>NC_137697.1:11407199-11608596 GCF_964034855.1 Anser brachyrhynchus | reverse complement strand
ATCCAGATCTCTAAGTTTTTGGCCCAAAAGAGAGAACCCATGCTTGCTTTTGTAGCATTTTGCTTGTACGGTCTGATCAGAGTTTAGTTTGTAGGATCCAAACACAATTGAGGAACATTTGATTATGATTATTTTATTTGATTTTCTGAAGTATTTGCACAAGATTATTGTTGCTTTGAAGATACCTCACTTCAAGCTGTTCAGCTTTTATTCAACAAAGCCAAACATAATTTCTTTTTATGAAACACTGTAAATATAGAAAGCTGTAAATTAAGTTGCTTTGGAACAGAGAAAGCAATTTTAAGAAATGTCAAGCGATATATCTAGCTTTGAAATCACTCTCCAGAGAAAGGAACAGGACTTTCCTTATATTCCTGCCACAACGGGAAGCAAAAAGGCTAATTCAATTTCAGTCCAAAAGAAAGAAAATAACTGTGTTTACATTATAACACATACCAGTGGAAGAGATACTTGGGAAAAGAAGAATGGTGTTCCTGACCACACAACGTATGTGTAGCATAAGTATTAGCAGTGCACTCAATTTTTAAAGTTATGAATCAGTTACTGCTATACTACTTATTAGGATGTAAATACCAGAGTATTTCTGGAACTGTCTTAATAAAACTGAGTGATTAAATAATTATTCAAGAAAGCACATATATTACAGCAGTGTTATGAATAGGTCTGTTAAAGATGCGAACTATTCTTACTTTTAATATACCTTTCATACACTGAATCGTCTAGCCAGTGCACTCTAGATATACATAAAAACTATTCTTCTGTATGAGCTGGTACCTATTAAAGCCTTAAAATAAGCAAAGATTTTGGAGCAGGGTTCTCCAAACTGTGTTGCTGAGCAGAATTTGCAGAATTCCCCAGACAACGATGATAGATTACCTGATTTGAAGCACTTCTACACAGGCAGTTCCAGCTGATCCATGTTAATTCACTGCTGTGTGCTGCAGAGGTCACCTGTGCTTGGACCTGCTCTTCAGATTCAGTGTATGGGAGCAGAGCCAAGAAAAGCCAGCCTGCTTGGAGGAGGGAGCTGAGATGCTGTATAGAATCAAGGGTACAATAGCCTGGGCAAGGAAGCCGAGTGGATGGGAATGCACACAGAGAAGACAGGACCTTTGCAGTGGGTTTTGCAGGAAAAAGGTGGTGAGAAAGGGAGGCAGATGTTAGACTTCCAGTTCACACACAAAACCTGCACAAAACAGAAACAAGTAGATTTTTAAAAAGCCATCTGGTAAGGGAAAAGATACAAGGCCAGTTTGGGAATATATGTAAAATGTTACATGTCCAAAACAAGTTGTAAAACAGCCACAGTGTGCTGGTCAAGTGGGTGAATTGCTGAAAGATAACAGCCTTAGAAAACCTGTACCTTATTCCCACAAAACTTCCAAATGAAGTTTTATTCTTCTAGGCTTGTCATTCCAGGTTAGGTCAGTGGCAGGTACCTGCACAATAAGTTAAATTACCCTGAAAATTTAGTAAGAAATTGTGCCCAGAAGTTGAAAGGGATTTCTGAGAATGCAGCTACATAGACCATAATGAATATGATTCTGCTGTCTACTACACAGAGAAGTTCCTGTGGGGTTATATTACCTTTCATCCCTGGTATTATTCATTGTGCTTTGGATCCTTCTTAACGTGATTTTTTTTTTTTTTTAATGGGAGTGGAGGGGTAGGCATGGGCAATATAAAACAGATAGTGTTCAATTTAAACAGCTATACAGTAAGAGTCAGTGATGACAGAGCAAGAGCATTATACCACAGAAACCTTGGAAGTTTTCTCCTAATCCCTGTATGAGCCTTGATGATCAGTCCTTTGATAGTCAAGCATGAAACATATAACTGTTTACTATTACAGCCACATAGTATAGTGTTTTTCTATTCAAATGAAATAACTCATTAAGACATTACAGATAAACATCCCACTAGCGCAAGCCGAATTTAATCTCCTTCCACCCAATCTTAATAGAAAAAAAAGACATACTATGAAAGATGGCAATGTTAGACAACTAGATTTTGATACCTGAACTTCTGATTACAACTCCTTTTTCTACCACCCCTCCCTTTCATTTAATGATGATTATCTACAGAAGTTTTAATTTTATTGAAACTCTTGAAATCCAAATAGTTTCTCTCCTGAGTAACTTTTCTGTTCATTTGTTGCTAAATTTCTGCCAAAGAGCATTGGCTGTTCTTTGTTTGAGATTATCAGAAACTTTTAGCCAGATAATCAGCTGCAAGGAGACCTCTAATGTCCTGAGCAATTTCTCTTCTACAAGCCATTTCCAATTATGCATAAAAAATTGCTGGGATTGTTCCAAACTCCCTCTCATTCCCCCTGGGATGTTTCTCTGCACCAGGTCTTGAAGAACAACAAAGGGATGAGTTTTTGGTTTTGGAATCAACGAGAATAAACAGTTTAGTTTCTTAATTATTGGGCTAGGCTCTATCCAAAAGGGACTAAGTTTGGAATTCTTTCCCTGGCTACTTTTTCTAATCAAGAGCCAAGTGTTTGCTGCTCCCTGTATGGGTGCATAATTCTTTTCATTTCTTTTGGGCTTGTAGTGTCTTTACTTCCAGCTCAAAACTGCCTTATATTCAGGAATACTATGCTTAAAGCACAGATATAACACTGTGACAACCACGTAGAGAGGACTCAATTTTCTGTGCCTTCTGTTAAGGCACAGGAAAGCAGAAGTGCAACAATAAGCTCTGAGAAAGTAATGGATAATAGAGCACTAGCAAAGACCACAAATGTTACTTTTTTATTCTAACATTTATAGTCTTCACCAAGACTTTAAGCGTTTAATTTGCAGCCTCCTCACTCCGCACCAATCAAGCTCAATTTATTCAAGTGCAAATCCCACAGCAACTTTTAACATTGCAAAAAAGTAATTTCCCATACAGAAGTTGCAAGTGACTAGGATCAATTTGGAAATTTAAATACAATCTAGTTCATAAAAATCCTTTCTTCACCAATTCAAACCCTTTTTGCTATTCCTCTGTCAGAAGTCACTTAATTATTTGTTACTACAATGGCATTGCCCACTCATCAAAACTGCATACACGTCTTCTGTACTCTCAAACCAATGAATTTTTTCCAGTCTTTAAGCTATTTCCTAGGCTTTTCTAATCATCAATTCTGTAATGGGAGCTGCAGACGCACAGTTACAAATTATTTTACCTTAAACTTGCATTGCGCTCCTGTGTTAAGGTGTGAACTCTAAATTGGGAACACAGATTTGGATAGCTTCAGGATTCTTCCAGTTCCCACCTAACTTCCCTTCTCTATTTCATATAAGCAACTGAAATCTTCTAAGTATTTGAGAATGTCTTCCATGCCCAAAAACTTGGATTAGATCACTTACAGCTCATCTGTGAATCCAAAGAGCATTCCATAGAATTAAAGTTAGAACCATAGAATATCCCGAGTTGGAAGGGACCCACAAGGATCATCGACTCCAACTCCTGGCACTACACAGGTCTACCCAAAAATTCAGACCATATGACTAAGAGCATAGTCCAAAGGCTTCTTAAACTCTGACAGGCTTGGTGCTGTGACTGTGTCCCTGGGGAGCTTGTTCCAGTGTGTGACCACCCTGTCAGTGAAGAACCTCTCCCTGATATCCAGCCTGAACCTCCCCTGTCACTGCTTGACACCGTTCCCACGGGTCCTATCACTGGTCACTAAAGAGAATAGATTAGCGCTTGCCCCTCTGCTCCCCCTAGTGAGGAAGCTGTAGACTGTGATGAGGTCTCCCCTCAGCCTCCTCTTTTCCAGGCTGGACAGGCCGAGTGACCTCAGCCACTCCTCATCTGTCTTCCCCTCTAGGCCCTTCACCATCTTAGTAGCACTTCTCTGGACACTCTCCAACAGTTTCACATCTTTTTTTGTACTGTGGTGCCCCAAACTGCACACAGTACTCAAGGTAAGGCTGCACCAGCACAGAGTAGAGCACGAGAGTTGTCCATGGTGAGTTTTTAATCAATCTTTAGGTGCTACTTATAGCCAGAAACTGTATATTTTGTTTCTGTTTTCTGTTTTTTCTCCTGATGTTTTATACTATCAGCTTTATATTTTAGGTGTCTGCTACAAGAGAAAGCTGTTAAGTATCTTGAACTAGCTGGATATTAGAGATCAGGGTCATCGTATGTCCTCCAGATTCTGCTATAATTTTAAAATTATTACTGCAAAGGATGTCTAATCAGCTTGTTGTTTCGTTTTTTTTATCTTTAGGTAATACACCAAAAAATCCTATATGGTAACTTTCTGACAATAACACTGTAAACTAATGTTAACATACTGGATCCAGTGTTAACATGCTGAATTAAATTTCCCAGATTTTCTCTTACTTTGGAGAATATACTAGCAGATATTGAGAACTGTAGTTACAGTTGCTGTTACTTGCTTTTTCGGTTCCTGACTCCAAGGCGACCTGTAGATCTCTGATTCACAGCTGTTTCACTGCTCTTGTTCTCTTGCAATTAACCTTGCAGAACAAGGTATAGTGAACCCAATATCCTTGGTTTGGTTTCTCAGGGACTGATACTTGGTCACCCTCAGTGTTCTTAACCATACACAACTCAGGAGTATAACTCTCCTCTATAGTGCAAAGATGTTCATTTCAAATGCCAGTGAATTCACTGCCATAATCCAATGCCAATTTTATACATTTGCACTTCTATTTCATTTACTTTGGTTCAAAAAGCCTTCTCACATTGAATTGGCCTTTTACAAAGTAGTCCCACTGACCTTGGAGGATCATTTTCCCATAGTTAGCAGTATTCTGTATGTGTAATGGCTGCAGAATTCACCCCTGACATGATCACCACGTCCTTTTCCCCCATGGGTTTTCTTTTACTCCTCACACATCCTGTAAACTACTGAGCTGTCAGTCTGTGCAGAACAAAAGAGTCAGTACTGAACAGAAGTATTTCACATGTACCTGAAGCTTCAAAAGGCTACAACATTATGAAACAATATTAAAATGATCAGACAAATGATAAGATTTGTGAACATCATTGATTAATTCAGAACTAGACAGGAAAGGACAAACTGGAACTGCATGAAAGCAACTGCTAGATCAATCCAAAACTAAAAACCCTAAGTAGGTAGTTTCACATCACTGTTTTTATTTGGATTAATCAAATCTGAAAAAATATCAGCAAACAATAGCAATACAGGAAGAAATTTAGATAATTTAAAATTAGTATTATCATTGATTTATCTTCTAGAAATCTTTCTTGCTCAAAGAAATTAGATTGTTAGATCTGAGCAAAGGAAAGAAAAATCTTGTTCCAAGACTTCATCAGGGTACTGTTTTCGAAAAGATCTTTGAGTTGCATGCATCAAGCACTTTAAGCACTTGATTTAGGTAGGCTAGAGCCAGTGAGAGTGTTCTCTGTCAAAGAAAGGCATTTTGACCATTAACATTTCCCAAGTCCTAAGAGATTTACAAGTTAAGATTTTTCCTAGAAAATAAAATGCTTTTACAAAAGCATCCTGTGTTTACAAACTCAGTTTTCTATGAACTATGAATACGACCAAAAGCACTTGATCACTTCTGGTTGGACACATGGTGACATGTAATGAGTTTCTTTCTAAAGTCTTCTAATGTTTCACATTGCTATCCTGATCATCTGGAATTTGTAGATATTATTAACAAATAAATCTAGGCAAGGTTTAAAATATGTTTCTTAAAAGATGTAGAAATATTAACAGGACAATACTGAATTCTCAATGACAAAGAGAAGACTTTATTTCTGGGCATTGCTCTGCAAGGGGAAAAATTTCAAATACTCTCTGAAGCAACTACAAGGATCATACTTAGGAAAACTATGCACTCACTGTATTTAATGTATGAAGTCATCATTTATTCAGAAACAGAAGCAAAGTAATCCCATGTCAGAAAGTTTAATCTCTTCTCTGTTATAATTTTCTCTTCACTGAAGCACTAACAAGGTGTTTTATTGTGTTTAATAGCTGTATTACAGGTGTATCCAGCACAACTTCAACTTAAGTTTTAGTGTGCTTGCTGCTGCACAAACTTCAACATAAATACAGTTCCCTTCACAGTCCTACAGTTTCATAATTTGGATAAGATCCTAAGAATACAATTCCCATTTAATTCAATGGTAAGCACATAACTAAAACCCTGTGCAAGGCATTGAACATTTAGCACAGTATTCACTAAGTAGATCCAGATGATGGGCCAAATCCAGCTCTGATGTAGGTGGGCAAAATGCCATTGAAATCATTTGAGTTGCGACACTAGAGTTGAATTTGACCTTATATTTTTTGAACATGATGCCAAATGACTGCAAAAACAATGTAGTTTTTACTCAAGTGCAAATGAATGCGGTGGTTTCATCCTAGCCCCTGGAGGACATGTATTCAGAGCACAAAAGCATCACACAGTTTGGCACAGCTTGTAACTGCTTTTCCGCAAAGATCCAGGACTCGAGCATTCAGGGCGTTGCGGGTCATGAGCAAAGGAGGCGAAGCAGAATAGCTGCATCGACATGGCTGCACACTGTTTGCCTCTTGCTAACCTCTTGCCAGCACTCGTTTCCTCATTTTCATCATTCACTTTAATGTTTCAAGAACAACAACAGCAATTTGAATTATTCTGAAGTCTCAGTGGATGCACATTGTTCCTCCCCAGGGCCTACTGAAAGGCAACACTATAACTTTGTATTTATGCTGATAGAACTACAAGCTGAATTTGTCTTAGTGTGACTATTAACACTTGGCCTGTGTAATGTCTTACCTTCAAAGATGTCAAGGGTCTTTCTGAAGGCAAAATTATAGAAGACTGTGATAAATGGGAACAGTATTTTTAACACATGTACTTGTTAGCCATTCATATTTTCATATTTAGACTTTGGCTTCCAGAATTACTAAGCATAAGGAAATGTTTTTTTTAGCTTCCTTGAGAACTGTATTCATCCTATGCCTCTAGGGGCCTAAATCAGGATATAAATCCAAGCCTTTAAAGTTCGCCTTCAAGTCAGTAGGAACATCTTTAATTAGCACAAATAATCACAAGACAGATAACAACCAAAAACAAACAGAAAAAAAATAATACAAAACAACACCAAATATATATAGCCTGCAAAAGCATTGCTTGGCTCATGAGATCCAGTAACTAAATATCGTGAATATAGTCAAGAAGGGCTCAAAATTCTGCCTTAAGCTTGTACCTTCCCACTGCTTTGTGTAAGAGTGCTTAGTAAATTTAGCACCCATGTTCCCAGTTGCTGCTTTTCTTATTCACCTTTTCTATTTTGAGGGTAATTAGAAAGCTGAAAGCTTTCCAGGGGAAAGAAAATAATGGTGCGCGCGTGTGCGCACACACACACACACACACACAATCATGTCTGGGGGGAAATTTCCTCATTTAAATACAGCAGAGCGATTGGTGTCTAATAAGTTCAATATTCAATAAATAGAAGAAGAAGAGGCAAGCTTTCTGCTTTTGCTGGTATTTCATAAGAACAACTTTTGTTCTGCTATTTGTTCATCTCATTTGTACTCTTCAAACACTACTGTCACCAAAGAGATTTCCCTGAAAAAAATCACAAGGATAACACCCCAGGGCCACAGAATAACTGAATAAATAATCTGCAGTATTGCTTGTTCTCTTCTCACATAGGAAATGTGAAAGATAATTTCTTCCTCGCAGCCTTCTGTTCCACTCTTTTAGCAGTTTTTATCGCCAGCTTGATTCTTCCTTCCAGCATTTTCTAATCTGTCCAAATGAGATGTTACAGCAGTGTATAGATCTCATACTACTTCAACCTGCAAAATAAATCTACAAAGTAAGCTAAAAAACTGAAGTAAACCCAAAGCAGGTATCAATGTGAAGTGAAAATATGCAGCTCTTCGGTCATCTAGCTAGACTGTTAGGATTTAATAATGAAAAACACAAGTGGAAGCTGAGCGTTTGTCAGGAACTTTCCCATAAGCAAAAAGTGAAATTAAAAGTCTAACATCATTAACCCAGTTTTGATCACCTTGACTTACTGCTTTTCAGACTTTTGACTTGGGAATTTTGATTTTAATACAGAATACATGCCATTCAATATTTTCCAAGATATTGTAGAAAAGAAAGATTCAGATCTCAGAATTCAGAGTTAAATGTTTTTCAAATAATCTACCCAACCAAACGCACATAATGTTTTTACATCTACATAAACTTAGTCTGTCTGGTTACAATGACATTAGAATTAGATTATTCACAAGAACATTTAAACTCCTGTTGAATAAACATTTTAGATTTATCTTAAGATAGGTGGAAGATATATTCTTTCTTTCCCGTTTCACTCCAAGTACCAGAAAAATGATACAGAAAACATCATTGAAAACAAGCAAAATATTTCTTCATGAGCCAAAACCCAGACTTTTAAAATAATAAGATGTGCAACATAGTTCTTTTAAAAATGTACTTGATTATTTTTTCTCCCCTAACTCATTCTTTTTCTTACAGCTGGGATGTCTGGAAAACTCTAGTAAACTGGTTTCCAATTCCAGTAAGCCCCCCTAGGAAAGCTGCTTTCAGTTCCAGGAGAAAATTTTTACTTAGCGGTTAAAAGACTTCCAAGTTCATGATCCACAACAGGCCAACAGCACTTAAAAGTCAACAACATCATAAATTAGCTAAGTAAAACTAAAGTACTTAAGTATCTGAGGTTGATTTGGTGGATATCAAATCAGAATTTAACTCAGATCTCCAACTCCTATTTAATTTTCTTATAGAAATTATGTCTCAAAAACAATCTGTACCAGAATAATACATCATCCCACAAAAACCACCACTGAAACCTTGAACAGGCTTTTGTATTAAAAAGGCCAAACTTTTTTTTTTTTTTTTCCCTTGACCATTTCTTTTCTGAATCAGACTTTAAATAGAGAGTTTTCTGGGAGGAATTAAGAAACACACACAAACTGCCCCCATTTTAGATGGACTTTGACATTTTATAAGGAAGTTAGAGCTAAGTCTAGCCAGATTTTGGGTGGATGACTTCCAACCCAGGATTCTGCAGAGCGTAAGCTTGGTCACATTCTTTCCTCCAGCCATTTAAATTGATGTCCTAATATGGTGATAGGTGGCACTGTGTTGTGAACAGTCTTTTCACATAAATAAATAAATGCAACCCTTCATCACTAAATGCCACTGCACTTTTTGACAAAAAAATGTTGTTAACCCATTCCTTGGAAAAGCCAAGGCATGAGCTACTTTAGTCCCAAGCCTTTTCAACGAGCTGGCTCTGTAAGATCTGTTTAGATTTGTATGAAGAATTATGACAAAAATTAAGATCACTTTGTCTTATGCTATAGGTATTCCAGACTCATGCTGCCTTACTCCCTAATCTGCTGATGGCTGTAAGAGTATATGGATGATCCTTTCTTTGCACTGCATCTTTCATACCACCTGTTCCCTTCTTTCCTTTTTGGTATCACTGCTGTACAAGAATCCATGAACAAGGATTCACTGAGATGGGACACTTGTTTATTTAGGGGACTGAAAACCTGAAACTTGGATTGCAGTAACAATTCTACCATTTATATTCTGTGAGAGCTTTAATCTGTGTGCCTCAGTTTCACCTAGAAGAAAATTGAGTTTATGGCAATATTTACCCATGTTTATGAAACATCAGTCATAACTGAACTGTGGGGTCCAAGTGTATCTTGCTATCCCTCCCACTTTCCACAGATAAATAAAGTCCATATAAGTAAGCAGATTTCCTCTCCAAAAAATATAAAGGAGCAATTGAGAGGAGGGGAAAAAAAAAATCACTTCCTTATCAAGTGATCTTCTAGGATTTCATTTGTCTTGATTTTGCAGTAGTTTAATGTAGTATCACATTCAGATAACACTTCTATTTGTTGTCACTAATAATTTCTGTGCCTTCCTAAGAAGACTCTTGAGGATACCAATCCTCAAACTCAACTTCTTACCAGAGTCCAAGATTTCTAAAGAGCAAAGCTGTGAACCCCTAATAGAAGAGCAGACATTTTATTTTATTTTATTTGCCATCCATTCTTACTGCCAATCTGATGACATTCTGAAAACATTTGGCATTAGACAAGCAATACGGTTGGTCTAATTAAGAATGATTTTCTTAAGTACCACATATTATTGGAACATCCTCCAATAACAGACAACCTGTTTTCATGAGAGACAAGGTCTTAGAACTCTGTAGTCACTACCAATGTATTTTCCAAATCATTTCAGGTTCAGTTTATTATAATAGGATAATGTCAGGATATAATAGGATAATAGTAGATGCTGCATTCCCAAGTTTAGACCATCTTTATAAAAAGTGTAACACATTAAAATAGAAAGGTATCAGATTTATCACAACCACCTTTCATGGAAATGTGTTCTCTGTAATAACGGGAGAGATAAATACTTCAAAATCTTGGGGACAGAATGAGTTGTTTTGCTCTTTTACTACCCTCTTCTATCTTTCCAGTTTGGCTGTTTTCTTATGCATCCATCCTGTGGGAGGACATTTACCATTCCTCTTCCCTGGTCTCCAATTTGTCCATCTTGCATGAAGCACAGCAAGAAGGGGCCAGGTAACAAAGAGCAGAGCTCAGTGAGATTAAGGCCGCAGGAAGAATCACGGGCACCAAGCCATGCTTCCCTCCACAAGCCCTGCAGGATGCTCAGCTTTGCCTCCCCCTCCCATGGGCAGGTTATGGCCAGGAGGAGGGGCAGCCCCCAAGTGATGCACTTTCACACTCCAGTCAATTTACAGACATCAAATGGCTCCACAGGGTTCTTGTGCTTGTACTACCCCATTTGTTGTCATCTTAGGCTCTGGAGAAAACTTTTGAGTAACGCCGAGTTTATTTAGCTGCAGATAGTTTGGTGAACTCCAGCTCATTCCATGGCCTGTTAACAGCAGGAAAAGTCCAGCCTACAGCTACAGAGGATTCACTGCTTGATGACATTAATAAGATGCAGATTCAAGAGGTAGAGACAGCTGTGATCTGTATCCTCTGTCCTGCAGGGTGAGCATGCTAAAGATTTTCATCTCCTTTATACTGTTCCCTCTCCCCACTCAAGTGCCAAGGGTGAGGGCAAAACAAGAGAAGCCGAAAGAAAATAGCACCCTAATTTTGCTTTAGCAGGAATTAGTAAACCACCACTAAGCAGACAAAGCTTAGTGAGCCTGCTGTAAAGGTACTCCAACATCACCAAATTTTTAAACCGATATAGTCATTAAAACAGAGAAACAGCAACTTTTTACAGAGGGCAAACCCAGAAGATAGATAAAGATAAACATGAGCATAAGGAGTGTGAAACAGGGGTTCTTAGATAAAGTCAAGATTTTGGAAATAAAATAAAAAACATAAAAAGACAGGGATGACAATTTCTGAATATACTTCAGAGATGACATTCCTATGTCTACATTGTGTATTACATTAAAAATGCATTTCAAATGAACAGACATATTAACACAATTTTTAATGAAATGTCTTTGTGTTTTTACACATCAGCATCATCGCTGAAAAGTATAATAAATGTATCTGAGGCAAAAATAAAACACTATGGCTCTTCGGCTTTTCTTAGCTTTATCTTGTCAAAGACTTCTTCCCTTTCTCATGTTAGCAACTACATTAATGGCAATAGTTTGCTTAGTGTTACATATAATTTACATAAGTGTTATATATGAAGAAACTGCATGTCACAAACTATTCAGACTAAACAATTTACATTCTCTTCTCAGAAAACAGAGGTTCCAGTTCTAAAAGCCATGGTTCTTGGGTTGTTCATCTAAACAGAGGTTAGCAGGATTAAGTCCTAATCTGTGCACCTGACACCAAATCTTCCAGAAAAATCCACACAGACAACAGATGTCTATCCTATAGTTTAGCAGTGAGACAAAAGCCATATCAGAGAAAACACAAGAGACCTTTTGAACTGTATTTATTATTGTGATGTAATATATACCTTTTATCTCATGTAATGTAATATATATTTAATTATTATATCTAATTTGAACAGGTGAAACAGTAAGAAATAGTTCAGTTAATAGTTTAATTTCAGGTGACATTGCTATAGTTAAAGGGAATATTGGCAGAAAGACCAGGAGATAAAATGAACGTGTCATAAGTGACTGAAAGATAATAGTTATTGCTTTAGATCAGTTGCTTCCAGCAAAATATTTCTTTGGTTATTGATAGGTGTAAAACTAGTATCACTGAAACTTTCTAGTAGTATGTTGCCTTACTATCATTGTAAACACAATTAGTGATCCAGTTTCAAATAACTTTCATGGAACACACAGATTTTACTGTATAAAATAAGTTCAGAAGAAACAACATAATTTAAACCAGCACACATTGTGTGATTTTTGTCTCCCCTCAGCATGTGTATTTCCAAAATGGGCATGAGCTACCAGGAATTTCAGTAGTTGTGTAATTCAAAGTTGTATCCATGTCTCTCTTTGACTTTAATCATCTGAGCAGAGAGCCATTAACATTAGTTGGGTGTCTGCATCATGCCATCGAGTTGGCATCTCATTTAGGTGTTGCATCGTTAACTTTGGTAAAGAGCATTGCTTTCAGAATGAAAGCAAAATCATAAATAAGGATTTGAATGTGAAGAAAGTTCAAATGTTGTGGATGGTCAAAAGACTGATATCTGGATATAGCTTTATTGGAAAGCTAAATATTTATAAAATAATTTGGGTTTTTATTTAAAGATCATCACATTAAACAAATAAGTGACATTAAGTTAGTCACAAATGTTCCTAAAATATTGTTGTTGCCATTTACATTTAGCCAATAGAAAGTTGAGTCATACTTCTCACACCTGACTGTTATTTTTTATTTTTAAAGCAATATAAGGTTTTGAGCTGTATCGGGCTACTAATATTTAAACAGGAACTGAGAATTGGCTTTGAGTCATATTTGGCACAATGTTGTACTTTTCCTCCCAGTGGTAAAAATTATTGCTGAATTCCCTATTAACTTTCACAGCAATGTTCTTTGGACAGAACTGGACAAATTTTACCCAGATTTGCATTCTGTGGAATCCAAGCAAAGCCAATACGGATGCAAAATACAGCCCAGCAGCTATCTGCCAAAAGGTGACATGCTGTGATGTGTCTGTTTGCCATCAGGATACTGCTGTGGTAAAAACTAATATTACAGTTATCGCAAACACCTTTTCAAAGCCACTACTCTTACTTTGAACATTTAAGGCAATGTTTACTTCAGAGAAACACTAATATGAATGTATGAAGAGTTAATCTGATCCCTGCAAATTAGCACTTTTGTAGTACAACATTTGTAAAAGAACAGATAACTTAGTGGCTTCAGAGGAAGGATTTTAATGAGATGGGGGGGGGAGGTATTTTTCTTTTTTAATGATGGTACCAGTTGTATCTAATCATTGTAGTACCCTGTATCCTTTTATTGGTGTTGACAATTGTTTTTTCAGCTGTATTTAATACCTTCTTTATTTTTGCTATAGAGAGAGTAATTACATAGTCCTGTACTAAAGTGTTTGTCTATTAGTTAAATGTTGTGAATATGGCCAACAAGCTATTACAAATTTTTAGCCTGATGCAGCAACGTTTTATAAATTCTGAAGAGCATGGCTCTGGCAGGATGATACACACCAATTTCACTTTGTAGAGTTATTTTTCCTTCATAACACTATATGAAGGAAACCTGGCATATGTTTCTCTTGAGTTTGCAGTGCTCACATCTAGCGTCTTCAACAGGGTTTATTTTGATCTAAACTGACTTCAGTATGGAGGCCATTTTTGTTAGCATAGAACAGAATCAATAAAATCTGAATTATAATTGATTCTTCTTTTCCATTCTTGGCATAGCTCTGCTCCATAAATATATATATACATATATATATATATATATATACACACATGTGCCCAAATCTTTTTCTGTAGCACATGCCAGATAGTAATACATGGATTCCAGCTCCTGCTTCAATGATAATCTGCAGCAAAATTCCCATGGGTACAAAACCACTTTGCATGGTATCCACTTGACAATATATAACAATATCCAAGCATGCTTAATACTCTACATAATATATTTCAACATCTGAGCCACAATTTTTTTAGACATTTGATTCTCTAAGCCTTCCTATGTTATTGTAAGGACACTTCAGCCATATCATCCCCCGCCCTAAAGTAAGCTGGAATAATGCTTCGTAAGAGCTCAGAACTCATTACAGAGCAGAATGGAAGATTGCCATCAATTCCAGCAAACTACAGAGTTCCTCCTACTAGTGACATGCAGAAAGATGCTAAGATTTTCTGTCTGATACAAACTTAATAGCCTTAAAATATTTCTAAAGGTGAATTGGAATACTACTGTAATTTATCTATTTTATTCACATTAAAATTCAAGTGGGACAGCAAAATGCCTGCCTCAGCTTTGTCTCCTTCTTTTAAGGATTTCAGTCCTTCCCCAATTAAAGGAAATTGCAAAACTCCTGCCCATTTCACTGGGAGAAGAATCAGATCCTTTCACATCTTTACCAGGGACAACACCCCATTTATGCATGTTTTCACATGAAAATCATCCATATCACCCAAAGTTACTTTTGCAATGGGAATTCATATCAAAAATGAGGCCCATAACACAGAATCCAAAGCAGCCAGTCACTATCATTTTCTCAACCTCTAACGTCTGGTCGTCTTGTTCAGTCCCAACAGGCTTCCATTTCATAAGCTTCAGAATGTAGGAAAGATCCAACAGTCAACAAGATTTAGCTGGAGGGAAAAAAGCAACAACAACTATGTGAGTGAAGCAGGGTGTCTCGCTTCCTTCATTAATAAACCTTAAACATATGTATTCTTATGCGAGTGTGATTCTCAGTAACATTGTAGAGCATCGTAGCAACCAAGCAGCTCTCACCATAGATGCTTATCATCGTTGTCCTTATTAGTGTGCTAGCCCTTAATCCCTGTAAAAATAGTCAAATTCTACACTTAGGAACACCTTACAAAATACTGAAGTCTTGGTGTGCAACCATTTCTAACACTTCCATAATTAGCTTTCGCTCGTAGAGGGGCCTGGGGAAGGAGCAGGAGGAGAGAAAAAGCTTTGTGTTAAATATTGTAAGACTTCCGCCTTTTTATATGTAACATCATAAAGAGAGAACTTCTGCATAAGGTTGTTCTTATGGTTTTCATTATCGCATATAGTTAATCAAAAACACTTCAACCCCAGGCAACCATCACACTGCAAACAGAATATTAAGAGGATATAAAAGCGTCCTACTCACTTGGAAACTAATTAACTTTGTTAAAAATGAAACAGTTTTTTAAAAAGTACTGTAGCGTCAGTAAGGACTTGTTGATACCTCAGATTTAGTATGTGTGCACACAAATGAAAGCCAATTTTGCTTTAGTTGAAGGTAATGGCAGTGGTTTCTTTGACTCCATTGCAGACAGATCAGGCATTTTGTACTACACCTACATCTTTAAAGAAATAGGATAGCCTTTTATGTATTTATATTTTCAATATACTCTATGGATCTCGAACCTCAAAAATCCCACTTCAAGGATATCTCAGTTTCAGACCTATATATTTGCTCAGTTTTGTCATTGTAGCTGTTTTGTTGATTTTTTTTTTGTTTTGTCATGTTTTGTTGTTGTTGTTGTTTGTTTGTTTTTATAAGTAGCATTTAGGTTCCTGATGCTGGCTCAATAGCAATATAGATACTCAGTTCCAGAATAATAGCCCTGAAAATCCTTCAACTGCTTCCTGCACTTTGTAGGTGCTTGTACTATTGTAAATAGCTATTTTCATCTTCAGCACAGACTAAGTGGCTTTTTCTTAAAAAAAAAAAAAAAAAAGTTACACTGCTCCGTGCTTAGCAGTTTTCCATAGCAAGATATACACCCAAAGTTCTGGAACCAAGATCCTTCCATTGAACTGCAAGCTTTCATTCTCTGAGCACATTACTGAACACCAGCTGAAAGAGGATCTTGCAATATAATGCATTTAGAAGATGCTTGGAAGAACGATCCTCCCTTTTACACCAAGAGATCATAGCACACATGCAGATCATGAAAGAATAATTTTCTGCCTCAGAACATTTGAGTTCACGTCCCCAAGAATGCCTACGCCCTCTAGGTTCTAGCTACCCTGATGACTGTCCAGTACTTGATGCTTTCAGACCCTCTTGATGAAGTTGTTCCACTAAACAAGAAAAAAAAATAATAATCAAAACATATTGAAATGTAAGAAAACAGCAAGGAGGATCAAGGCTCTAATGTTTTGCAGATCTCATTTTGCAGCAGGGAGTACAAAACCCCTCTCTCCCAAACAGACTCAAGAAGTGGGTTAATGTATCCTATCTTTTCTGCAGAAAACCAGCCCCTCAGCACAAGCCCACAGTCCCACCTCTCATGAGATGGCCATAGCCGAGCGTCCAACCCACCTTGCAGCCCATGAGGTTTCCAAACTGAGATCCCTCCCTGCAATCCTGAGACACTTAAGAACATAACAAAACCCACCTCTGTTCACTGCATTTCACCCAGAATAGCTGAGGTGACTGTAATCTACTGGTTTGAATTCCATTTTGAATTTTTTCTCTGTATGGAATTGATATTAATTCTGGGTCATTTTCCATTCACCAGTTTCATAAGAGTGCAGCTTCCTGAAAGTGTGCTTAGCCTCTGCCAATTTCAGTCCTGAACTGGCACTGAAGTCCTCCTGGCTAAACCCTGTATCTACATGGGAAATCAATGAAATTCTCAGCAAGTGCCTTAATATGCTATGGGAGTCTATGAAAAGCAGAGGCCGTAATTTGAAATTCTCCCTTGCTGACATGGGTCAAAATTAGAATAAGCAAAGTAAACAAATATTTCTGTGAGAAATCAAATACTACATTAGTGTATTTTTAGATATAACATCACAATGACTTAAACAATGATCTCAAAAGTTTAGGACAGAAAGGGTAATAAGTCCTTAAAATTGCTACTGATGTCTATGGAGTTCTGGGATATTTTAAGAGTTATTCTGTTGCACTGATTAATAATAAATAGAGAACATTAGAGTGGTTTTATTTACTCAGCTTTCTCTCACATGAAACTAATCCACACATGCATTATTGATAAATAATGTGCACCTCTCCAGTTCACAGTATCTAAATTATGCAGAATTAGGAACAGCTGACAAACCAATACACATAACTGTTTATCCTAGTAGATATCACTATATTTGCTGCCAACATACTTGATGAACTGCAATTTTGAGTAAATCCTATGGAGGTGGACTTTTTCCCACAGATGCTACAATATTTGGCATTCAGGTTAAAACCATTCTCATTACTGTCGCTCAGATAAGAGATAACAGAATTAACATAAATATATACAGAAGCATAATTGAAAACAACAATACAATTTAATATTTTTGATCAGGCTAATAAAAATCAAAAGTTCTGCAGTATTTTAGAGTATATTAACTTGCAGGTTTTTCAACACTTCATTTTGCTATAGTTGTTTCATCACAATAAATTATATCCTTCTACCAATGTTCACGTCTGACTTGTTTTTATAATGCAGTTTATTTTCAGCTAGGAACTAAACACAATATTGTCAAGCAACATCTCTCAACAGTCATGAAATATTTAGCACAATATTCACCTGAGAGCATCATCTAGCACAGATTTTTCAAAGCAATAATCTTAGGTTACATTTGCATTGAGTTTCCAAGAGGAAGTATGAGTTTTCCAATGCAGATACACAAGGCCAAATTCACCTCATCAGCTCACTTAATTCATGTCTGGAATAAATTTGGGCTATTCTCCATTCAACTGTGTTCAATTAGACTTTGAATCTTCAGTTTTATTTAGATGGAAGTAATTACCTGAGAAAAGCCCTACAGAATATTCAACAGAAATATATTAGGGATGTTTCACTTAAAATGTGGCAGAACCTACACTAAATGTTCTGCCCAAATTATAATTGGAAAACTTAAGTGAAAAATTCATAGGGCCAACTATGTACTTTGTGGGGTTTGGAGCTTTTTTGATCACTGGGGCAATACAAATATGAGACAAAAGCTGAAAACCCTAAAAGCAAACCATTCTTCAAATACTGAAATCTAAATCCTATTTTATTATGCTGTCAATGAATTGCTGAGATTCTCCCTTGCTTGTTAACATGATAGCAGACAGATGAGAAGAAATAAAAAGTACTGGCCTGTGAAAGGCAAATCAAAAGGGAAGTTGAAGGGATTTCTCAAGTTACTCAGGTGAGTCTTTACGCCCCAGCCACTGACCCAGCCAGTGGTCAGAAGGGTGCAGGTTCCATTTGGTTGCCCTGAACGCTCAGACATGGGATCCAACTGTCTGCCCAAAAAGGCTGAGAATTTGCAGTTTCTTTGTAAGCTTACTGCACAATAAACAAAAGAAGGGAATTTAATACTAACTAAACAGAGAGTGAATAGTCAATAACATTGTATAAACTTTTTCAAGTCACAAATCTTTATGCAGCAGGGACAACTTCATTACTGGATTATTTCTTATTTTTTATTTTTTTGGTCCCTCCCCTCAGTTTTCAAGTGTAAAATGTATTTTTTCAAAATGAAACCTTCACCTGTTAGCAGATAGCTGCAACAAATTCCTAACATATGTAAAAGAAAGGTAAAGCATAGATTAAATGGAAGTTAAAGTGAATGAAGGAAATGGGAGAGCAGTATGACTACATAGATATTTAAATATTTTTGAGATCTGCAAAATAATCATTTTATGTCTTTCATCATGGGTGGCATAATGTTTGTAAAATAAAAGATTCCAGTTTAAAATAAATAAATAAATAAATATGTTTTTCCATTGTTGTATCTCTAATTCTTAAATTTAAAAAGGTATTTAAAGTACCCCAATCAACATTTGGAATAAAAAGTAAAATATGTTACAAGTTCTATGCTATCATAACAACTATTAAATGAGGTAGCATGTGAAAAATACAGGATAAAATGCAAACACAATGATATTTGTACAACAATTTTAAGTGCAGTCAACCAGAGTTTATAGACCTAAACCTGAATTCTCTTATGATGGAAACATTATTTTAATGTATCATGGTGTATATTTCTCAGAATGAGTTAGCTGTCAAGTTTAAGTAATACCTTACATGCCCTTTTCGTAACTTGCAGAATTAGCTTTATGAAACCCAGCTGTTCAAAGTAAAGCCTGGACTAGCAGTGCCATCTAGCATCTTTAAAAAAACTCAACAACAACAAAATCCCTGTGCACTTACAGAATTGGTAGGTTAGCATTTATTAAGACTATCAATCTTTGTAATAGATCTATGCATCAAGTTGTAACCCTCAAGTGAGCAACAGGACATGTTTTGATAATCAGTGTATTACCAAATACAACATCTGTACACATCACAAACCATCTGGACAATAAAAGTGTCAGACAAAACCGTTTAGCCTTTGAAAGAGCTGAACCAAGACTGGGGAAAAGAGGGCTGCTCTTATTCATTCAGTGTTGGGTTATTGCACATTGATAGTGTGAACCTGTGATAGAGATGGGAGTAATGAAGGGCAAGAGGTTGTCTTCCCCAAGCAATCTAGAATATGTAGACCACTTTAGATTACCAGAAAAAATATTTGCTTGTAAGAGTAAAGAGAAACATCTGCTTCACGTGGCTTAATAAATTAACCCCCATTCTGAAACCTAGCAGACTTCTGCCCTGCACAGGGATATATTGACATGTAGCAATGCACATGAAATATATTCATTTGCTCCTCACTGTATGGAGTTAAAAGGCTTAAGATTTGCAAAAGTATAACAGTGAGCAAAATTTCACCCACTTTTATTGTTTGTTGAACAGAATGAATTGCTTGGCATTGCATAAGACAAAACATGAAAACAAATACTGCCTCTCAGAGCCTACAGTATAGAAGACAGGCTCTGAAATGACAGGATGTACTGGGAAGACTTGAAACACGGTCATTAATTATCATCATTGTTAGAAGCAAGCCTTTAGAAAGAACTTGAGTGCAAACAAGGATGAGAAGACACTGTAGCACAAGGAGCTGCAGAGGAAGAAGTGAGTTGAATTATTACAAGCTTAGCCATAGCAGTCCCTTAGCACAATGGTTCAGAGACGTAGAGAAAGGCACACACCTTTCCTCCATTGCTAAGAATCAGTTCTTTGAAGAGAAATAAATATCACAGTCATGGTAATTATATTATGAATCTTTCAGTTGAAGGTCCCTGAAGAACCTTATGTTATGAAAAATTATGAATGCCTTGGTGACTTTCAAACAGATTTCATTTTCTACTGTTTTCCCCAATTTCTGTGCATTTTTATGTGGACATTTCCCAAGAAAATTTTCAATGATTACAGCTATAATTTTAAGATATAGCTTGCAAAACTCCAGATTATTCCATTCCTGAAAAAAATTATCCCCCACCTGAAAAGGTTTGATTCTCCTTTACAGAACAAGTGCCTTTTACCCATCAAGAGCCCCACTCTAGTATTACCTACTTATTACTACTGGTATTACTTAGGGTTTTGTGAGTTTTGGCTATAGCATAGCATTCAGCTGCATTAGATACAAACACTAAACACATATCTATGATATTCTCATTTTTCGTATCAGGACTTGGACCATTTTTTACTGATATCTTAATTGTCTGCTTCCCTGAAATATTTTTTCCCTAGTATGACTAGCTACTGCCCTGTAAGAATAGTTATTTTTAAAATATATCATGTTTGCAGTACTTTCAAAGAGACCCACAGGGTTCACAGGGAACGAGAAAAGCAAACTGTCAATGCTTTAGTCTTGATAAAGTGTTCCTACAGTTGTAAAGAAATACACAAATGGCAGCATGCCGTGTGCTTTCCAGCACAATCACCCTAACTTCAGACCTACCAACAGAAAGGAACAACATGTACTTTGAAAGAGAGTCTAAAGGAAACATGAGAATGGAGACCTGGCAGATGTTTTACAGAGCCCCTTTCTGCTTTCAGTTGCTCATGTCAGGTTTTCTGGAAATGTTATGAAATGGTAACCCAGAGAATGTTTTCTTCTCAAACTCTTTTCAACTTCCCATTTAAATGTGAGTTTGCATCTTACTTTTTGTGTTTCAGTTAAGAAAGCTTCATTTTTCCCTCCTTATTTTTCATCTTTTGGGAATTCATTCTGGGAGAGTCTCTGCTTATAAACCAAAGGAGGCAAGATATACTAGTGTAGCTATTTATGCAGGTCATATGCATGTGTTCAGATGACTAATCACATCCCTGCAGAGGCTCGGTGCTCGATATGAGAGTGCTCCCATTTGTTAAGCATTGCCCATTCATGTTTAAAGTGTAAGAATGCTTCCAAAGGAAAAAATCAGCAAAAAATAAAACTCCACTCACCCACCTCAAAAAAAAAAAAAAAAGGAAAAAACAAATCTAACTAGACTCATTCAAACTCAAACACACAACAAACCCACCAGCACAAGGCTGATTAGCTGCCTAAGGCCACCGAAACCATAGGCACAGGATGTTTTTCTAAAGGGAGGAGGGGTTAGCTTGACCTTTTAATTTATAAAGGGAAACCACACACCCAGGTGTTGCAGCTCTGCTCTGTAGGAGCAATTAGGACATAATCTGGGTTGTTTATTTTGTTGGGTTCAGAGGTCCATGCTGAAAGATCAAAAAAGACTTATAGACACTCGGTAAACTCCACGCATGTGATGTTTTTCAACTGGCTTTTGTGTTGGTACTGTTTAGTTATTTGTTTATTTGGAGAGGGGAAAAAAAGAAAAAAAAAATTCCTACTCTTTAAGTGGAAATCCCACTTGGGTTCGTCTGCTCCAATGAGGCAAATTGCCCCTTCGTGTTGAAGTTGGATTTTAAAAGTAAAGAAACTTGAAAGGAAATCTGTGTCTGTACAGTGAACAGCAACCCTTCAGTCAAAGGTGTATCCTTAACACTGGTAACAGATACTCTGTTCTCGATGAACATGCTTTTACTGAGTAGTTTGTGACTTAGGGTATACAGTTATAACTAAATTTAGTAAAGAGACAGATTCAGTATATTTTAAACCAGTAACAGTTTACAGAGGCTAGAATAATTCTATTTGCTATTAAAAGAAAAATATATATATATATTTATATTTTTTTTTATTTATATATATATATTTCTATAAAAGAAAGCACATAAGCCATCAAATTACAACAGGTGTTTTAAGAGACCCTTCTGGACAGCAGTAACACCATTGTCACAGCCAAAGTTGCACACTTACCCCTGCTTCTTCCCTAGAATGAGAGTCAAGCTTGCATGGTTCTTCTGACCCAGACTGTGCCAGCCTGGCAAAGGAAGTTGGGCAGTATTTCAAACAAGCAACAGAAAATGTTTCTGAGGCTGTCAGCACAAAACCAATAGTGAGAGAAATAGAATATATGGTGGTGTTCCCAACCTCTGGTACCTTGATTCTCTTCAAAGTCCTGCAGGTGCTGTCCCAGCAGTGCTTGCTTTTAGAATCATCTCAGGTTTCCTTAAAATGGTAATGCAGAGTAGATGTGCACAGTAGACCATTTGGCTGTGACCTTAATTCAAGGAGAAATCTGACTGCAGCAGCTGAAGACACCTTTTTTTTTTTTTTTTTAATAAGTCCTTCTGTGGGACAAGACGTATCATTTATTATATGAGTATGTAATATTTAGCATAGTGTAAGGTCTTGGACAGTCTTCAAGCAAGAAAGAGATTCTTCCCCTCTACTTAAGTGCTTGGTAGTTGATCTGTCATCAACTACCCAGAAGAGAGTAGGACGGTAAAAATAGCCATTCTTCACAACAAATTCTTTTCCAAATCTTTCAGATTCCCTGTCAGTGCCTTTTCTGTGGCTACTGTTCTTGCAGCTAAAGGGAACCCTGGCCAACAGGATGGCAGGCCAATCATACAGTGGAAACTCTGTGAAATCTTGATGTTGGCACAAAAACATCTCAAAATTTGCCAACAGAGTTACATTACTGCAAGGACTAGCAGGCTGGGATACTGCAACCTACAAAGCCTTGCAAAGACTTGTACTCAACCTCAAATTAACACACTATTAGCCTGATCCAGAAGGCACTGATGTTACTGTAGACCATTTCCCAGCCGATGTCATAGACCTTTGGATCAAAAATTGTGAATAGGCAGGTTTGTGTGGGTAGGGCTTCCTCCAATGTGTGAATTTTGATTATGAACCTTCTGATGGCAGCAACTACCTGGGACATTTTGGGATATGGCAGTCTACCAAGGAATTGATAGAGAATGCTTTTGTTCTTGAAATACCCTATTTATTTCTAATGTTTGTGGACATTTAATCTTACATCAATAGGAAACTTAAAAAAAAGATAAACTGACTGCTTAGACTTGTCTTCATTATTCAGAATTTTCCTTTCCAAGCTTTTCACAGAAATAAAAAAAAATTGAAAAAAAAAATCACAAATCTAACATCCCAAGCTTCTAGAACAACCTGTAAACCTAGACTTGTCAATTTCTCTCTCGCTAGCTTTTTTTTTTTTTTTTCCCTACAAAAATGAAGCATGTTTTTCTAAAGGACATAGCATATGAAAAATTTGGCACTGTAAGATCTGATTCACTGCAACATCTTCTATTCCATTCTGACTAACACAAAGACCAGTGATGTAGAAATGTCAACCCTCATTTTATATGACATTAATATTTTCCAAAGCTTTGATGCTCTGAAACAAAAATTACAACAGAATCAGTTCTGCTATCTTTGGATTTAATGAGGAAAAAATGCAGCATTCTATAAGATACACAAAACTTTTTTTTCCTTTCATCAGAGCTAAAAGATTATTTGCCATGGCACAAAAAGGAAAGAGAGAGAATATCTATTTTTGAATGCATCTGTTGATTATGATCATAAATTAAGCTGACTTTTTGTTCTTTAAAACTGATGGAAAAGTTTAAAATCTCAAAAATACAGTAAGAGCAGGAAAAAAATATGGCAGTTTCTTCAAAATTTCATCCAAAAATAAATGTCCTAAACTTAGAAACCAATTGCTTTGCTTTCATATGACTGGAATATCTTTCCATTGCTTCAGTTTTGATTTTTTGGGGGTACGGCTATTGTACTGATTTGTGAATTTCTAGTCCATAAGCCTGTGGATGTCATACCTGGGGCTTGTTCCTCATCACATTACTGATTCCACATTACTGTTGGAGGCTTCTAGAAAGTTCTTTTAGCCACCAGTTATTGGACTAGCTGCAAGAACTGTGTGGAAAATAGATACATGAAAAAGGAGCTTTTGGTACCCTGCGTTAGAAAGCAAGTTAGATCTGATAGCCATTAGAGTTATTCTTAGCCCTAATATTTATGAAATAAAATAAAATAAAATAAAATAAAATAAAATAAAATAAAATAAAATAAAATAAAATAAAATAAAATAAAATAAAATAAAATAAAAAAATAAAATAAAATAAAATAAAATAAAATAAAATAAAATAAAAATAAATTAAAATAAAATAAAATAATAAAATAAAATAAAATCTAATCTTTATTGATTACAGATGTAAATTTTAATCCATATTTTAAAGAAACCCCAGCATATTCAAAGTTACAGATCTACAAAACTGGCAGTAATTTAAAAGGAAAGGCAAGATGTAACTGAGAAATAGAGAAGCAAATTCAATGGTTTATTTCTTAAAATTTTAAACTACATCAGATGAGCAAATTAACAAATGAACAAATAGCTGATGAGCATAACCTTATTTTGTCAGCTATTTTACAATTCAAAGTTAATGGACACTATGTGGGAAAGAGCTTGATGCATAGACAGAGTACCAGATGAGTAATCTGGAAATTTGGCTCTTACCCCTGCTACTGGACTTCCAGATAGCCTTTGGCAAGTCATTTCCATAGCTTGTACCTCTATTTCCTGGTATGTAACATGGATTTTCACTGAGATCTCCATTTTGAGATCACTTGATAATGCTCTCATAGTTCACTTGTATTGTTTTCATATTTTCCTGTGATTTTATCCTTTCTGAAAGCAAAATGTAGTCTGGGCATGTGGGATATAATTTATCCTACAGCACTACCCTCGAGGAAATAATATTAACCCACAGCTATTTGAGGAACCTAAAATGGGATGTAAGACAGGCTTATGCATCTAATTCTGAACTTTCAAAAACCTTTGCTCAAAGATTGTTTAAAGTTCATAGGTGTCTCAGGCATCAAAAAAGCCAGAAATCAACTTCTAGTGTGTATAAAAGCACCTGAGCACCTAAAATTAAACAGGACCACGCAACTCAGCACACCAGTGTATGTACACTCACTCACATATCACAGAGCAGAGTGAGCACATGTCATGCTGGAATCCTGAAACTAAATCTCCTTATCTCAGTGAGAGATTCAATCCAGTGAGTGTTAACAACTGTACCTGTGAAAAGAGAGACTTAAATTTCGGTGCCTGCTTGAACTGCTGCTTATTTATGTTGCATTAAACAGTCATAAAACATAAACAGACCATGGAGCAGCAACTGAAACCCAGATCTTTATTTTAAAAACAATGTTTTAACACTGAGTTACAGTGTTAGAATTGGTGTTTTTTCTGGACAACAGTCCATGCAAAGTGGAATAGCAATATTATAATCAAGTAAGAAGAAAATGTCATTATTTTGACTAACATGGCTCATGCACTTTAATGGATTGAGATTTGAATCTAAATCTTCTTCAGGCGGAAGTATTAGAACTGAAAAGTCCCATCATGTTAGTAATAAACTGGGGTTGAAAGATCACTGCTTGTCACTTCACCTCTGTTTCACGGTTCTGATTCACTTCATTTGACTGAAGATTTACCTGAAGTGTCTATAAATTCAAAGAAGAAAATGACTTCCTTTGGTGCAGAAACAACACCTAAATCTTCAACAGAGTGATTAACAAATCAGAATGGTTTCTCTTAGGTATATAGACAACAATGCATGTGCAAGATGCTATACCTTCTTCACTAGCAGTGAAGCATGCGGTACTTATGGAACGTGATGACAAACGCTACAATGCCAAAATCCTTCATCATGATCAGATTATCATAGTAGCTAGCATAGTTGCACAGAAACAGGCAGGAGCTCACATGTAGAAATGACCATGTCTACAGTCACTCTGGAATTTCTGGAAGCTCTGACAGTGATTCAGTTCTGATTCCAACTTTATAACATGCTTTTTCTAATAGAAATATATGGGAAGAATGTTTAGATATCTTGCACTTACCAGTAAGAAATGACAGTCTGATAGTCACATAAAGGCATAATCAGGTACTATTCTGACATGAGTAAAACATTGTCTCTGTTCAGGTCTATATTCAGGTCCTTCTAGTTCAGGTCAGCTAAAAAATAAAATAATAATAATGTTAATAATAATAATAATAAAACTACTACAATATTTGTTACAGCTAATTTCAAGAACATTGCAAAATCCATTTGTGAAACAGGGGATGTGTGTGTGTGTGTGTATGCACACACATTTCTGAAGAGGCTGATTCAGTCAGGATCTGTAGCAGCATAAATTACAACTTCCTGAGTTTTTATTACTGAGTTATTTGTTTGAATGCCAACTATCTGAGGATATGACTCTTGATATAATTCCCTGATTTTCATAACTTTTATCTATACAGAAAATACCACAAAGGCTGACTCAATAAAAGACAAAGACAAGACTACTTGAAACTGATAGAGTACTTATCTTTTTGACACAATTTTAAAGCTAGCAGGAGCTCTAAGAGTAAGCAAGCTGAAGAATTGGTCTAGGACCTGGATTTTAACTTAGCCTTGGGGAAGGGTGACAGATAAACATCATTATGACAGAAGAAGCCCTTGTGAGTCAGATAGCCTCTCTGACTTTCTCCCTTTCTGTTACAGTTGATAATATCACCAGCAAAATATCCCTTCCTCTAACTCAGCACCAGCAGAGTAAGAGGACCTTAGTCTACCCATTCTCTGTTACCAGCATCCCCAGCTAAATACTTTATTGAGCCAAGCACACCTCTTACTTACTGCTGTCAAAGCAGACCAATGTCCAAGTCACTAGAAAAGGGGTAGCTGAAGAACTCCTCTTTTTCTCAGCTGCAAAGATGCATTCTTCAGACTAATTGGTTACAAATGTTCACTTAACAAACAAAGTTATTCATATGTTACAGTAATGCAATAGTGAGTCTTGAAGACCTTAAATGTTGTTCACTTGTCTTCCTAAATCAAAATCACACAGCAATTATTATAAGGAGAGGAAAAAAAAAAAAAAAAAAAAAAAAAAAAAAAAAAAGCAGTCCTTAAATGAAATGTCATTTTTAATATACATGAAATTTTTATCCCAGAATGTAATGATTTTTATTTGTTTTTTGTTGGTTTGTTTGTTTGTTTTACCAGAGAGCAAAACCTCTATATGAATGAGTAGTATAGCTACAAAAAATAAAAAATAAATTTAAAAAAAAATCAAGGATTGGAAATTACATTAGAAGCCTTTTTCTGCTATGCTCTTGATTTTTTCACTCAGTTGTGATCAAGCACTCATACTGTCTGACAGGTATTCATGCACTATATAAAAAAAGCTGCTACGTCAAGATCCTGGTGGATGTGCACACATAACACGTACTACATTGCAAAATCTATAGGCAGGATGAAAAAAAATGCAGGATGAAGGAGCATTAATTACTGTCTTCCTCAGTCTGCACTGGGAATTTCCAGGGAATTTCTAGAATTGCCACGCCCTGATATATTTTCTGCAATTTGGTCAGCGCAGGAAAACCACATAGAATCTGTTGAAGTCAGCTGCCCAGAATCAACTGAAATTTGAGTCCTGTTTATTCTCTAAGTTTTGCAGAATTAGAGTTTTAGAGAGAAAGGATCCTCATAAAAAAGAAATGGAAAATAAATTATTGTGAAAGGATGAGAGCTTGCCCTGTTCTTGCTTATGCTGTAGTTTCACAGATGTCACTTAGTAATGCAACTATTTTGTTAAGCTTTAAACAAGAGTTATTTGGCTACTTCAAAATCGTGAAAACTATAGAAAAGGAATTTAATGATCATCTAAATTGACCCCTGCACTAGACCTGGTCCACCTAGAAAAACCTATCTAGAATCTTTGTTACTTGCTTTTAAATCTTCCCATGAAAAATATCATATAACCTACCAGTTCTTTGTAATGCGCATCAAAAGTAACAAACGTGTCATAAAAATTATCGTCTCCTGGGAGGATAAATAACAGTTACTTTAGTACAATTCTTTCAAGTTATGAAAATGTTAGTATCTTTCAGACTTGAAAATGTGACATGCAAAAGTTGTCTTCTCACACTTTGGGTTGTTTTTAATCCCTCAAAAATCTTTATAATCTCACTCCTGATACCCAAAATTCTAGAAGAGAAATCCCACACCTAAGCTGGCTGAAAGTCTTAGTAAGCAAAGCTGAAAAACCCTGCCTTAAGAGTACTTAAACACACACTTAGTTTTAAGTATATATATGATCATCTTGAAATTTATTGAAATATTCAAATGATTAAACACCTGCTTAAGAAATTGGCTGGTTGGCTGGCAAAGGGCTCAAAGTTTTTCAGGGCCAAGTCCAGTTTTCTTTGAAGACCTGATAGATTAGAGCATCTTATTTATGGACTGTGCTTTCTATGTAATTTTACTAGGCAGAACACATTATGATTTGGTGAATGGACTTGCATTTGTTCCCCTCACATTCTTAGCCTCAGTAATTATCTCTTCATAGTAATGACATGCACATTGCTCCTGTTGAAGAAGACAACATTTTTACATATTAACTGACATTGATTGATCTGATTTTCCCAGAAATCCAGGATGAGCACAGTCATTCTCAGTGCCAGGACACTCCCTACCCCCAAACCTTCATTTTTCAGAAAGATCTACACTTATCAGCCATCAATCAATAAACTGGGGAGAGGACGTCCAAACCATCATTCATCCACTTCTCTGCAGATGCTCGATGTTGTGAATAGGATAGGCTGTTTTCAGGGTCCACCATACTGTGCATATCTGACCAGATCTCAGATATACTAAATGGACAATTCTGCATTCTGTGGGAGGTACGGCTTCTCTCTAGCTCCCATTTGAGGATACTAAGCAATTGCAAGAGAAATGGAATGGAAAGGTAATCTTCCTGAAGACCAGTAGGGAACAGTGTACAGTGGAGCAGCAAAGCAGGTCACAGTTTTAGACTGATGGAAGAGGACATTTTACTGCAAATTGCTGAGATAAAAAGACATTTATTCCCCTCACCCCTACACCCACAGCTGAAAAAGTAATCCTTTTCCTTTTGGCTGTGAGAGAAGAAAGATCTGACTTGTGGTGGTTTATCTGAGGATGTCATTTGTTGACAAATTTAAATGCATGTCCATAGGGAACCAAGACCAAAAAGACTGTTTTGTAATGAAATTGTATGGTCTAAGTAATACGTTATTTGTAAATGCTTTTTGATTTTTACTGAGTTATCACTATTGAGATGCCATGAATCTAACTAGCCTAAACTCATGCCCAGAGCTTTTTGTTAAGAATATTTTTTGACTCTTCAATAATTTACTAACTAATAAAATTGTTAATTAATTGAATAATTTGTCTGCCTTTAGGTGTACATCTGACACAAGTACCGATAGGTCACACTAACATGAAGCAAGCTGAAGAAAAGTTCACCACAGTTTTGTTAAATCATTTGTACAACAGATTCATAAAACTTTAGAAGGCATTAAAAGAACCAGTGTTGAATATCTCAAAAATTAAACATGTAATTTTATATCTGCATAATCTGTGGAAATCGTATATTTCCACAAATATTTTATATATGTTTATCTGTTCAGCCCTTCCGTATGCTCTCCTCAGCTTTTTCTATTACATAGTACTTTTCCACGGAAGAGAGTCAACATTTGCTAGAGTTAAGTAACTTGCTCTTTTCTGTTTATATTTCTATTATTCGGACACACAATAAAGGTTCCAAGATGATATTCTTTTCCCAGTAATCTCATGAATAGGGTAACTCGGTGATTCAGGGCTCGAAGGATTACCCAAAGCAAGGCAGCATCACAAGCACAGTAGAAGAGCAAGAAAGGGAGTGCCTCTCCTTTTTTGGCCTCCCCTCTTCATTCTTTGGCTGCAAGATGCCCTTCTATGCTTTTGAAAGCTGTTCAGAATAAGCGTATACCATATACACAGGCTTCTGCTGCTTGTTATAATCAGTGACATCTCTTGGTTTGGCAGATTCCAGCCTTTTTTTAGGGGCTTGTATTCCTGAGCTGCACTGAAAAAAAATGCAGCAGGTTTTTTGTTTGTTTGTTTGTTTGTTTGTTTTAATATTTAGAAATATACAAGGAGGGTATTTTACCAGATACTGGCATACAAAAAAATGTGTAATTTTCAAAGTTCTTTACTTTTAACTGCATGTACAGCACATGAAATGTGATGCCATTTTTTGAGAATCTGACTTTTAGGAGCTAATTATTATCATCAGTGACTGTCAGCTTGGCTAAAATCTGAAATAATTTGGATTTGTGTGGCCATTTGTTACCCACATGTCATAAAGAAAAATAATTTCTTTAAGCTTGGCAGAATGGATGACTGCTCTTCAGAGTTGCTTAAAACTTTAACATGCTGTAAACATTTTAAATAATGCTAGAAAGAAGATACCATATTGTTTTCCTTCGTCTCTGTGTTTTGATCCTCATAAAAAGCTAAACAATCTACTAATAAATATAGATCTAATTAAGCTGAATTTCCAAAACCATAATCAGCTATTGAAGAGTACTTTCTAACAGAAGAAAATCATCCTTAAAAAGATCACAACTCTGGAATATGCTACCTTTGAGGGACTTGTTTTTTAATAGAGAAAGCAGCAGTGAAGCCCGTCTGTTCTTTCTGAACTCCAGGACTAAATAATAAGACTGCACACAGCTGAGAAATTATACCTTAGTCACGGTGTTCTTAGTAATGACATTAAGGGTACTAGGATACCCTAAGCTATGGCATGCTTTGGAAAAAAAATCCCACAGCCTTCAACTGACTCAATTTAAATTTATTTATTTTCTTCATGGTATCTTCAGTGACACTCATTTGTCTGATAAATATGTGAAAGAGGTATGGTTAAAGTCTTTGGAAAAGTGGTATCCAACCCTGCACGGATGGGATGTGCCCCAGTAAGCCACATTATGTCAGGTATCTTCCAGGTTATAGCACACATAGGAAGGCTGACAGGTGCCCAGCCTAGTTGGTGGTGTCTCCAGTGCTGCCCGCTCAGCCAGAGGGGAATCAGGAGCTGTCCGTTGCTTTCCAGACCCCCTGAGCACTGCCCAGCTAGTGGAGGGCTTGCTTCCATCACCCTTCCTCACGCTGAGAGGTGCTTACTCACAGAAGTAATTCCAGTGACTGCTACAAATTAACTGACAAAGAAGAGGCAATGTGTGAGCTCCCCCTGCAATGTGTGAGCTATTAACTAGCTCAGAGGGAGCCCAGCTGGCTACCCTGGTTGCCTGTGGTGAGGCAAGCATGTTCAGCTGTTGGGCTGATGTTCCTAGCTGTCAGCTCTGTTTCAAATAGCTCCACAAGTAATGCCTAGAAGTGACTTCTTCACTCCCTTCCAGTAGCACTGAAGAAGGATGGAGCCTAGCAGAGCTGCAGATTTTTGGTTTGGCTTTGTTGTCTGTGTAAAAGGGATCTAGGTTAGATCCAGAAAGAGTACTGATAGTTAGCACCTCTCAGGATACACAATTCTGTTTAAAAAAAAAAAAAGTATAACTTTTTTCATTTTATCTGTTACATCCCATATAAACACCTGCTCCAGTAAATTAAGAAATACAATACAAAGACATGAAGGTGGTTTTACACATATAAGTACAAAATTGTCCATTTTTCTGGAAAGCTTCCTCCAAGGAACAGGAGCTTTAATATCATAAATAAGCCAACACCTTGTTTCAGTTGAAGATTTGGATCTTGTGAAGCAGTAGTGAAATATTTACAGTGTATCTTTGGAAGTTGTATAAACAGCTAGAATAACCAGGGTGGAGGGATAAATTCACCAGTATCCCACTTTTATCCACATAAAAGGTCAGCTTGTCTTTTCCAAGTATTAACACTGCACACAAGTTCATTTCAAATAATAATTTTGATTCAAGTCTAGGCACACCAAATCAGCTGAGGTCTGAAAACAGTGTGAGAGACTGCTATCAGGAAAAGGATAAAATCACACAGAGATTTGGTGACTAAATGTCGTAGCAATATCAATTACAAGGAAAACCCATGGGTGTATTGGCTTATGTGTAGAGAGTGACTATCAGAAGGCACAAAGTACTTCCTCAGCCATCATTGGTTTTCCAATGGAAAATTTAGCCTTAGATGAGACGGGGGGGGGGGGGGGGGGAGAATAGGAAGGAAGGAAGGAAGGATGGAAGGAAAGGGGGAGGGAAGGGGGGAAGGAAGGGGGGAAGGAAGAGGAGAGAGAGGGAGAGAGAGAGAATTCTGCAGACCTCACTGGCATTTGCCCCTTCCTGGCAGTTTCTTATGGTTTTGTTCTCAGTTGCTCGTATTTATGGACAATATTTAAGTGGCCTGTATTCTTGGTAGTTCTGTATGAAATTAGAAGGAAAAACAAATCCTTTCCTTGAAAATATTGCCTTTTTAATTATTTTTCTTTTGCAAAGTAAAACTGGCTGCCAGCAGACCATTACTAAACACAGTCAGTTTCTAACCCATGCACATAGCTACTACTGTAGCTCAATGTCTGGGATCTCTAGTCTCCTCTAGATGACCTCTGTAGAATGCATGTTTTTACTTTTTTCTTTTTTAAGCTGTATTTATCAAACACAAATCACACAGATATTTTCAACCATCAAACATACATTATTTACAGATCTCTTTATAATATATTTGCCAGGCATAGCATAACTATAAACATACTCCAAGAGAATAGCCATAATTAATATTTTAAGAAGAATAAACAATTTTCTTAATCGTCTGCTTGAAGTGCATCATTCAGACAGCTTTTCCAATACATTCATGAGTGAAAAACACATCTTACTAATCTAAGTAATGAGGTAAATCACAATGACCAAATTATGCTCGTCCCATAATTCATACATCTGTTCAGAAGAATATGACCCATGCAGTCCTAAGAGTTGCCATATTTTGATTCTGTGTTAAAACATGAGACAGTATGTGCTAGATGATCATTACCTATTGCCAGTGGCAGTGCTAGCCCAGCCAACCCTTTGTGCTTCTACCAGACCTCTGAGTGTAAGCACCATCCTGAGGACTATTAACAGCGTGGGCAAGGCGCTTGACCGTTCTCAGCAGTGATTCTGTATGCTCAGGGGGAACCAGGTTTGCCTGAGCTAAATTCTGTTTATCTCAGGTTCTTTTTGCATTTGTTTACTGTTATGTCTGACCTAGAAATGCAAATGGTTTTGAAATAAAAAATAAATGCTGACATGTCCGTTCTATTAACCTCTGCATAAACTCTGCTGGAGTTCTTTCCAGTTTTGGATGCTTAACTTGAAAGGAATGTGCACAAAGGAGCTCAGCCATGTATTCCACACACTACAAAATCCCACTACAGGCAGCTAAAATAGTATGCTGTCTTTGGATGTGTTATTCCAGTTTCATATGGCATATGGATGAGGCTTATGGCATAGGGTTGTCCCAATTTTCAAGAAGGGTAAGAAAGAAGACCCTAGCAATTACAGGCCTGTCAGTCTCACGTCAGTGCCTGGTAAAATTATGGAGAGGATGATTCTTGAAGTTATTGAGGCACACCTGGGGGACAATGCAGTCATTGGTCCCAGCCAACATGGGTTCATGAGGGGTAGGTCCTGCCTAACAAATTTGATTTCCTTTTATGATAAGATCACCCATCTAGTTGACCAAGGGACACCAGCTGATGTGATCTTTCTGGACTTCAGCTAGGCTTTTGACATGGTTTCCCATAGGATCCTACTGGACAAAATGTCCAGCACACAACTTAACAAAACCATCATACGATGGGTGAGCAATTGGCTGACGGGCAGGGCTCAAAGGGTTGTGGTAAATGGGGCCACATCTGGCTGGCAGATGGTCACTAGTGGGGTCCCTCAAGGCTCCATTTTAGGGCCAGTCCTCTTCAATGTTTTTACACATGATTTGGATGTAGGACTAGAAAATTTTTGAGCAAATTTGCCGATGACACCAAACTTGGAGGAGTTGTGGACTCGGATGAGGGTGGAAAGGCCTTGCAGAGAGATCTGGACAGATTGGAGAGCTGGGTGATCACCAACCACATGAAGTTTAACAAAGGCAAGTGCCGGGTCCTGCACCTGGGACAGGGCAACCCTGACTATACGTACAGACTGGGCAATGAGACGCTGGGGAGCAGCCCCGCAGAGAGGGATCTGGGGGTTGTGGTTGACAGCAAGTTGAATAGGAGCCAGCAGTGTGCCCTGGCAGCCAGGGAGGCCAACCATATCATGGGATGCATCAAGCACGGCATCATTAGTCGGTTGAGGGAGGTGATTGTCCTGCTGTACTCTGAGCTGGTCCGGCCTCACCTCAAGTACTGTGTGCAGTTCTGGGCACCACAGTACAAAAAGGACATTAAACTGTTGGAGAGTGTCCAGAGGAGGGCAACGAAGATGGTGAAGGGCCTAGAGGGGAAGACATATGAGGAGCAGCTGAGGACACTGGGCCTGTTCAGCCTGGAGAAGAGGAGGCTGAGGGGGGACCTCATCACGGTCTACAACTTCCTTGCAAAGGGGAGTGGAGAGGCAGGTGACCTATTCACTGTAAACACCAGTGGTAGGACCCACAGGAATGGTGTTAAGCTGAGGCGGGGGAAGTTTAGTCTGGACATCAGGAAGAGGTTCTTCACTGAGAGGGTAGTCGCACACTGGAACAGGCTTCCCAGGGACGTAGTCACTGCACCAACCCTGTCTGAATTTAAAAAGTGATTGGACTGTGCACTTAGTCACATGGTCTAAACTTTGGGCAGACCTTTGCGTGCCAAGAGTTGGACTAGATGATCCTTATGGGTCCCTTCCAACTCAGGATATTCTATGATTCTATATGGCATACACCTCCTTCAGTCTTTCTCTTTGACAACTTAAGGGCTTATTTTATACCTTGTTCTATATGTAAAATTAGAATAATATTAGTATTTGGATACTTCTTAAATGGCATGGAGGTAAGCTATGAGGTGAAAAAGGAAGACAAATATAATAATGATGATTTTGCAGATTTCTCAGAAGAAAACTACTACAACGATGATTTCCTTCAAGCTTCATGACATAGTTACCTTCAAGCTTTAAGGCACAGTTAATTCAGATGAAATGCTATGGCCTTTAATCTCTGCTGTTGCTGGCCACAAACTCTTTACCCAATATAAAGATTTCATCAAACAGCATTGCAACCTGAATCAAATGTCTTGTCTCATTGCTGGCTGGCAACTGTGGACTTTATGTGCTACTGCCTTTTCTTCACAACTGCGATTAGCATTTCACAATACAGCCAAGTTCAGCAGTTAGTCATATAGATGGAGGCATCTGAACCATCACTGTCATTTGGCATTCCTTGCCTCATTTCCAACAGGACTGTCTCTCTGTCGGTCATGTTCCTAGCCCAGATCTCTCTCAATGAAAACATTGGCAAATTTCCCAACACCTCGAATAAGAAAAGAACCGGGTCCCATGACCAGAAGATGCATGTGCATCTCTCATCACACTGTAAGCAGCAAATGGTCATGATTGCTATCTAACAGCCCAACCTAAGGGGCTGGTGATATCTGAGAGTGAGTTGATTATATTAACACTCAAAGGCATACACAGAACTTATTTACAACACCAGAAAAGATAAAGACTTGCCTAAGGGAAATCATACAAGGCAAAATCTATTCCAGCTACCTTAAAATACTCCTTCTTGGATTCAAGTCAATTACTTACCACAGGAAAGAAAAACAACAAAATCCCCCCTTGCTGATCAAAAAGCAAAAACATGACATAAGCAATTGCTACAAGTTTCAAAAAAATATTGTGTTGAGACTATTTTTCATTAAAATTTACCTGTGCAATTCATTTCCCTGAACATTCCTTGGCAAGAAAAAAGCCCAAAAGGAAAATACTTAAACCACATTTTCTACTTTTTTCACATTTTTTTTAGAAAGGTGTTTTCTTTATTTCATTCCCAGTGAGTCAAAATTATTCAGCATTTCTAAAATTGCAGAAAAGGACTTTTCACCAAATCTTAGAGAGTAGAAGTCAAAACAGAAGCACTATTTTAGAAGCAGCAGGTACCATTTCTAGTCTAGGACACAGACTGAAGGTAGCTGCTTTTCAAACTTAGCAATGGAACAATTAATAAAGGAACCCATTAAGGTCTGATTGTTGCTGCTAAAAAGGAAGGTTGAATTTCAGTCCTTTGAAGTAACTGGAATGATTCAGGCCTCATTACAGAGATATAATCTACATTCATACATTTATGTTAGTGATTCAAATCTATTGGGACAGATTGAATTCCGTTAAATAGTGCATCTTTCCTGTGGAACTTTTCTCAGGCTTTCTCAGGCTAACCTAAGAGGTGACCTAACAATACAAAGTAGTGGGGTATTTAGGGATTCAACTGTGCTGTAAAAGAAAGGGTATACAGAAAGTAGAAAAAAAAAGAATGAGACATAATCTAAAAAGCTATGTCAGCTTTTCATTCGGACTCGGTTTTGTAAATGCCCTCCCTGTCATCACACAGGATAGAAACGCATTCCCTATGCATTGAAGTACTTTTAAGTACTGCTCTGAATATTGCACTTACCAGAAGCAAATCTAATATGAAATTCTGGACACGTAACTTTTGTATTTAACCATAAGATCTTAAAATCGCTATACAACCCACCACAAGCTAGAAATAGGTCTAAGCAGACCTCTTCTTGAGAGGAATAAATTCAAGATAGTACCTGTTTTCAGAGGAGTAGGGGTTAAATATGTCTGTTTGACCTTGCTATTTTCTCTTGCCACCAGAGATCCTAAAATGCCAATTCATTGCATTTTTCGGCTTTTGACAGAAGAAGAACAAAAATTAAAGGTTTCTCCAAATGTATAATTTTAAGACATTATGGTGTTTATTTATTTTTTAATCTGCTGGAATGAAAAGCACTTCAGTTTTAGAGATAATATATTGTATTCATGACCTGGACAGCAAGTGAACATTGACAGTAGCTTTGCAAACATACACGTAAGCTGTCAGGCATTCACCAAGGAGTAGGCTTTTGCTTTTCATTTTGTTTTTATTTCTTTTTTTATTAGTTGCTACAAAAGAAAAGCCTAAGTCAGATTCACCAAAAATTTTCTGCAATGCTCTGCACTCAGTGCAAATACGTGCAGAATAAATACTCTGAAGTACCATAAACAACATCATAAAACATATTGATTCTAACATTAAATGGTTTCATTTTTAAGGCTGTTTAAATGTCACTCCCAGAAGCTGAGAACATAAATTTAAGAGCTAACTCTCTCCAGAATAAACACCATAATTGGAGAAAATCATTTCTAATTTCTGTTGTGAAGTTAACAATATATTTAACATCCTAATCTAATGAATCAGTCTAATTTTAGAACTATTTGTTCTTTTCTGGATTTTCTGTTGTTTAAATTAAGACTGACTCCAAATGCCACATGTAATTGCACAGGCGGTTTTCCATTGCATTCCACTGATCTGCATTATTAAACTGCCTCTATTTCAAAAAAGTTCTGGTTTTACATATTGAGTAACTCCCTGTGTTTCTGCACCGGTTCACTTCTCCACTGCTCTGTCCTCTTAGCGAATGTTCCACCTACTTGCATTCCAAAACATTTATTTTACAATACTGAATAATGAACCAACATTCAACATCTAGCATGCTCGCCCATATCCTGTCAGTTCCTGATCCCTTGTTATGGTGTTAAAAGATAGTACATCATATGGAAGATGCCTGTTAATTACTGGGAAAGTTGACAGTTCGGTGACGGGATAGAAATATGAATCTGTCATAACATTCAGTATGTGAAATGACAAATCCATTAGGAGAGACAGAATCAAAGGAAAAACCAACAACATATGCCCCTCCAGAAAAATAATAGCTTGAAAAATCAGTTTAAAATAGCCTTGAAAATGGAAAATGTGTTTCTTTCTGGCAAAGAAAACTGCATTGGTTAATTAAAAAAAAAAAAAAAAGACAGCAAAACATTCAGACAGATTTTATGGGGAAACCTTTGCAATCCCAATAAAGCCCCTTTTGCTTTGAAGTCGGACGCGTGATTCGGTAAATGACTCATGTTAGCAATTAGAAAATGGTCATTTAGGGCCCCAATTTCTTTTGAGACAAGGAGGGTGAGGGTGGGGAAAGAGACACAATAAATCTTGAGAGGCTTAAAAGGAAGAGCAGGCTAAAGTGTGAACTTTTTATTTCAGCAACGGAAGCGAGAAATCAGTGATTCATTAAAGGAGGGAGAAAGACCTCCATGGAAGCTGGCAAAGAAGAAGGAAAAGGAGCTAATTATGTCTCTTCCCTTTTTACTCTCTCCGACCAGCATATAATCTGCTTTTCCAGGGTCTGCCTGTAGTATATACTTCTTTCCAGCCCCTCCACCAACCCCTCCTCCAGCAGGGGGGAGGGGGAGATCTAGCAGGCAACAAGCTCCAGGTGGCTTTCTCAAGCACTTCACTGCCAAAAAAATAAAATAAAATCCTTCGCTAGAAAACAATTTTTTTTTTTTCCCTTGGAAGGGGGGGCGAGGGGGGAAGGTAGCCTCCCTGGAGGGGATTGGTTCAGCCTGTAAGACAGGGAAATTAGTAAGGCATGAGTCTCCAAGCCATGCTGGTGGCCAGCACTCCGAGGAGAAGAACGCTTTAGGAGCAATTAGCAGCGAGCTGAAGGCGGCGGCGGCTGCTGCTGCCGCTGCCGCCCGGAGGAAGCCAGGGCAGCTCCTGAGGCTCCCTTCACAGCAGGCACTGCTCGCTCCAACTGCAAAAGGGTTTCAGATGTCCCACCGCTGCTTGACCCCCTGCAAATAAGGGTTGACCACCAGAGGCACATCCCACCTCTGACTTGTAATCGCTGACATTTAGGCTACAGCTTCCAACCTGTTTACAACCAAAGGGGGAGGGAAGGGAAGGGAAAAGGAAAGGGAAAGGAACGGAAGGGGGGGGGAGACAAGTTGGGATTTTTCCCTCTCTTTCTTTCTTTCTCTCTCTCTTTGGATTTTTTTATTTTTTTTTAATACTGTTCTGGAGAATTCAAAGCAAAACAAAGAAACTGCCTCCTCTGGGGTTGTCAGTGAGAAAGGACGAGTTGTGCAACTGGTTTGGGATTTGCAAAAAGGCAAGGGGGTGGGGATCAGAAGAAGGTGCAAAGCCACAAAGTGTGAGTGCGAGTGTGTGTGTAAAGGGGTGTGTGTGAAAAATCCCTTCCAGCTCCCCTTTCCGCTGGTTATTATTTATTTTTGTTGTTGTTGTTGTTCACTTTGCTGTCATCTATTTTTCAGACCTTTCTGCATCTAAGATGGTGAAGAAAGGAGTGAGGAAGAGAACAAAATAACTACTGGGAAGTCTCAAACCAGGTTGGGGAGTGTGTGTGTATGTGGTGGGGGGGGTGGGGAGGGGAAGAGAAAAAGGAAAGAGGATTAACCACAGCAACCCCCCCAAAAAAAACCAACAGCTCTTTTTTCTGAGGGAGGACTCGAAGGATTAAAAGGCAGCAACTTCTGAGGCGATTTGTCCCCTGAGTTATGGATGTTGGTGCACTTACTTCAGGCCAGATCAGAGCTCAGAGGGATCTAACCAGAAGCAGCAACCACCGGCTCTCCACTTGCCTTTTACCAGGTTTTACCCTTCCAGTATGTTTCTTTTGATAAGACATTTTCCAGCGCCCAGAGTTTCAGTACAATGTGCAAATGGATACTGACAAATGGTGCCTCAGCCTTTTCCCACCTGCCTTGTTGCTGCTTGCTGCTGCTCTTCTTGGTGTCTTCTGTGCCTGTCACCTGCCATGACCTCGGCCAGGACATGCTGTCCCCGGAGGCCACCAACTCTTCTTCTTCATCATCCTCCTCCTTCCCCTCGTCCTTCTCCTCTCCTTCCAGTGCGGGGAGACACGTGCGGAGCTACAATCACCTCCAAGGCGACGTGCGCAAGAGGAAGCTCTACTCTTACAACAAGTACTTTCTCAAGATCGAGAAGAACGGCAAGGTCAGCGGCACCAAGAAGGAGAACTGCCCCTTCAGTAAGTACGGCTCCGACGCCGGACCCCGGCTCCCGCGGCCGCGGCTCCCCCGGACCGGGCGCCCGAGCCCCCGGCTGGGGAAGGGCCGGGGAGGGGGCTCGGGGCGGAGGTGGGGTGAGCTCCGCAGGGACCCCGCTGCCCGCCCGCTTCTGCCGCGCTCTCCGGCAGGCATTTGCTTTGCAAATGGCTTCGCCGAGCGCCGCTCGCTCCGCTGCCTGGCAGAAGAGCAAATTAGAAAAGATTTTCAAAGGATGTGGCGCTGAGCGTGTGGGGGGGCGAGGGATGGAGGGTGGGTTGGGGGGGACATTGTCTCCCGAGTCTGAAAATCATTATCCCCTGTCATTAACGCGGCTCGACGAGAACGCTATATTAAAACAATGCACCCATCTCCCCCCGTGCACACACGCTCTTCGCTCTCTGAGCCCCAACGTGGCTGCCTGCCCCGCGCCCCCCCCGCCCCGATCCCGGGGAAGGGGCTTTTCCTCCCGCCGCCGCTCCGCTGACACCCGCACCGCACTCGGGTTCGCGGCAGCCTCGGTGCTGCTCCGCGCCCCATTGTAAACATCTGGGGCTGGACTCGCGCAGACCTCACACACATTTCATTGTCATTCTTTTTTTTTTTTTTTTTTTTCGTCTTGAAGAAATGATTTCAAAGTAAAAGCCGTATGGCTGTTTCCATGGCTGTACTTTCCAGCTTTTCTGTGGTACTAATTAGGCTTTTAGTAATAGCGTGCTTCTGGTAATGTATTTCTGGCTGTCAGTGCTAGAAATGTAACATTTATTCGGTTTTCTTGCCTGTGCAGTCTCAAACTGAAGCAACTGTAGTAAATCACAATATATTGCATTGTAACTCTTAAGTGACTGCATCCCACTATAGGGACGTGCTGCAAAAGTAAGCTGTTATGCAAGTGTTGGAGTACCGCTCCTTGGTTCTTGGGTTGTTTTTCATAAATCCAGATAAATCTGAGGATAAATCTCCCGTTAATTTAAAACAACTTAAAGTGACTTAAGTAGCTCCCCTGCTAGCTAATGTGTAAAGTATGGAATACTTGAGCAGGTTGCCCTGCTGTAGGATAGGCATTACTGTTAATTCCACTGTATTTCTATTAAATACCCATAATACAGGCGTACAAGAAGGGAGGAGAGGGCTGATGTATCATATGTTGCTGTTTCACTTGCTCCACCTGGCAAGTTCATACTTTATCATATGCTTAATGTTTCTAAAGGCTTTAGATGTCAAGGCAGCCAAATCTTACCACTTCCCTTTTACATTTCATAGGAAGCCAAATTCTTGAAAGAAAGAGCTGTGATGAAGGTTTCACTTCAATGAGTGTGTGTGGAACTAGGTCCTAGCCCTGTATTTCTCTGATAACTTGTATTTGCAGATGAGGATAGTGTGATTCCCCTCAAATGGGATTCTGCAAACATTGTGTGCATCACAGAAAACACAAAGCCATGCTGTGTAGAATATTCCTGCAGCACAGTCTTTTAGGGGCCGAATTGACAACAGTATACTCAGAGAAGTAAATGCTCGCCTGAGCAGCCCCACTTAGCCTGCAGAACTGTTTAGCGAGTCAAGTTGCAGACTTGCATGAGTTTCTGCAAAATCTTGCCAAGAAGAGGTAGCATAATCTGCAATGTACATATACATCTTTCTACTCTTGGTCTATGTGCATCAACAACTCCCTGTAACTCTGGGATGTGATTCCTTTTTCCTAGAGTTCTAACCAGTGTATCAGAAACAGAACTGGCATTCTGGGTGATGTCCTGGTTATTTTTCACATCTGCAGAATATCTATTTAAGGGGTGAAGAATGTTTTGGTTTTTTTTTCATGTAAATGCAAACCAATAGTTGTGTTACACATAGACGTATCCTGTCTCTCGAGTTTACAAGTAGTGAAGAAAGGACTCCCATCGTCCTAGGGCATGTAACTTGCTAACCCCACAGTGTGATACAACAACATCTTTAAACACAAAATGATTACACTTTAGCTAGCAGAAGACAAGTCAAACAGTTATATCTTCCTGTTTAACACACACTATAACTTGCAATGTGAAATTGTGTTTTCTGTAAGAGCACATAGGCTGAGACCATTCATGTAGACATTTACCATGTCTTAATTTCAAGGGTGTCTGTGTAGCAAAATATTGCAAGTGACACAAAATCTGTGCTTTTCATCACTTCCACGTAGCTGTGTAATCAGAGTGCTGCCATAATCTCCAGCTGGACTGATTCCATGCAAATATGTGGTGTCATTAAGATAGTCTAAAATGTGTAATTACATGTGAACAAATTTCTGCCATGCATAAGGGGTTAGTCAGCCAACCCACTAAATTGTAGCCTGTTTAACGTTAAAGGCTATTTAATCTTTAATAGAAGTTCCTCCTTCAAAATCGTGCTTTCCTAAACAAATAACAGTGACTATTGACACACAAGACTTTGTTTGAAATCTAATTTGGAGGCTAATTTTCTTTTTCTCATATGCTAATGTTTAAAGTCCATTTATGCTGCAGTAAAGCCTTATCTGTAGGGCTCTAAGATCATGATATGTTGTGTAATTAGACAACAGCTTTCATGGCTGGCTGCCAATTAAGCACTGTCAAGTAAGAAGAACAGTGGGAGAAAGTCAGAATAAACATTCAGAAAATAGAACTTAGTCCCCAGACTTTAAAATGGCTCAAACAGCATCCTTAGATTTTCTCTATAAATATTGTGCAAAGTGCACTAAATAAAAGTTTACTTTGGCTGATATTTTCCAACTTGATTGCTTGGAACTTTTCCATCAGCCTTTCTCTACCTATAGGGTAAGGGGAACAGAGGTGGCTTCTGAACACACTGTCAGGAGGCTAGGAGAACTTGCAACATTTAGGAGAGCTGGAGTGTGTGTATCTCCAGATAAAAGCAGGACCCTTTTTAGGTCTTGTTTTATTGTTCCTTGCAACTGGAGTTTTGTTGTCAAAGAGTAACATTTTAGTGATAGCTTGTCCCTCAGCACCACAGCTGTGAAATCCCTTGCCTTGGTAGGGTCATTTGTGTATATGAACAAGGACAGCTGCACTGCTTTCTGGAGTCTTAAGTATTTTGGTGGGGAAAAAAAAAAAAAAAAAAAAAAGAAACAAAAAAAGAAACCTCTAAAGTGTAATTAAAAAAATAAAGTGCTGTAACTTAACAGCTGGGATGACCAACAATAGCTTTAGCCATATGTAAACTTGGAGAGAGAACTGCATGGTGCAGATTCTGACCTGATTTTCACCTAGAAAGCTTTCTTGAAGATGGTGAATCTTTGGGTTTAATGGTCATCATGCACTGGGCTGCATGATACTTTTGATAAACAGCTTCTGGGAAACTTGAACATACTCTTGAGTGTTATGTTATTTTTAATCGACTTTTCAGGCAACCGTAAATAGTGCTAAGAGGCACATGGGCTTCAAATTTACAGTACAGATCTTAGTAGGTGAAGAGTGGTAACACAGTAAGCAATGGTTAATTAACAGCAGCTAACGTGCAGTCTGTAGTGGGAGTTCTGCCTGAGCGAGGATTACAGGGTAAAGCCGTTATTGAGGTAGATGTTTAGGGAGTGTAGTCTATGTCATTGAGACTGCCCATTAGAGGGAAGAATTACTGGATCGATTCCTGCGAGTTTTGGACCAAGCAGTGCTATGCAAAGCCTACGGTAGATGGCGGCACAGACACTGTCTGGTGTCACCTCTGCTCAAAGTAGGTGGACAAGGGGCTGGGTCCTCAGTTCTGTGGGCTAGTTTAGCTCAAGCAAAGCTACAAGGTCTTACACCAGGTGGGAGGCTATTAATTGGCCTTCTGAGCATCCAAAGTGGATTAATCCAAACAGTGCAAAAGCACTACAGTTGCAGAACAAGAGTTTTCACTGAGAGAGCTAGCAAGAAATAATTACCTACTGCTCACAAGCTAACCTACTCCAGGCTTTTCCCCTGAGTATGCAATTATCTTTTATGAATGGCTTTAATATCTCCTGAAGTCCTTGGAAGTCTTTGGTTTTGCTATTGTCAGTGTGGGATCAGATTAGCAATATAGTGAATAATAGCAAGAAAGTTTCAAGGCTTGCTCTGTAGGCCAAAAAAATTGTAGACAATGACTCTAATTGCTAGAAACACTGAACATTGCTAATGAGGGTTTTAAGTGTATGCATGACATGTAAATACAGATTTATAGTATGTATTGAATTGTGTACACACAACAACAAAAGTGTTCTGATTAAGTATACTCGGTTTGATACTCATTTTTTTGAGTATACCTCAAAGCTTTGTTGGTACATTAATCACACAGTACAGTTCAAAACAGATTAGAATACTTGGTAAAATACATTCTTTTGCTTCCGGACATGCTTAAGATAGCTGTTTGGGTTTATCAACTCCTCACAAGCTGGTGTTTGTAAATTAACCTGAGAACTTTTCTCTATTTTTCTAAAGACTAATTGGTAGCCATATGTGTTTTGTTGTTTTACTCTATAAGAGATGTTTTATTTTGTTACCAATTAAAATGACTTAAAATATGAAATAATGCTGTCTCAGTGAAGTAAGTTGAATCTTGTTTTTCTTTTTCTTTAGCACAAAATTTATGTTTTTATGGAGATGATTTCTCACTTTAGTTTTTTTTTTTTTTTTTTCCCTGCAGAACTCGGTTACATAATTTATAACCAGCAGTGTACAACCTTAGGCACTTAGGATTTATGAATGTGGAAAGAATTGTAGTATTTAATGTCTACATGACACTCTCCTGTTACCCTTACTGCATTCCTGCCTTGCAGACCCTACATGCTGATACTGTAGCCCTGTCATAAATCTGTTCAAAATATACAGTTGTAAGAAGTCTTTTTGTCTTCATAAATCTAACTTATAACCTCTTGGGGAAGAAAAAAAAAAATGGGGCAATTGAAAGTTTGTCCTTAAAACCTCAGAAGAGTGAGAGCAAGATGAATACAGGGTCAGAGATGCCATGCTGCTGTTTTAATGGGATGATTCTTAGGTATGGCTCAGTCACAACTTCCCTTGAAGATGGTGGTAGTTGAGTGAGCACTATAGAATGTGCTTACACTTTTGAAACATCTTGGATGCATTCACTCATAGGATAAGATCCTCTGTTTTGAAATAAAGTATGTTAAGATGACTTTCAGATGTCTTTGAGCTGTGTGTGTGAATAGGGGTCTTTTCACTTCAAATGGGAGTTCAGTCAGATTCTGCAATAGGGGAGTTTTCATTTCTTCCACAGAGCTTCTCATTTCAGAAAAGGAAAAACCATCCTATTGCCAAATCTTGTTAACCTGTGTGTCTTAAGTTAAAAACATTGGGTACTTATATGAGCATAGAGCAACATCTCCTCTCATGGAGGTTTCCTGACCTTTCCTCTGAGCGAGTAATAAAATCACATTGGAAAGGTTCTTAATGGGAAAAAATGATCCTTTTAAACAGTATTGCATTTTTATTCATAAGCCTGATATTTGGATGATAGCAGTAGTGTCATCAAATAATTCAGTCAGCTTGGGACTTGTTCTAATGCTCCTTTCATGTCTTGTTTTTGTTTGTTTTCTCAGTTTTCTGAAGTTTTCTGAATGAAGGTCTTAGAGTTCTTTCCTTCCCAAAACAGCACTGAGTTGACATTTCAGTTTGTGCATCTTGGTACGATTCCTTGCAGTTGCCATAAGACAATGAACTGTCTTATCCTAATATTCTGTGGTTTATCGTCTAGTGACTTCTGACACTTTGAACAGCACAAATAGTTTGAAGGTTTATCAGCATTAACAGCCAATGTCAGCTTGATGAGACTCTATGGAAGTAAGCTTTGCTTACTTTGGGCTAAGGAAGGCTAAATATCAGATCAGAAATTGAGATGCATTGAGGAATATGAGCACATACATGTGTCTTGGTCACTAGGTATGTAGAAGTATACTAGTCTAAATGCATGTATTTATATATATAAAAAAAAAAAAAAAACACCTTCCTTTAATTCAACAACTTATTTTGATGCAATACTTCCACATCTTGCAGCTTTTCATTGTTCAGATACCTTGAACACAAAGAATTCATAATGATACTTGCAAGCATAAGTTTTGTGACCTGAAAAGATTCTTTCCTATCTGAATTAATTGTTTTTGTTGCTAGGGCCAATTTGTTGTAAAACATCTCTGTTAGTTACTACATAGTAAAAGGGAGACAGGAAACACTGTTACATGAAGTTTTGAAAATCCAGCATGGGAAAGCTCTCTGTTTTTATGAAGAAAATGAATATCTTCAAGGGGAGGTATATGAGGAAAAAATAGTTCATATTTTAATCACTGGATGGATATTAATTCATTAGCTGAATGCATTATTAAAACTGGTTATGCTACTTCATACATACAGTGCAACAAATGGAAGTTGCAGGGGAATGAAATGGTTGCAAGTAAGCCTGGTCACACGCTAAATAATAGCTTTAAAGGCACTCTTTGCTTTTAAATTAGGTTACTTGTGTTCTTTCTTTGAACATTCAGTTCTAATTGCAACAGTAAATCAAAGAATACACTCAAAGTAGATTCCCATGTAAGGTGGACAACTGGACAGTGCCTTTTTACTGCTACTAACACGTGCATCCAATTACTGGGTTGATATACTCACAGTGTCAGCTGTAAAGCATTCCCATATTTTATAGTTAGCCTAAAGAATTATTAGCCTGTCCCCTTTCACATTTACCTCTAAATAATCTGTCAGTAGTGTATATCTTCTACAGTTAAAGAGGAATTTTCACACGCATTGAGGCTGACTTTCAAGAAAAAGGAAATGTTGAAATTACACCAAAAAGTTTCACTCCTTCCACCCCCAACCCCCCTTCTGAAATTTCTGATATTGTGCAAGAGAGGAAAAGGCTATACTATAAACATGAGTGCTCATAAATTTTATATAAAAACAAAGATCAGATCTTTCATAAACTTTGATTTAGTAAAGCAATATGATGCCTGCCCCTTTCATGGTGGAAAACATGTGAAAGACAAAGTTGGTTGTTTTTTGCAGTTCCTGATTCCTCCTACATAGAGAGCAGAGGTGAAAACAGGGGGCCTGACGGGTCTAGTTTTTCTTCCTTCTTCTGCCCCTGACAGTAGAGGTTCAAAACATAGCACAGAAATAAAGGGAATGTAAATTTTCTTTCAGGTTCCTAATGCACATCTGTGCAAGCTGCAGTCAGTTTATGTGGGAGTTGGGGAGGGGACACTAAAGCATTTTGGAAGCATTCAGGATACTCTTTATTTGCAGTTAAGTTGTGGTGCTAAGTGGAAGTTGGGAATAAATCAATGATACCATGCCAGCATTAGAGGAAGGGGAAGGGAATTGTGATGAGTGCCAGAGCAACACTAGAAAGGATGACAAGAAAGATATAGGGGTAGCATATGTTCCACATGGGAGACAGGAACGTGGCCTACCCATTCTGGCAGTAGTGAAGCCATTGAATTGCCCCATCTTATCTCACTGCATCATCAGTTTTCTCACTTCCTGAACCTATGAAGCTGCAAATTCATCAAGGTGGCTGTTGAATTTGTTTAAAAGTGTGCAATCAATGCTGAGTTATAAAATCTCCCCACTCCTACCCCCACTTCCATTTTATCTTCTCTAACCCTATTCTGTCAATATGATTTGGTATGTGCTCTGGCATTCTCTTCTTCAGATTATCCTCTTCAAGAGGATTAGTAGCATGCATTATTCCTAGTGTCAAAATCAGTGCTGACTACTTGCAAGCAGAAAGGTGATCATACTTGGCCCTTGGGAGTAAGAAAAGCAGCCACAAACAAACCTGTGTTAAAGAAGAAAAAAAATGGGGTTTTGGTTTGCTTGTTTGTTTTTGTTTTTGTTTTTGTTTTTTTCACTATGCTAGTTTTTCACTATCCACTACATTTGGTATGAGAAACATACAGCTGAAAGACACCTATATATCCTTAGACTTCTGAGTGTTTTAATTTGGGAGGGATGGAATAGGTTATTTTTTATGACTGATATGTTTAGTGTTATCGAGTATGTCATCTTTTGTAAGCGTATCTTTAAGATTTGAAGTAGTTACATAGTTACAACTCACATATCCAATAACTGTTACTACAGTGACGATAGGAATATATGCTCTGTGGAAGAATACAGAATGACTGTATTTAACATGAAGTAGGTTTTATAGGACTATAGTTTTAGCGCCACATTTTCAGATGTTTTTAACAACATTTTAGGAGATGCTAAGCCTCCTGATATTCACTGAAACTGTCTTTGACTTCAACAGAACAAGGTTTACTCACTGCGTATTTCCAAGATAATCATTTTTTTCTCTATGGATTTGCATGGGGGTAAACATTAAAAAGGGTAAACCATGTTGATCTGGAAGTATCTCTCCCACCCACGTGAAGAATCTAAAACCTTTGGCAACTTTAACCTTAGTTAATATCACTGTGTCCTTCTCCCCTTTCTCAAGGAAAGCAACGCGGTGGACATGGCCCATATCTTGATGATAGGACACGTTTCCTTTGTCAAAATGCTACTGTTAGTAAACACAATACAGAGATTAATTGTGTGCTCACTGAGAATTTATAGCTGCAAAACTAATGGTAACATGAAAAGAAGCAGCAGAAAGAGACTAGAGCTAGCTGTCTGAGCTGAGTGGTGGCCACTTGTTACTAGTCTGCTTCAAGGTCTGTATCTGGATGCTCACCTGGCTCTTCAGAAGCTGAAATGATAATTTCCTCCTGGAAGAGATATACATGCAGTTTTGCTGCTACCCTTAGTGGGTATCTGGGGCAGAAGTAGTTAATTTGTTCAAGGGACTCAACCATGTGTAAATTGGAGTAGAATATTCATACAAACTGAGTTTCACCAGGTGGTCTGAGGTACAAACAGACATCCTAAACATTCCAAGCTCTTCAAAATTAGTAGTTTACCTGCTTCTGACAGAAATATCTTGGAAAGTGAGCAGCATGTAACTGTTAGAAGGAAATGAGCATTTCAGCCTTTATACTTACACGTGAAGATACTGGATGAAGGCATATATTGTGCAAGTATGCAAATTATTATGAACAGAAACATTTACTGTCATGTCTATTACTTTTTATTTACAGAACAGCATTACCTCTGCTTCCTGTAACTCATGAGCTCACACAAAAAATAGCTCACTTCTTAGGGCAATGCACAGTTTAAATTGCTTAAGGAGCCATAACAAAATTTACTAAAGTTAGCAGTGGGAGCTGCAAATCATGCCCTTTCTGAGCCCCAGAATGGATTCAATTCAAGCAGTTTTGCTGCTTCTCTTGGATTTTGCTTTGTGGCCAGCCACAATCCTAGGCCAAGGAAGATGGAGGGAGATGCTGAGATCATGCAGATTAGCAATCTATCAATCCTGGCAATGACAATGTTTCCTATAGTCAAAACACTGTGGGAGGTAGTGCAGGAAAGGGAAGGGGAACAATACTAACAATAATCTCTTCTCCGAGTACTATGTGGAGAAATGCTCCATTTCTCTCACAGCTTCACATGTGCAAATGACCTTGAGGGTGGGAATTGCAACCCCACTCTGTACATTTCATGGGAGTTAGTAGAACTGTTTGGTACTTTTTTTTCTCATATTCCATAAACCAGTCAAGAACAGTGATTGCCGATTACTTCACAGCTGGAGAAAGTTGTATATTAAGGAGCTACAAGATTGAACCCAGTGATGTTGCTAAAAACATTGCTAAAAACATTTTAAGATCATTATATGATAGACATAGAAAGATTACTACTAGTAACGCAAGTGTAAAATACCTCATTATAAGAGGTTTGGGATGAGGAAATTCATTGCAGGTGGAGAACAGCTACTACTTGAAGTTTGCAAATAAACTGGCTGGAAGAAAAGGTCCAGCACCAGAATTCTTTGATGAAGCAAATTTTCATGCAAAATTTAGAAACATTCTTTAAGACTATGATGGAATTTTAAATCATAACAAGGCTGAAAAGCATTGGAATAATGACATGGAGATGTGAAGAACTAAAGGCTCACATCCTTCAGCACAAGAGGTGAAGATAGCCAAGGCATAAAGGGATCTGGGGGACTTTTCTGATTTCTCCATGCTTCCCTAGCTGATAGCCAAGCAACACAGAGGAGGAATCTGTTTACTTCAAAAGGAAAGGGAAGAAGACTGAACAATTTGGCACAAGGATAGTCTATAGGAAGTAAAACTTGAGTTTGTGAAGTGTAATAGAGTGTTAGCTATTGTGAAATATCAGGTCCTGTATATGATTTTTGTCCATTGTACCCCAAAATTTATACATATATTTGTTTCTAGTCTCTGGCTCCTTGCTGTTTATAAAATCAAGGTAGTAATACTTCTTCCATGAGGAAGGGTGTTATGAAAACACATTATTTATGAAACATACCTGTAACATGGTGATGAGTGCCAGGAAAAAAAAAAAAAAAGAAAAAAAAAAAGCCCACCAGGAAGGTAATGATTCTCTTTTTACAGAAATGCTTGATTATAAGGAATAGGAAGGGCAGTTTTGTCCTCTTTATAGAAGGGAAAGAGTAAGCTACTTCTTAACTCCAGCAGACTTAGGTGTTTGTCCTTTGATCAGCAAAAACTTAAGCTTCCACTGGAAAAGAAACATTCCATAGCTTCTCTTGCAAGCACTGTCAAGATTACTCAACAAACGTATAGCGTAATAGAAAAGTTAATGGCAAAATAGCTTCTGAAAAAACATGGGTGTAGGCACAAATTGGATCTGCCCTTCTGTGATGCTGAGCTGAGATCTGGTTGTGCTGCATGACCATTATGATCTTAAGGGATATCAACCTTGATTTTATTTTAAAGGTCTAAACATTAGGATGTTTCAGCTCAAGGATCTATATAATCCCCATGATTAAATAGTTAAAATAGTGATTTATTTCACTTTCTTCTTCTTACTGTTAGGCCTACCAGTCAAAGGATTTTGAGCATGATTTCTGCCTAATAATTTTCATATTTGGTCCTATTATGCAGTTTTGGCACTGCCTTAATTTCTCTGAAATGTTGCCTAGGTCTCGGAGTAAAGCTACAGGATTTTTAATATTATTATTTTATTTCTTTTCCTGCCTTTTTATTATAGATATCTCCTCTTCGGTGTCACAGACATTATTCTTTCAGTTTAATTTATTACAGTTACTTTTACATGTCACAACTTCTCTTTGAAATGACAGCCATCCAAGTTAAAGTCTTTTCAACTCTAGTGAAAACACATATAATGAGGCTGACACTTGGCTCATGTGGTATTAATCTGGTCTCTTGGTCATTTCTTCTGTGTCTCCTGCTGCAGTCTGCTCTGAAAAAGACATATCTGCAGCTGGGGAGTACATAAGATTAACTTCCGCCTCTCTGTGGCTTCTTGCCTCAGACCACACACCAAATAATTCCTCAAAGCATTATCCAGATTTGCTCAAAATTCACCATGCTTGCTTTATTCCTTCAGTTCTGCCACACATGCATTTGTGGACTTGCTTGCAGCTGATTCTGCTTATGAAACAGGAAACATTTTGCAAAGATGAGGATTTGGGGACAAACACTATTGTAAAATATCCATAATATTTTTTCTGTGGAACTCTTTCCTTTTAGGTTTGCTGGTTTTATTAATGTACACAGTAGATCAGAAAGGTCAGCAAAACGTAACCTTTTTGGTTTTCAACGCTACTCAGGGCATAACAAACCCTATCTAGTCATCCAATACAAACTAAATTATAGTAACTGCTGTGTCCAAAATGAAATAAATAAATAAATAAATGAAAGCAAATAATGGTGCTTATATTGAGAAGGATCTTTAGTGTTGTCTGATCTATTAAATTCAGTAATGTTGTAAAAAAAGAAGTTGTTGCTGGGTTGATGGGAGAAATGTTAGCTATCCTATCCAGGGACCTTTAAATCTTAATCACCATTTAAAATCCTTGAAAAGGGAGCAACAGATGTAAGGGATATGTGTATTTGTGCTCACACACCAATGCAGACTCAAAAAGTATCTGTAATGATAAGCAGGAAAAACAATACCTGAAAACTTCTCACTGCTTTCTGTTACCCTGTGGTCAATACAAGAAGTTATAGCTGAGGTTCCCAGATACTTCTCATTAAGTCCATACGGGGATGGGAACATATTTTTCCTGTTTGAGTAAACTTCAGTCTGACATCTTTTAGAATTAATGTTGCTCACTTTTCAACTAAGTATCTTGTATTAGTAGTTTCAGAATCTTTCTTCCTCCCAGTGCATGAGGTCTAATCATTTTCAGATATAGTTTACTGTAAGACCACCAGCCACATCACACTTTCTGTTTTTCACAGTAGTCAAACATAAACATATACACGACCTTTTCATTTATAGATGTTTTGTGTCCCAAGCTATGGCTGTTCTACCTGCAAAACTCCTGTTGTACACTCAGACACATACTGATAATACAAAAGTTGATTGCATGATGATGCAACTAATGTACTTCATAAGATTAAGTTTCCAAAGAATCTGTAAAGGCCCTAATGAGCACTCATTTTCACAGCTAATCCTTTAGTACCTATTGCTGTAAGAACCTCCCAGAGCTTGCTCTATCAAGTTTATGATGTAAAACCTCTCACATTGTGAAACATCTTGTGAATAAGTAGAAATCTGTATTATTTCATTATTTGGACATGTGAGATTAATGCCTCCAGAAGGACCATAGCATATGCTTTACCCAAGCAGAGGATGACAAATGTTAGAAACTTCTAGATATCTAATAATAATCTTAGAGTTTAGTCAGTTAAAGAACTTATGTCATTCTCTTTTTCCAATAAATACCTTCCTAATAAATTCTAGTTAACATGACCTTGTAGCAGCAGAGTTTCTTGGTTTGTGATTTTTTTTATTATTATTATTATTTTTATTCCTCATTCAAATAGTAGATTTGTTTTCTGGTTTTGAAGGAGAGCTTATACTCACAAGTCATATGTCACAAGCCACTAAAAGTGTCAAAATCTTACAGCAGGCCCTTGGTGGCTTGTTAATCTCTCCTTTTTTTCCCCCTTCTTTTTTAAAGGAAACAGACTAATTCACTTAAACATAATGAGAGACATGCCTGCTATAGCCTATGTTTTAAAAAGTGTCAGCCCAAGCAAGATCTGTCTTATTTCTTCACCCTTTTTCTTGGATCCAACAATTAAACACAAAGCTGAAAAATACAGGTTTTTAAGGCAAAGATATTTAATATGTCAAACGAGAAATGGAAGTCTTTTTCATAATGGAAAAATATGCAAGTGTTAGGGTGGAGAAGTTCTTCTTCTTCTTTGGGCCCGTCCTTCCAAATGATCATCAGCAACATGCAAAAGATAAACCTCTATGTTAAATAGGGAGACCAGATATATGTCTAACCTCTTGCCCCCATTTTTCTAATTGGCTTCCGTTAGGAACAAAAAGTTAAAATACCTCTAAACCAAAATAATGATATGGTAAGGTGAACTTTTCAACTGCTTAAGAACTTTTCATAAAATGATAGTATTACAAAGTCCTGTTTTAGGCCAAAAGACTGTTCTACTGTAGTGATATTTCTATACTTGGACCAATAGCTCCATGTTCACTTTTGAAAAGTAATGGCCAGAAGCTGCATGATTTGCAGCAAAAATAAAAGTAACAAGTAGTAAAATTCTTACTTGTTAAAGAAAAACTACAAATACTATGCTTTAGAGCCTAGGTTTCCTGTCCAGTGTTGGGCTTTTTCATTCTATAGACATTAGCTAGCCAAATCTTGAAATATAGCTATGTTATTTCCTCTTTCTATAGACACAGAGACTGAGGCAGTGTTTAAAGACCTGGATTTTTTCTTTTTAAATTTTATTCAAGCTTATTCCATGCTAAATAATGGACTGATGATTCTACTCTGTTCCTTATTTTGAGTTCACAATACAAGGGATAATGTTCATGTTCTTAATAGAAATGGGATTTAAGGGGTGAAGTGTAATTGTTCAGTTTTTATAGCAGAGTATGTCTCCAACATAGATGTATACATATGAAAGATTAAATGATGACTTTAATGCTAGTTAGAGATATAGAAAGTAAAAAAAAAAAAAAGTTTAGAGAAGGGATTGAAACAGATAAACAATTCTGTCTAATGACAGAGATATTGTAAGGTAGCTTCTCTTGCTAAGCATACCCTTGAACCAGTGTAGGTAAGAAAACTGAAAATATTTGAAAACAAATTGACCTTAATGAGTAAAGCTAGGAGCTATTGGTAATCTGTAAACTGTCCTTTGGAAGATCTGGATTTGGGAACTTATTTTGTTTTACAATGAAAAATAAATATTTCAAGTATTGCTAAAGTATTCACTACTGATAACAGCTGAAGAGAAACACTACTGATACTAGAGAGATACTAGCTGAAGAGATTCACTACTGATAACAACTCCAGGAGAGCAGAGTCTGAAAGCCAGCATATTTTGCATATGGATTCCAAATTCATAATTTTAATTGCTTCCTTCTCATGTTGTTGAGCTTCACAGAGGAGTTAGTGTTGGAGTGATTTAACTGAAGAAAAGGTATTCACCCAGGAACAAAAGAAACTTGCCTACAGAAAGGCAGGAGGAACAGGTCTGATATTTTAAAAAATGAAGAGACTATTGCAAGCATGCATTCAGGGATTTGAGTGGTTAATTGCAAAGACACAGAAACCTAAGGTTGTGGGCGGCCTCTTCTAGAAGTAAGTAGAGGAGAAGTCTTCCAGCAATTTGTTATAATTGCTCTGCTGGAGTTTACTAAATCTCATCAGCTCATGTGAGCATTCCATAACTTCCATCATGCAAAATCACCCAGAAATCACCCAGTTTAACTTTACTGGCTTAAATGCAAGATATTATCTAAAGCAAGTGTGTCCACTGGAATGTTTGGAGATCAGCTAAACTCCATCTGGGATTGGTGATGAGCAGCTGGAGACAGGAGTTTTTTCTGCAGTTTTTTTTCTGCCAGTGTAGGAAAGAATGTTTTCACTCCTACTGAAATCAGTGATACTGGAATTTCTGGATTTCTCAACAGCTGAAATCAAAAAGTGTCTAGTGACACTGAGATCAGACTTCATCACGGCATAGACAGGAAGAATTTTATAGTAGAGATTTTCATTACTTTGAAATATCCAGTATTGACACTGAGAGAGGTAGGACATGAAACCACATCAAGACTGACTTCATGATTCACAGCAGAGAACCAGGATGCTTTAGAACAAAAAAAAGTAAAGGGAGTGCTAACAGGAGTGTCATTTGATATAAAATCACCAAAATCATTTAGACCTTCAACAGAGAGGATGGAGTTTTGACCCTGTACCTAAGTGCAGCGGTCCAGGATCTCAGCTATGCATTCCTCATATTTCTTTCAAATTGGCAATGCAAAATAGCCATTTTTTTTCACACCAGGATTTCAATTTCTATCAAAAGTATCATTTCAGCACCTTATAAAAGTAATAGTACCACTTTAGAATCTAGTCCAGGAGAAAATACCAATAGATTTTATGGGTTGTGCCAATCCTGGAAAAGGTTACAGATGTCGATTTTGCAGAAGGCTGAAGTAGCCAAAGAAGAAGGTCAGTTGTGGGATAAAAGGGAAAAGGAAATTAAAACAGAATTCTTTGTTCTTCAAGCTGCAGAATAACCAGTGGGGAGGCAGAAGCACTCTGAAATTGCATGATAAACTCCTCATCTTTTTTGTGCCCTGCATCTACCTTAGAAACTCTGTCTTTTCTTTATCTGCATAAACTTCGAAGCTAAAACACTAATGCTGGAACCGTTCTTAATGGATAGCTTCAGCAGACAGTTTCTGTGAAAAAGCAGTCTATGAATGGTATCAGCAAAGTATTTTTTACCGCTCCAGAGCACTAACTCATTCCCAGGATGGGCACTTCCAGGTGGCTTCTCCCACTTACAAACATCAAGGCTTTGGCAGTTTGAGAGATGTAGGTAGGCAAGGAGCAGTTATGTGGCTCTTGCCCTAGAACAGGGAAGTCCTGCAAAGACGTGTAATATGTAACCAGTAAGTTTATGGTACCAAAAAAAAATAAATAAATAAATAAAAAATCTGTACTCATCTTTCTCTGGCATCCTTTTTACAACAGCTTTTGGTGGAACACTTTAAAAGTGGTTGGACAGTCCAGTGTTTCCAGGATCAAGGTTCAGCCAGCATTGTTGCATGCCTTATGATGACTGAGGTGTTTTACTGCAAGCACAGCCTTACCATGGGCATTCATTACACTTGGTCAGTGTGTATCCATTAATTAAAAACTTGTAAAGGCACGGGACTTAAAAAAAGATTCTTGGGAATTCTACTATGGTCCCTGTTATTGCTAGTACTTGCCATATAAATTTGTTCAGAAGCTTACTGAGTTCAATTAACAACAGATAAATTCTTCTCATCATACTCTTTAGCTAAAGGCTGTTGCACAATCTCACTCTTTTACATGTTACAATTAGTTCTTATTTTCAGTCAGAATACATTCAGTCAGTACTACTACTCTTTTGACAGCATGTTCCATCACTGCCTTTTCCTCTCTAAAGCTCACTCTAAAGCTTACTACCACAGTATATATACAGTGAGCTGATATATACTTTTTTTTTTTTTCTCTTCTGCTAAAATTAATATGTCAAGTTCATTGCTAAAGAGAGCCCAGTGTGCTGAGAAACACCCTCACCATATTCCTGCTGGTCCTGGCCATGAAGCACTGTAGCTAAATCCATACGGACTAATAAGCTATGCATCTTAGTGGATCATGTTAATTCATGTGTTTTACCCTGAAAGCATATCTGTCTTGCTTTCCAAGTTTAGTATCTTTACTGGGGCAGCTTAATTTGAAGTATTTCTTTTCTGGATATGTTTCTAGCCCTGGATGGTTTTGTGTAGACATACCCTTTTCTTGTAAGCTAATGCTTTCATTTTCCTGTCTTGTAGAACTGCTTCTAGGTGCCTGGTCTTAAACCAAAATTACACACCATGTCCCAGGCCATGTTCTGCCCTCAGTGCTCAGGACTCACACTATTAATTTCTCAGAGCCAGAGGAAATGAGTAGTAAGAAGAATTCTAACATTGCCAAAACTAACAACCCCCCCAAACAGACCATACACCTGTCACATGGCAAATGCCACTCTCTGCCCAATAAATAAAAGAAATGTAAGAATAGAAATGGAGCTAGCTTACAATATATTTAACAGGACAAATTGTTGGAAAATTTGAAGTCCTCCATTAAGAGAAATGGTCAGAATACAGCTGACATAGGCGAAGATGAATTGAAGCAATTTATCACATAGTGTTTTACTCTCATTGATTTGGCACATAAGGCTTCTTTTTAAATTTAGAAGTGGAGAATTGGTTTATGGGTGTTTTAGGGGAGGAACTCATTTTTCCCACTTTCTGAAAGATATTGAAATGCCAAAGTATTTACCATTCAGAGTGATTATGAAATATTGAAACAGACTCTCCTATAAAATCAAAGTCCAGAATAATGTCAGTTTATATTAAACACAGTATTTTATGGAAATTAATTTAAAATATATTTTAAAAACTGCCAAAATTGAAATTTATTTTTTGCTGTAGTGAGTGTAAATTAGAAACAAAAATGTTTTTTCTTTTTAAAAGTATAAAAAATAAATTGTATGATAATTTTTAGAAAGTAAAATTGAAAATCTTGTTGAAACCCATTATTTCTATGGGAAAATGAAACGAATGAACAGTCATACTTTCTAATAAAGTAATGGTTGGTCATAAAACTTCTATATATACTTCAGGATATATACTTCTATATGTAGCTTCAGAATAAGAAAGGAACTGGAGAGAAAACAGATAAAAGCTGAGAAGAGAGTTCTAATATTCTTTGTCAAATAACCAGGCTCATCACTAGAATTAAGCTAAACACAAAAAATGATTATATTATGTTTTGCACAGGCTTTTGTCCAAGTCCTGACACCGGGCAAGGAGTCTGATTGCCCATTAAATATCTTAGCTGATGTTTGAGGCTCAAAGTACTGATTTCTGTACAACTGAAGGAATAGAGTTCCTGCCAGTCCTTAGGTAGCTTTGGTCCCTAAGAGGTATTGGATCATTGAATTAGAAATACCAGAGAACTAGGGGGCATACCATTAATATTGGGACCTAATACTGTGCACAGAACTCTTGGTTTCCATGCAGAAACCTGTCCACAGGTTATCATCTTTTTTTTTATACATGGAGAAGGGTAGAAGCAAAGCTGTATCTTTACATCCTTGGCTTCATTCCATTGTATTTATCAATGGTTTTAAGGCAAACATTAGGAAATATGCTTGTTTTCTCCTCCTGACATTTTTCAGGCGTGGCAAGACAACTGCCATAAGTTCTGGATACAGTACAAGCTGAGGAACCAGGATGTTTTTCATGAAGTTGTGTCTTTTATAGAAAATATATATTTGTGTTTAGAAAAGCACTTTAGGAAACAACGTGCTTTATGTGGCTGTGTATTTGCACTGAATATAATTCATAGTGGTCTCTTATTTCCATGTTGAGGAGCGATGAGGACAATGTGCTAACTTTTTTTTTTTTTTTTTATAAATCTTGTGACAGAGCTTTTCACAATAGTATTTCCTGAAACGTTTAGGTATAATTTCACTTGTTTCTGACATTCTAAGTTAGATATATCAGCCGAAGCTACTCTTAGCACTTCCTTGATGCATCAAGATGTCATAGAAGACGTGTGGACTGTTGCATCTAATGTATGGAGATAGTGGACACCACATGACTATTTTTTTTCTTGTTTTCTTTTTCTTCTACTATCTGTTTGTCTGGCTTTAATCAGTGACTTCTCTGTGAAATGTTGCAATTGGGCCTGAACAAGCTTTTTGCTCTTCTCTGATATGGAACTGTGGATTATAGGTGAAACTGCATTAAGAGGCTACAGAGGTTAACTATGCCTGAAAGTTTCCAGTACCATCCACATCAGTTGACACTCTCAGCACACTACATAAACAATCTGGGAGAAGCTATCAGAGCTGCAGTTGCCCATCCCCTGCTCTATCTGCTTTAATTTTGAAAATTTCACACATGGTGGTGTATTTTGGATTGATTAATTTAATCATTCAGCTAAGATGGTTGGTCAGCTGCACATACTATGTATGGTATTTCTTTCACTTGTACAAGGAAAAAGGTTCTTACATATCCTCAAACTAAAGAGTCTTCCTTTCCATCTAAAAGCTCTCCTTTAACTTGAAGTACCTTATCTTTTTAAGAATAGTTTGAAGTAATTTAGGTAGACACCTGCATACATTGTGCTTGCCAATAATTTTTGAGGCTCTGTAATCACATTTAGCTAGTTTAAAACCTTTTTTTTTTTCTCTCTGTTGTCCCATGAAAATTTCATATAGACCCAGAAGCTGGCTTCATTGGGAAAACTGATTAAGCAAAAGTGTTGTCAAGATCATAGTGTAAACATACTGATAAAAGTTGCTCTTTTAAACAGAATCCTTGCAGGTGTTCAGTTAAAAACAGAAATCATAAGGTTTTTAAACAAAAAGCAGTCCTCAGAACACTCATGTCTCATTTAAGATTATTTTGTTTCAACCCAAACTCTGTGAAATCAATTATCTCCTATGTAAAATAGAGAAATGAATGTACAAGTACCTGCTTCCCTCCATCTCTTGTTATGATGTTTTCTTACATTCTAACACCATATTCTTTAATCTTTTTGAAGAAAAGAGGCAGCTTTATGCTTTGGAGTATGCAGGAACAAGTTGAGGAAGGGTTGGAAGGTCAGCGAGGGAGCTTAAAGCGTGGCAATTCACTTCTGTCTCACCTCATTCCTGCTTCTTCAGTGCAGCAGTGCAATAAGCTTTTAAATCTGTTTGATATGGCTCATATGCTTGAAGCAACTTGGACACTGTTTGCATAGGAGCTGTCTTGAATTTGCCTATATGAGATCACAGCTAAAAAAAATCGTAGGACGCTCAAGGAATTCTCCAGGTTGCTAGATTTAATTACCAGAATTTCTAAGGAATTCTTTTGTACCAAAAATAATTGGATCATCATTTTTTTAAGTGGATTAGATACAAAAATATGATGTAAAACAGCCATTACATTGAGATATGATGTGGGACATTTTTAGCTGTCAAAATGTGCTTAGAAATGTATAACAAATGCCAGCATGATACTGTGAATTGTGAAAAGGATAAGACACAAGTTCTGCTGTTTGCTGTTCCCAGTAAATGTCTACTTTTGTTTAGACATTGTTACTACAAAAACCAAGATAAGACTGTGATTTGCCAAATGTTGAATTGTAGTGTCCAGCTTGGGTTTTGAATTAAAATGCACATAAGCCAAAAATTACGTTTATATCATCTAGTGTGTTGTGTAACAAAAGAGTGTTAGGTAGTCCAGTTAATGAAATTAGTAAATTTTGGCCATGGTGTTAAATTGAGTTTATATTCAATGTTGTTTTGAGGGAGAGAGGATGGAAGGAAAGTTAAATTGTAGTTCATATTAATTGAAAAGACTAAGCTGTTGTTGATATAATAAAGTCTGTAAACAACAATTAGGTGCTATCTGGTAGTTGTTTTTTCTAAAAAGAAAAGTTGGAAAGAGTGTGCTTTAGAACAGAATAATCGAAAGTGAAGTTTTTATTCCATGTAAGCAATAATCTGTGTCACCAGCTGCCTTTTTGTACAGGTGAGACTTTGCTGGTATTAGGAGAACTGTGCACTGAGAAAAGGGTCTTTTAGCCCATAATGCAAGTCAAAATATAACAGCTAAATATTCAGTGGCATAAGGTAGCCCATGGGAATTAACATACCTCATTATCTTCTGCCAGATAAAACACTGGATATCAAAATTAGTATGGCCTTTTCCATTGTTTTGTAAAGTAGACAGCATGTACAATTTAAAGGATCTCATTCTTTATATCAAAACACTATTGTAGTCACTAGGGTAATTTTCTCGAGGATAAATGTCACTTGAATGGAGGAGTCTTCAGGATCGGCTTTGGTCTTCTTGCAAGTTGCCAAGGCAGTTTCAGTTGGACAAAATCTGCACACCCCAGCTTTTATGAGTTATGTTTGTTGTTTATTTTTCCGTTATCAAGATGACCAGTCATATGTTTCATAAATAGTATTTTGATTAAGAGTGTGGCAAACAAGCTCCATTTGTCCCTTGTTTGGTTTGACACCATTCATGGATGCTAGCACTTAATTAGTCATTGTCTGATCCAAGGAATTTGAGTAGCTCATTGCTTTTCTTTGTTTATTCCATCCCATCAGTAAGTAGAGTAGTGCAAGATGTATCTTGAAACAGAACGTGATGTGAAATGTCCATGTTGAAAAATTGCTCGTTATGGGTAACAGAATTTAAGCCTTTGCACCGTTCTGAAATTCGTGCAATGATAGACAACACTCGTCTAAATTACATATCAGAAAAGTAGAGAGATGATTTGAAACCATAGCTAGGAATATCTCTGAGGCTTGAAGGTGAAATTAAACTGTCATCAAGAAAAAGAGAAACGAGATCGAAATTTGAAAATATAATGTATTTAAGTCCGTTTCAAATAAAGCTGTCTGAAAATCAACAACTGTAGTTATAAAGGGCTCATGCAATTGTTGTGATGTCAGTCTAGATGTACACCACCCATTCTTCCAAGTACTAGCTTTCTAGTTTGAGTTTCACTGAATAAAATTGTTCAAAGAAAGTTCAAGTTTTAGAAAGATTTCCACATAGACAAAAATACCAGCCCTGTTCACTTTTGAATGATTTGTATAAACATTTGCAACAACTCAATCCTGAAATGCTCATTAAAGTCAAGGTCTGCTAAGCTTCGCAGTTTCTGGTTTTACTGGGAGTATTTCCAGTTGTTGCATGATACGTAAAGTTTTTTCCCCTTTCATTTAGCATATTTTGCTGTATCAATAAGCAAGGAGGCAGGTAAAGACCCTTTAAGGCACCACTTTTTTTTGGATCAACTCAAGCCAAACCTTTGCTGCTTATATTTATATGAAATCTTTCCTTTTATCTGTATTTTAAATTAAAATAAATTTAAAATCTTTGATGCTAGAAGCTAAGCCTTTGGGTGTCCCCTGATAGTGTCTGAATGTGCATAGTTTTTCACACATTCAGGCATTTATAGCTGCTATCCAGAAAGATATGCCAAATAACTTAATTCTGCTCATATATATCAGGAAAAAAAAAAAAAGAAAATGTGAGAGAGGGCCCAGAACAATAAGATGAGAGATGACAGATCTGGTTATTTAAAATTACAAACAAAAATGTCATTGTTGACGTACATCTCCTGATTATTTTCTTAGCAGAATTATTTGTATAAGATGATTAGGACTGACTGACTGCCTAGCTGTAGGAGAGTATTAGGTGACATGTAGTTTTACGGGTGTAGTAGTGAAACCATGAGTATCAAAGTGTGTGTGTGAGTGTGTGTGTGCGCGCGTACATAAAAAGAACAGATTAAATAACAGATATTATCTTGTTATCTTACTCAAGGTAGTTTGCTGCAAAACAATTTTTTTACTATTTTTATTATTTTTACTAATTGATCGTTTGGCTTGTCATCTAGTTGCTTGGTTTTGTTCTTGTGGCTGCAGTTGTTTTGCCTAGACAAACACATACATGAATATACATTGATGGGGATTTGGAGGAAGGATTTACAGTAATTTATATGTTAGCCACATTAAAAAAAAAAAAAAAAAAAAAACACGCAAGGGCATTCCTGTTAGAAACTTGGCCTCAGCTAGTGTCTGCCTAAGCACTGTTCAGTCTAATGAATGGCAATGGAGCCTACTATTACGAAGTGCAGGGAATCATCAAAGGTAATAAAATTGAGATCAGACCAAAGCAGCATCTGGGAGTGAAGTTTTAAGTAGCAGACAGGAATGTGTACTAATTATTGGATTGTTAATATGTTGCATGTGTTGGTTGAGTAGAGATGGTGTGACTAAGGGCAGGCAGTAGCAGAGCCAGTAGCCCTGGATTTTATCCATCACAGATTCTGTATTAAATCTCCAGCTGGTTTATAACTTTCCTAATAAAGCATATTCCCATGCACAACCTGTCTGTCCAGCTGAGCACACCACTTCTTCCAGATGTCACCAAATTTATGTAACAGCCTTGGACCATTTGGCTTCCTGCTAAACTGGATTGAAAGCTTAGAAGAGACAGCTGGACAATGTTTCACTGCTACTAAAATATTTGCATTGTATACATCAGACACTCAAGTTCATCAACGTGCTTTGATGGCTTCTTTCCTATATATACAGGAGGAACATTTAGTTGAGATGATATTGCAGCATTGCCTTCAAACACAGCATTCCAAGATGTCTTTTATCCTTACACAAGATTGCTCTTGATTATGTTCTTCCTTTTTAAAGATCGGGCGGCTGTGGAGAAAGTATTATTTTCTTTTCTATCAAAGGTTTTCCAAAGAAATAAGGAGCAAATACACTTCACCAGCCAAAAAAACACAAAAACAAACAAACAAACAAAAAAAAACCTTCCAAGTTCCAACGCTATAGCAACATAGGTTAATTAATTTTCTGGAAACACAGGAAGCAATAAAAGTCCTGTAGTGCTTTGCATGTGATGTCCCAGGATAATATAATCAGCTTACATGTCTGCAGGAGAAATAGTCTTGAATATTATCTGGAGTAACAGTGCAGTCAGTGAAGCCATCATTTTTTGTCTGTGAAGTCTTCCAAATTTCAGGTTTTGCCATCAATAACTGTTTAAAATGCAGAAAGTTCACCTGTTATCATCACTACTGTTTGTATTATTCTCAGTTTATGCTCTGTTCTGATCCCAAACTTCCTCTGGCTATCTGTTATCAATGAAAAATCATAGGGTTATACTACATATAAAGGGAATTTATCTCTCACACCTAGAAGCTTTATGAAGCTCTTATGAAGCTTTACATTTCTTGTGTTAGTCTGAATGTTATGTTCATGTTAGGGAAACACTTCAATGCTCTTTCAGTTGTAAGAAATGGAAATTTTCTACCAGGTGTTTTTGTAGGATGCTGGTTCAAATTCTTCACGGAGAGTCTGCTATTAGCAGACTGTAGTTTTCAGTCCATGAAGAAAAGTTTTGGTTCGAGTGAGCAAAAAGTAGAGAGGCAATGGAAATTCCATGGAAATGGAATTACATTTGTGATTTGATCAAGGGTGTGTGTCAGGAACACATCTTATGTCTTGTGCCCCATCACAGGCCACCAGCTTGCTTATGGTGGCCTGGATAAGGCCCACAGTACCTGGATTTCTCTCCCCTCAGTCTTAAGTGATTCAATGACCAGATGGTCATTCAAATAAAGAATTTACGTTTGAAAAGAGAAATGGGAAGTGTGCTGTAGCTCTTCCAAGCTCTGTCCACTGTCCTCTACTCTATTTTTGCGAGGCTGCTAGGACTGATTGGGTTTTTACTGTTCTCATTTTGTTTGCAGACTCCAGTAGTGGTAAGAAAGCCTGATATTTCTTTATTTTTTTCCAGCTCTGTGGATTTTGAAACATATCTTCTCACTATCTGTTTTGTTTTATAATATATTTCACTTTGGACACAAATACTCTCCCATCTAATTCCACTGGTAGCAGTGGCTTGGTCAGCCTCCTTGGTGCAGAACAAAAACACTTTTGAAATCTTGAAATGTTTCCTGAGCTAGAGAGATGGTTTCCCACCCAGCTCTTGCTAGCAGTCACATATTTATCCATGGAATCCCCATATGGCTTTGTGGGTGGTAATGTGTAGAGGGCAGCTTTCCCACCACAGCAGTTTTCCTCAGTACAGATTTATTTCTCTTTTGCTCTGCAGAGTTTTCAATCTTAATCACTGCTAAACTTAGGCCTGGTGTTTGTAGGCCAATATTAACTGTATGAGGAAATAGCCTATATTGAACCTCACGGCTCCTTGGATACCCATTTGTTACTTTTTGTCTTTAAAATTGGATAATTATTTTGAAAGTTTCCTCATCCTGACTAGAGGCAGAATAGAATGTACAAAATCCTGGCACCAAGACTTTCATTACAAACTCCAGCCTGGAGGCAAATTGGTGACTCTCTGAGGGTTGAAAACCTCAGCCATGCAGAAAGCAGAAGAGAACCAACAAAAGCAGAGTCCTCTGGCTGACTCCGGTAGATGAGAGCGCTGCAGTGTTCTGTGTACATAGCAGGGGGTAGGCAGAAGTCAACTTTTGGCATCTTTGTCAGCTCTGAAGCCTGAATTCCTCAGTAATTCAAGGCACAAAAGTATGAGAGCAACAGGGTCACCCTGAAATTGATAAACAGCAGCTTGAAAGTGTCTTCCATTATATAAAGATTGGCTGGAACCAGAGTGTCACGTATCTTGCCCTATTAACTTGTTAGCTGAAACCAGGAATTTGAGATGTGTACCTGTCTTTTGTTATTAATATGCTCCAAGGGGCTGACAAGCCTTTTGGTCCCAGTCCAGTAGTTACAGACCTTAGCTCAGTTAGAAGATCTTTCTGGCAGAACATGACTTATTCTCTTACTTGGAGGAAATGTTGTTCCTGCATTGTCAGGGAAAAAGGAAATATAAGGTATAGTTCATATATGCTGTCCCCAGCTGAGACCTAGGGTGTGAGAGGCATTTAACACACACCATGGCTCTCTACTGCAGTCTGGTATAATGGAAATAACAGGGAATCAACTCTCCTTCTCTTCTAATATGCACTGAGTACCATTACATCTCTTCTATCATACTAATGGAACCTAAGTAGACTGTAGGCATCAACATGTTAAGAGGTTTTCATCATTTAATTTCATAGAGGGTTCGTCCCCAAAGGAGAAAATTCCTCTCAAAATTCTAGTTTTTAACAATATCATATGATGATGAAATGTAAAATCTGTTAGATGTTGGGGTGTTCATGCAAAAAACTAACAATGAAACACCAATGTGTATGATCTGGCACAAGACTGGATTATTGTTTTTAATTGTAAGATTGCATTCAAAGGATTTTTTCTCTTTTAATGGCTTAAAATTGAAAGAACTAAACTGGCATCTCACCGTATTTTGTTATTTCATAAATGCTACTGCCTAGAATGAAAGTATAGACAAAACAGGAAGAAAGACTGATTGAGTCTAAACTCTCTATTGAAGTGCTAAACACTGCCATTCAGATACTGCCATTCATCTTTGGTGGACAACATAAGAAAAATAACAATAAATAAATAAATAGAGGCAGTTAGAAATTTACACCAAAGCAAATCAATTAGTTGTAATTCATAATTCTCTGTTTTGTTTCAAGTCAATAAATTATCCTAACAGTTACAAGCATTAGAAAACTGAAGTTGTGAATTAAAACTACTTGCAAGTATGTATGTAACGAAGCACCTAGTGAATGAAACTTATTTTTCATAATAAAATCACAAGGAAAATAATTCACATTTCTGCTGTTGTAATTGTTAAAAAAGATTGCCATAAACTGTGGATGCTACTTGCAATCTGGGGAACATCAGATATATTCTCTTTTACAGTAACATTATCCTGATTTAGTGTTCTCTTGAAAAGAAGTCCTGAAAGAAAACCTAAAAGATGCCAGGCTGTTCTTTCATTATTTTTTTTCTAGTTGTTAGGTGTGTGGTTTTTTTAATAGATATTATTTGTATGAAGTTGAATTATGAGACCACAAGAGTTGCTTTGCGAGGTGCTGTAGAAGCACTTCAGAAAGCGTAGTCACAGCACATGATGTCATTTACTTGTGTCTTTGGAAGCAAAGAGGAAAAGAGGGACAGGAAGAGGCCATGTTGGTAAGATGAGACATTTCCTCCTGTTTTAGGAACAGCAAAAGGTTTCCATCTCCAGTTATAGTTTAAAGAAGATTGAGCAGAGTAACTGCAGCCTGCTCTGGAGCAAGCTGTGTTCTTGGCACACTTGCTGAGTTGGATGAAAGGCATAAGAAGAGACTGCCCTGGTGCAAACTCAGAGAATTAGACTGAACTTAGGGCACTGAGCACTGAAAGGCACTAGAAAGGGACCTTCCCATTGATTTGCTTGAATAATTTAGTGGTAGGATATTAGAAAGCACAACTTTGATTACAAGGGAAATGGGAAGTTCAGCCATTAACACTTCTGTACCTGTCAGAGCCTCTTCTTTAGAAGGGAGATTCTCAGAATAAATCTTAAAAGAGAACTTTGTTTGTTTTTTACTTCAAACAGTTTGCATAGTTCTGATTTACCCTGGTTTCTAGCACTAAAGAAATCTTGCTTAAGTGCAAGGCAACCTTTTCCTTTAGAATATAAATCAAAAATATTTTCAAATGGCACTGCAGTGCAATCTCTTATCAGTGATAGATTTAAAATAACAAAATATATTGCTTTCTTTTTTTTTTCCTAAATTGGCAAAAATTATTTTTTGGACAGAGACAAAGTCAGTATCACATCCTCAGGGGATTTTGTGCATTTGTTCTTTGTATTACACCATAGCAAGAAAGTAGCAGCTGGAATTGCTGTTCTTGGAATTTGCTGATTGCAAATCAGCAGTAGTTTTGCCATTGAATTAATTGGCAGAAGGGCCAGTTTACATTTCACTAGAGTAGAAACCACTGATTCTTGAAAGAGAATGGTATTTCTGAAGCAGTCCTTGAACTACCTTTAAGTGTTCATGTCATACAGATTTTATCTCATACAAAATAATCTTTTGAAAAAAATGCTACCCTAGATAAAACTCATTGGCAAGGTATTCCCAAAGGTCTTCTTGGTGTGTAGTGGATCTTAGTAGACAAAATACTTCATTAGCAGCATTAGTTTTTTATGTTAAAGTTGTATTTTATTTTATTCAGTTTAATAGTATCAGAGCTGTGTGCAAACTAACAATTTAAGACAGATTCTTGGGTGCTATAGCTCCAGGTTTATTTATCTCTGTTGGAATTGCCAAATTTCAATTTTTTTTTTAATTTTTTTTTTTTTTTGTCACAGAGAGAAATAAAGAAATAATAATAAAAACATTTTCTGGGCATGGGTTCTTCGTGGACTGCTAGCAGTGATCAGTGGGTGACAAAAACTCTGGGCATTTGAAAGTCACTAAATCACCAAAATTCCAGAAATGAGCAACTTCATTAGGTTATTATGTAACACCAATGTCTTTACATATGATCCCACTCACAAAATCCAAATAATCAGATTTCCGAGAACCTTATTAAAAGGTTGTATGTGATCCATATAAGACCACACTGAGGTGCAAAAGAGGTCACTCAACTGATTCCAGTGGAGCAGCTTCTCCATAAAGTAGCTGAGAGCTCAATCTTATTATTCTGAGTTACACAGATTTTTGCTTGTCTTTTTGAGTGGGAAAATCTTGATAGTATTTTTGGTTTTGCTTTTTTTGATATTCAGTATTTCCCTTTAAAGGGCCAAATAGGAAATGAATGCACCCTTGCATATGTTAGCTAAGAGCTGTTGATAGAGTGATTATAATTACTGTTTTCTTGAAGAAAAAATCTGTCCTTTATTGTAGTTTGATAAAAAACAACTGTTAACTGTATCTGGCACAGACACAGCTGATGAGCAACATCCATTAATATGTTATTTTAGTGTGTTTTATTTTACAGAAGTTTTTTTGTGTTGTGTGTATATTTTCAGATTGTGATAAAGTAATATCTATCCTGATCGAGAGTTGAGTTTGAGTTGCGAGGAAATGGACTTCACTGAGATATGTGCAATTAAGGGATCCAGACTGAAGTTCATGGAAGTGTTGCCACTGACTCCAGTGAACTTAAAATCTTGTCCCTAATGAATGTAAAAATAAAGATGCATTATTTTCTTAGATTACTCAAACATATGCCCTGCAATTTTAGTTAATAACTGGCAGATATCAACAGTTAGTTTCAACACAACAATGTCAGTTCTCCTGTGTAAATCAATACTTTATAAGAGGGGTTGGTCCCTATGCTGTTAAAACATAGTCTTAAAAGTAGGAAATTCTTTATGACCAGCTGTAACCTTTATTAGAAAGAAAAGCTTCCAAACATACAGTTGACTGTGGGTTTTTTTTGTTCATTTGTTTTTGTTGTTATTGTTTTTTAACCATCTTGTCTTCAAGTGCTACTCTCTACCTTAAATTTTAAATGGCAATTTTTAAATCAGGTTTAAATGTAGTTCCAGATAAATCAATTTCTAACATGCTGTCCTGGCAGAATATTTGTTTTTTGTAGAGCTAAAAATTAAAATGTGTTTTAGCTTAGATAAAAAGTTTGGAAAGGCCAGAGATTATTTTATTCCTGTTTCTCAAAGTACCCAAAAGATTCCCATTATATATTCCAAAATTTAATGATCCATAAAAATTACTGTATGCTTGGGATGGATGACAAAGTATCCAATTTCTTGCTTTGCCTCAGAGACAAGCATGCATCCTCCTGAAAAATGATCCTGGATAGCAATTTCAACATGACTTTGAACTCATCCTTGACAGCATCTTATTCTGAATACAGTTCTGTCTCAAAGATCCCTACTGGACACATGGCTGCCCTCGAAGATTCAGGTCTCATTGACATCTGGAGATGATCTCACTGTGATCGGTCTCTCTCATCTCCCACCAATCTTCCCTCAAACAATTTCCAACTCATTTTTCTCACGCAGGCATTATTATGCCCAGAATTCATCTTTGTAGTATTTTTATCTGCACAAAGAAATGGTAATAGTACAAAGCTATGACTCACTGAACAAAGTCTGTCAGTATGAATTCTGAAAACTGTTCTCTTCAGAAAGCCTTTTTTGGATTCTGCTAACCAAGTTAGTCTTTACTGACCGTTACTCCACCCTTGCTAGATGCCCTTGTTATTTATTGTCTGCTCCATCTCACCTTTCTCAGACTTTTCAAAAACTCTGTAAAAGCCATTATATCACTCCTACCAGCCTCTGTTTTCCATTTGTAGATCATAATATAAACAGAAACTGTTGCTAATTGATTTTATCATATGGTCACAATGTTAACTGGTGTTTGTTTATCCTATTTGTTGCATCCTCGCAATATATCTTTAGAATAGAAGCTTTGGGGATAGGGATCATTTCAAGAATGAGTGTGAATAAAGAACTCTGCAAAATGGGAAAGTAGATCATGAATGAGACCTCCAAGCAGCATTGCAGCTAAACAAAAATACCTCATCTTTTTGTGTACACGCACCTACACACATAGCTCAAGCATTCCATGTTAGGAAAAACCTTCTTGGTTTTTTAAAGTAGCAAAGCACATGGTTTTGACGGTTTGTGCAGGACAATGTAGAAATATGGTTATAGACAAAGATTTGGTGTAATTCACTCCCATGTACATAGCCTGGTGTGGGTGTGTTAAGTTCAGTTTAAGTTGATTTATAAATTAAGAAGAATCCTTTTGTCTTTTTTTTCTCTTTTTCTCTCCCCAATTTGCATGTGCTTTCTTTAATTATATGAAGAGAGCAAGGCTGTAATTTTACTTCCACCTGTTTTCAAACAAGGAGAGACTGTGATTCTTTACAGTGCACTCCTGTTTGTGTAATACATCAACTATCTTTTTTTTTTTTTTTCCATTTTTTTTTTCAGGAAAGCACCTACTTGGTGAGCTGTTTTTCAAAGGACATAGAATCTTAAAGACAGGTTTCATCAAAAAAGAGAGCAGCTCTCATAAGACGACACATGTAGATCATCATACAGACTTCTGTCTATGATAGCTGGCTGACTGAACCAATCCATTACATATTCTTTACCGAGCCATCAAAAATAGAAATGGAATGATTTGCCACTGGCTATTTTTGGGCAGAAAAACTCAGCAATCTTGGGGTTTATTGCTTATTCAACAGGAAGACTGCTCTTTGTGATTCTGTGTTTTTTTTGTTTGTTTGTTTGTTTGTTTGTTTGTTTGCTTTTCCTTTTGGCCCATCCACAAAACTGAAAATCAGATTATCTAAAAATCATGCAATGTAACTGTTCTCTTCTTCAACATTTGCTTTAAATGCATGGAAATTAATGGAAAACAGAATAAAATTCAACATGGATTTTCCAAAAGGGCATCATGTCAGTGTAATCTGATGTCTTTCTTTGATGATTGTTTTTTCTGGACAAGCAAAATAAATGAGATCTCATCTATCTGGCTGGACATCAGAAGAGTTAATATGTTTTCAATGCTTTTAGTAGTAACTTGGACAGCTAAAATTAAATTTGGTCGTGTGACATCGGAAAACCTTGAAAATATAAAGCAGTAGTAGTATGGGAAGTAGTAGTAATATGGGAAGTATTTGGTGAGATTGATAAGTGGAAAGGTGGGAGAGAATTCAACAGTATAAAGGGGAAAACATACTGTTTTGAGATAATAACACAAACATATATTGTATGCAACTATTGATTAATCTTGAAGCAAGACTTCAGCAGACCACTTTATCACAGAATGAGTAAGAATTTCTAATGTGATGCAGCTATAAGAAATGTAAGTGCAAGCATCTCACATTCTGTAATAGGTATAGCTTGAAGTGGAGGGAAAAGTGTGATTTCATTCTACGAATCACTCTTAGACCGCAAATGAAATAAAATGTATTATTCTAGTCAAGAAAAAAAAAAAAAAAAAGGTATGTGGAGTAGGCAAGAATCTGTAGATAACTCTGTAGTGGACATGCACAGTTTTACCAGGGAGTCTGAAAAACACCTGACTTGTTTAACCAGGAAAAAGAAAGGCTGAAAGAAGATATAAAGAGTTCTCCATTAATGTATCTAAGCAGGAAGATAAAGAGCAACCCCATATGTAAGGAAAGAGACAAGATGACTGCTTACACTAAAAGAGAATGATACAGAAGTGTGAGAAAAAAAGAGGTAAAAATGATCCTTTAGAAAAAAAAATCTGGAATTTATATTTTTTAACTCTACAATACAGATTTTTGAAATGTACTTTGAAAAAAAATCTAAGCAAGAATTAAGGTTTATCAGTTTATGAACTGAACATATGATGCAGTTGCTTCATATAGCAAGTAACTTAACTCATTTTTACTACCCTACTTCATATTATCATGATTTAAAACACCAACAGAAATATTTAATTTAAAAACAATTATTTTGTATTTGTTGGTTTTAGTCATTTTGTTGATTCTCACTGCTTGGTACTGTTCAACACTCCTCTTTGCTAACCACAAAGTATCTGCAGATTTTTCTATGTGTAGTTATATGGCTTAATGAACAGTTATTCAGATTCTTATTTTTTCTTGTTGGTTTTGCTAGAAAATGGTGGATGATAAGTTAGTTATTTACAAGATAATCATTTACATATGGCTTTTGTCAAGCCACATTTGAAAAGAAATTAGCATGTAACTAAAAAAAATCGAAAAACAATTTAACATTGTTTTGCTAGTTAAATTACATGAAATGACATTGTGTTGGAAGCATAGAGTAATTTGTCAAAACATGCTTTGCATTTAGTATGAACTAATTTGTTAAGCAAAAGACTGTATGTATTTAGTATACTGAACTGATTGTTTCTAGTTACTATGTCCTTTAGGTTTTTAAAAGTAGTAGAACTCATCTTCTGACACCTTGTTTGTAATCATTGATTTCTTTCTTGTTAAAAATTTTACTTTTTTTGAAAGTCCCAATCACTTCTTAACTTTGAATGGATGACATACTGACATGAATAAGTTAAATAAATCATAACGAATAAGATATTTTCTCTGTTAAAACTCTGATGCAAGGTGTTTCATCTAAGTGGTTTGACTTCTACATTATTTGCAAAAGTACTACTTCATTTAATATCATAATTTTAGTGTCGAATTTTAGTGTCGAAAGCTGAACTATCTCATTAAATAATATTTATAAAATAAAAAATAAAATGTATGAGATTTGTTTTAATCAAAAATAATCAAATTTAATGCTACAGATTAGTATTTTTCCAATTACACAAAAGAGAGACATGACTGACATTTTAATAATGGGGAGTGCTGTAACATTGCCTTTAATAATTACTTAAGCAACTTCCATGATTCAGAACAATATTTTTTCAGCTTTTCGTACAACCCGCTGCAATCAAAATAATACCTGTCTATTTATCTAAGACATCCTCAGTGCATGGCATAGATTGAATCTCATAAGCACATTCTTGATAAAGCCATGTTTGAGAGACAACTTCTCCCATCATAGCTCACAGCATTTTGCATTTGCATAGGGACAAGTTGCTGGTAATAAGGTGAGCTGAAGCTAGGAATATGTCACATACTTTAACTTACATCAGTGAAAAACAGTATCTGCTTGTTGTTATTGATGTTACTTGTAACTCCTAAATTGGCAGAGCAAAATAAAGTGACGTATAAATCACCCTTGGAAAGTTACTCAGCACCTGATACATTCAGTGAGTCCTTTAAGGCCAATTGCTCCACCAATAGATACTGAGGAAGCTGTTACAGGGAAATAGGCGGATGTAGGGTTGAAATAAATTTAACATCAATTTTAATGGAAGCAATGTTAGCACAAGAATAAATTGATTAGATTTAGGCTAATCTTAAATGTCACAATGTATTCATCTCATTTGCCCACTCTATGGGCAAAAATAAAATATTACTGCTATAAACAAGGCAAAATAATATTGTCTTGAAAGTTGTACAATGAACTGTAAATATTCTTGTGTATTATAATATCTACTAATTCTGCAATGTTTACTAAACTTTGATTTTTATTATCCATGATGTTTTCAGGGACCTGAGCCTTTTTTTCATGCAGTAGATTATTTCCAGCATTGGCAAGACTTCCAGGCTGTACAGTGAAAATATTTTATGTGGAGAAGTCAGAGAGCAAACATGAGACTTAACTATAGCTGACACATCTTGACTAAAACTGCTGTCACCACTTGTATTTGCCAACCCTGAATATGTCTCACAGGAAGAAAAGCTATAAACTCCAGCCATTTTGTACACCCACTTTCAGACACTACATTTCATAGTTTCGTTTCACAATTCCTTTTCAGCAAAGCCAGCCAAATGTTTCATTGTGATCTCTTCTTTATTAATGAAGTGTCCCTATACAGACCAATTTTTTGATGATGCATTTGTGATGTATCTGCAGTCATTCTGTGTGCATGCAGCATGAATACACTTCAGTCCTATACTAAAGCAAACACTGCATTGTAGTCCATCAGTTTCAGTTTTCATCATTTAATCTCTTTACTGTCATTTGATGATGTTTCTGCTTACTTAGAGGATTATGGAAAAGTCATGCATTGGGATATCTTGCATAAAATATCTGTGGCATGGAGAGTAATACTCACACCTGTAGTAATGATCTTAATATTGATTAATTAGATTATTAATAGCGGATATTAGTATCTGTGGATGTAAATATATCTGTTATCTGATGTCACCAAAAACAAAATGTAGATGTTTGCTAAGTATTGACTAAACACAGCTAAGCTGAAAAGATACTCATAACTAGTGAAGAGTTTCAATTACCTTCTAAACAATGTTTTTCTCTGATTCTAGCTGTTATTTCTTTTGTTTGGCCTGCCTCCAGATGGGAAATAGTTTAAACCAGATATATCTATTAGACAACATTGACATCTGTGTTGGGGGTAGAAATACAAGAAGGGAAGATGAATAGTGTCTCATTCCTCTGCTGAAATATATCAAATTTTAAGAGAAGCAAATTCACCCTGTGCCCTTGGACTGCATGAAGTATTTACAAGAGGTCACTATAATTTTACCTGAATATACGATCCTGTGTATGATGTATGATCCATGTATGATGTACGTTCTTTTTCTAAATCATTTTCTGTACAAGAAATATCACTTCTAGCTAGTGCAATTTATACAAGTCCAATATAATTTGAAAGTATTTCATAGCTATGCAACAATTTGGTTTCTGGTGAGAAATACATCAGGAATAAGAAACTGGATTTCACATCCAGTTAGAGGTATTTCAAAGTTTAGGAATACATTTATAAATTATATGTGAATTGTTCAATATATATAAGAAGCAGTATTTATATGAATATGTATGAATATACAATATATAATATAATATATATAATATAATATAATTATAATATATAATATAATATAATATAATATAATATAATATAATATAATATAATATAATATAATATAATATAATATAATATATATTCATACATATGTATTTATATATATAAACAGTATTTCAGAAGATAACAGTCATATGGTTGGATCTATTATGTTTACATCATAGGCATAATGACGTGTATATATATACATATATATATATAGTGATATGTATGTATGCTTAGTACATATACACAAATATGTGAGTGGGAAAAGAAATCCTGTAATTAACAAGATGATTCAGGTGCAAAGTCGGATAAAGATTTGACCTCTGTCAGTTGAGTTTTGTTGCTGAAGGAAGAAGTCGTCTGTTTTTCTGGTTGTTCTTAAGTAAAGGGCTATGTAAAACTGTTCATGGCAAATTAGTCTTTACAGCCAGATATCAGTTTATAAATACCACCTGAAGACATGATAACATAGGAACAAAACTGGAAAGATCATTGGTTACATGGACCAATGGCCCCCAAAAATACAGCATGTAAGACAGTACAATGACTAAGGGCAGGTAAATCAGAAAGAGTCAGACAGAAAGGGTGACATTTATTCTGCAGAGGAGACAACATATTTCTTCACCACAGTATTACAGAGCTGTTCAGACTAGCTTTATGCTAGCTAGCCTGAGTACCAATAGCAGTCAAGCCACTAGGCAGAATCACCCTGCCTAACTCTGGATTGTGTGCTGAGCAGTTAGAAATCTGTGATGCTAATCCAATTATGCTAAGGACTGTATAGAATCATAGAATCATTAAGATTGGAAAAGACATTCAAGATTATCTGGTCCAACCATCCCCCTGCCACTGATGTCACCCATTAAACCATGTCCCTAAGCACCATGTACAACCTTTCCCTAAACACCCCCAGGGACGTTGACTTCACCACTTCCCTGGGCAATCCAATCCAATGCCTGACTGCTCTTTCTGAGAAGAAAAGTCTCCTCATTTCCAACCTAAACCTCCCCTGGCACAACTTTAGGTCATTAAAATAAAATATAAATAAAATAAAATAAAATATAAATACAATTAAATATAAATACAATTAAATATAAATACAATAAATAAAGTATAAATACATATAAATACAAAATAGGAGACAGTTCCACTGGACAATGTGATGGATGAGATTATTTACTCATGTTTTCTGTTTGATCAGATACATTGTAATGCCTCTTAAGGTGCTACATTCAAATCAAATAATTTGGATATATATGTGAGTAGGAGCTTGTTGCACACACAGTGTTGTTTTCTCAGATTCTGAGCTGTTCTAACAAACATGGCAAGAGATGTCAAAACACATTTACTTTCTAAAAGTGCTCTGTACTGCCTCAGCTGTTGCAAAACCTCTCTAGCGTAGTTTTAATTGTTATGGTAATTGACATTACCCAAGTTACTCTAGTCACAAACTCTAGTGAATTCCAAGGATTTCAGAAGATCTGTTTACGTTGCGGTATTTTCCTCCCTCTTCAGCATGCAAACTCCTATCTCCTCTACCTTCACATGCAATTTTACATGTTTCTACACATCATATGTATGAATTACTTTGAATTTTATTTTCTCAGGTATTCAAAAATCAGTATATTAATCCAGTGCCTGTTTGAAGGAAACAAATGCCGAAGTTATGTTAAGTGCAAGCCAGTGTTCACTATCTTAGCCTTGTCTACAAAGAAGTAATTGCAGATGTGTTGCTTTGTCAGTTTACAGTACTGATTTTTCCTGTAGTTTCAGGCAAAGCAACACAAGGAGAATGGAGGAGACTCTTAACGGGTAAAGATGGCAGGATTAGGCACACTCTGTATTTATCTTAAAGGAGCAAACATGTAAATTTAAATATTAAAATTAAATATTATACTGACTAGACATATCTAGTAAGTTATCAATTAACACAAGTAGCTTAAAAATATCTTTGTTTGGCAGGGAAGGAGACTATGAAAATGCCTTGCCTCTTGGATTTTGAAAGTTTTATTGTCTCTTCCCCCTCCACCTTCTTTTGGGTGGAGACATTCGATAGTGGCTTCAATTCTTTGTATCTATATCTAGGCTTTCTGGATTGTTACCTGCCTTCACTAGTTCCTTCATACTGAGTTAGGTATATCTCTTTTGTGAAGAGCAATGATATTCAAACCTATCTGTAGGTAAAATAATTATTTTTATCTTGAAACAACTTTATGTACTTAGGGTTTTCTGCTTCCTTCCATCTAAATTTGCGTGTTATATTTGATTTATAGAACTAAATTTTTCACAATAAAACATATAGCCAGTATACACCCTGTTTACTCCTGATGCCCCCAAGCACCTATACTTTTTTTCTACCCCATGCAATGATTTGTCCTGTGGTAGATAAATGGTCAACAACTAACAGAAATTATTTAGTAACCTTAGCTCATATTGTATCATTTCTTATAAAGTTATATAAAAACTTTATATGGCAGTTCAAAGCTACTAGCAAGCTTTTTGTTACAATTCAGACTTTTCAGAATTGTTTTTCTTTTCAGAATTGTTTGTCCACTGCAATGTGGAAGATGAGGAAAAGGCTCTACTGATATTTGAAACATATCAAAGAAACTAATAGTGTGAGACAGATACTAACCAATGCTAAATCTCATTTCACCATCTTTAGTAACACATACAGATCTATGATTTGAGAGCATTACTGTTTTTCTGCTTATTGATGTGAAAAATTGTTGCAGTAGAAAACACTTATTTCTGGAAGGAAATCTCATTTTTTACTACAACTCTAACCTGCAAGTATATCTTTGGGAAAAAAAAAAAAGTGAGAAAGAGAGAGAGAGAGACCATAAATTACAAATATTCAGCATTTTTTAGAGTTCTTAATTGTATAGAAGGGTTCATAGCATGTAGTCTGACTGCATATGTCACAGCCTATTTCATTTCCCACTGTTAATGCTGCAGAGAGAATAGGAACTTGCATTTCAAACATAACTAATATCTGGCTAATCATATATCCAAGAAAGTCATTAGTCTTGGTTTAGACACACCAATATATGGAGCATCTTCACATTTGTTTGATAGATAATACCAAAGCCTGACCAAAATTTTTCATTAAAATGTTGTGCTTGCTTTCTTAATGAATCTTCTTGGCTTCAGCTTCTACAAATTGACCTCTGCTTGGTCTCTAGATATTTTTCTCTAGGCAGCCATTGTTTTTATAAAAAATGAACAGAAACCTCAACACAGAAATAATCCTAGAAGTAAAAAATTTCTGCCAGTATGACTGTAACAGCAAATCCTTCTTAACATAGGCTCAACTTTAGACTTGGTTTGTAATGATGGTTGGAAACAGAAGGGAAAAGGGAGTTTGGATCTCTCTAGTCCTGCATGTGGAATATCCCAGCTGCTCTCCCCCTACAACTCCTTTATGTAGCAGTATCTGACTTCCAATATTTTTTATTGGAGTAAAACAATAATGATGGTGATGATAATCTAATAAATGGGCTAGTAGATATGAAATAAATTGGCTAATGAATGCTGCCCTCTACTGCGTAGCCTCTGGGTTATGCATAGGACCAGTCTCCTTACAATTAAAGACAATTCTTCCTAAATTCAAGACACAGGACTGTTAGAGTGGGAAGATCTGGGTCCTATCCCCACTTCTGCTTTATAACCACAAATTTGTTACAGTTCTTTACATATACTGCTTTTCATTTGTAGAGCTCATCAAAAATACTCATCTCTAAATATTCCCAGCTTTCCCCCTCTTTCAGAATATGATATACCAGTGGGATTTCCTTATCTTGTTTTAACTGAAAATGGGCATGGACTAAGACTGTCAGTTTGGGTTTATTCCATTATAGTTAAAGTAGCAGCCTTTAATCATTACCAGCAATATTAGTGGCACAACAGTGTTTACATCTCAAATATGCTTCTAATTTTCCCAGTCAAAGGCAAATTGTTGGTGATATCTTAATGTTTTTTTTAGGTAGCTAATGCCAAAATGCAAGGTTATGATCTTGATCTGAATATTTCCCAGATGTGTGGTAAGGTGAAAGGTGGAACAGCTAACAGAATTTAACTTCCTATGCATGTTAGTCTAAGTTAAGTGAATTCTAAGTCAGGCATAATTAGAGAATGAGACCCCCAGAAACATTCACCTTCACAACTGTTTGAGATGAAAGCTTAGTGCTTGGGTGGATGTAACATAATCCACATGTTGGAAGAGAAATCAAAATCAGCTGTCACTGTCTCCTTGCACGTGTTTTACAGTGTCCCATTAGCCACCTTCTTGTCTAAAGTCAGTGATCTTGTCCAAGCTTAATGTTTCTAATTCATTTACAATGGAATCAGCACCAGATTCTGAATCTGCTGCCAGTTCTACCCAACTGTCTTCCACTGAGGTTTCACTTTGCATATGGCAGATCCGGTTCTGGAAGAGATTGCTGATAAAAATGGAGGTGAAGGGTCCTCAGTTACGGAAGTTACTTAACTCTTCTCCAGGACAGTCACATGAGAGATAACACAGATGCCACAAAGAAGAAATAGAGCAACTTAATGAAACTTAAATTGACCTTGTTCTGAGAGGAGGGGTTGGAGCAGATGACCTCCAGAGGCCATTCCAACTTAAATTGTTGTATGAATCAAAAAGGCATCCAGAAGTCCTTTCTGTGACCCACAACACTGGAATTAAGGTGGGAATCAGAGGTTTATACTTGAAACAGCTGAGATAATTAGAAAAGTTAGCTCTCAATAAATGTTGTTGTCTCACTCAATAAAACATTAAAAAGGTTCAAGCTTTGCTATTATCCTGCTAAGTGAGTACTGAAAAACAGTCTCCTGAACCAACAAAAGTTACTGGCTTCTAAACCTGATCTTACTAGCTACAATGCCTAAGGATACTGGAATGAGGGTCACACACTTTCAGGAATATTGTAATATGTATACTTTTGCATCTGTTGAAATTTTTTATTCTGAGACAATACTGATTATTGATTCTACAAATCATCCATTAGGTAAGACAAACATATAAAGTTTCGTAAATTAGAGCATGCTGTTCACGAAAATTTTTCTGTTTCTGATTTGAGATGTTTTCAAAGAAACAACAGTGAACCAGCAGAGAACTGTACCAGCCCACTCATTTATCGATTGGCCTGGCATCTCCTGATGAAATGGGATTTAAGGAGGAAGGAAAGACATAAGTCTATAGGTCAGCCTTTGGAATCTTCCAGTCTTTCTGACTGTGGTTATTTTGCCTTGATTTGGAAATCTGCCCATGAATCTTCCTTTTATGTGTTCCACAACACTGGAATTTTGTGTTGGAAATCAGAGATTGCTATTCAAAAAATTAAGATCAATTGAAAGGGCTGGAAGACATGTCCCGTGAAGAGAGGCTGAGGACACTTGGATTGTCCAGTCTGGAGCAAAGGAGGCTCAGAGGTGGCCTCATTGCTCTCTGCAACTTCCTGAGGAGGGGAAGGTGAAAGGGAGGTGCTGGTCTCTGCTGCCTGGGAACTGATCAAGGGATGTGTGGGAACTGCACAAAGCTGCACCAGGGGAGGTACAGGCTAAATATTGTGAAAATTTTCTTTACAGTGAGGGTGGTAAAACACTGGAATAGGCTTCCTAGAGAGCTGGTTGATGCCTGTCCTGGTTGCAGTTAGGACAGAGTTAATTTTCCTCATAGTAGCTGGTAGGGTGCTATGTTTTGGATTAGGATGAGAAGAGCGCTGATAACATGCTGATGTTTTAATTGTTGCAGAGCAGTGTTTACACCAGGCCAAGGACTTTTCAGCTTCTCGCTCTGTCCTGCTAGCGAGCAGGCTGGGGGTGCAACATGAGCTGGGAGGGGACAGACCCAGGACAGCTGACCCAAACTGGCCAAAGGGGTATTCCATACCATCTGACGTCATGCTAAACAATATATAGGGGTGGCTAGCCGGGGTGGGGGGCCGGCTGCTCGGGGATAGGCTGGGCATCGGTCAGCGGGTGGTGAGCAATTGCATTGTGCATCACTTGTTTCTTACACATTATTATTATTAATACTATTATCATTATCACTATTATTATTATTGTTATTATTATATTCCTGTCTTAATAAACTGTCTTTATCTCAACTCACAGGCTTCACTTTCCCATTTCTCTCCCCCATCCCAGAGAGGGAGGGGGGAGGGTGAGCGAATGGCTGTGTGGTGTTTAGCTACCAGCCGGGTTAAACCACAACATGCCCCATGCCTGTCAGTGTTCGAGACATTTAGATAATGCCCTCAATAATGTGCTTTAATATTTGGTTAGCCCTGAAGTTGTTGGACATGATCTTTGAAGGTCCCTTCCAACTGAGCTTTTCTATTCTAGTCTAATTAGAAAGATCTAAGTGATTGCTGAGGTCAGTGGGCACTGATTCTTGTCAGCTGACGTTTGCAGTAGTGGCATTGACAGCTTTGACATCCTTCAGGCAACTTTCTAGAACTACTTGTACCAGAACTATTACTCTTTGATACTAGAGAATGGAGAAGGTGTTTTGCCAAACTGGGATTTCTTAATCTCTGTTTTATAAGAGATTTTACGGGACACTAGTTGTTGCTCAGTATGTACACGAAACATATGGGACACGGAAATTAGATAACTTGGAAATAGTGTCAGTAATATAGTGATGTTTCTCTGTTGTCATAAAGAAGGAAATATTATATTGAAATCATATCAATATACCAAAACATGCAACATAATTTCTATCCTGTTACAAAAATTCCTTTTTTCCTTTTCTACCAGAGGTTAGTTTTGTTATCTTCTGCTTTCTCTGGGGGCTTCATTTTTTTTTTTTTTTTGACAGCTGACTATGCAACTGAAGGGACTGAGTGGTTCAGGCAGTCTGATTGCTTTGTAGTGGCATGGAAGTGAATTATAATTGTTAAGACGCATGACAATAGATTTAGCAGTGTCTTGTAACTGTTGATTATTTTGTTATTTTATACACAGCAAGGAGCTCCCAGAGCGTGGTCTTGGCACACACAGATTTCAAAACAGCAAAATAAATAAAGTTAATAAATAGACTGACAGTTTAAAGGCAGCCACTGTGATTCTCAGTCGTATGCTTTAACTTACTCTTTTTCTATCAAGCTGTTTTGTTAGTGGCTACAACAAGGAGAGAGAAGGAGACAGTGCAGGTTTGAGGGAAAAAAGAGGCCGTACAGAAATGGTGAATAAAAAGAAATTAATTCACCAGAGATGATCAGAGGAACAGGGACATTAATATTTTCAGAAGTGGTTCTGTGAACTTTGTGTCTTACTTGGTAGAACAGTTCCTGTCTATGAATCTGATTTTTGAAAGGAGTCCCTTCTACGTCTTGTAGGAATTATCGTTGGTAGGCCAGCTTTCAAATGCTGAATCCCATGTTCTGTAAGATTTACCATTATGCAGACTCAGTGTTTATTTTTTAAAGTAAATATCTGTTCTAATGTCAGTATAACAGACCTACCACTATTGCCATAATTACACTTTTCATTACAGAAATAAATAGGTTCCTTCCTTCTAAACACCACTGATTGCAGCAGTGGGGCAGTTTCTGATAAAGCAAAAAAGAGTTATGGCTGGTATTGCGTTTAATAAGACATCAGCTAGGATCACTTAATAAGTACAAACCTGCAAATGAAGAACATGGGATGAGGTTCACTGTAAAGTTCACAATTTAGAGGCAAGATCTTCAAAGAGTATATAGCATCTGTAAAGTTTAGTAATTATGCAAGTATTTATGGTCTTCAAGTTTTCATGAGAGAAAGCTAAATTATCACAGTCCTACTCTCACCTGCGGCAACCACGTATCTCAGCTGACCTCTTCAGCCCGGGGTTTTCAATTATTGTTTGCATTTCTTTTGGAATTCCAATGCCTTGATCAGAAATATCATATATGATATCAGTAGTTCTGAACGGCCTTTGCATAACCGAAAATCCTGAATATTTCAAAAGGTCACCTGCACACTATGCACACTGTCTGTGCATTTCTGGGAGTGTTGGACTTCATATGCAAGTACTGTGCAGAATTCTGCTGTGTAGAGTGCAAGTGCAACATTTTAAGAAAGATTTGATTGACATCTTGTATGTAGAAACACAGCTTTCTATGACAGGCAGAAATCTCAAGAGATCACATGGTAGATCCACCTCTCCTACAATGTACATATGGATGATACCTACTATCAACTCCAGTAGACACTTTTGTCATCTTTCTTGAAGACAACACATACTCTAAAGCATTCTGTTGAGCCTATTAGTTCTGATCCCTCTTGCGTAGAGTATACCTCAACTTTTTTTTTTTAAGTGTTTGAAAGTTAATTATATGTTTATTCTTTTCAAATCTCTTCTTCTTAAGGAAAAAAAAAATATTTTATTTTACATTGCAAAGCATATTTTCTAAACATATGGCAATGCTAGTTCTTTTTTAGACACATCTTGAAGTGAGAATAGAGTGCAGTTTATGTCTTCCAACTGCTGGATGAAAAGGCAAGATTTTCTTTTGCTTCACACTCTATACTCATGTTTAAATGTGTTAGGAAGATGTTTGTTTTTCATGCTATTCACTTTAGCCCAGGTTGTGGAAAACCACCCAGAGAGTTTTCTGCAAAATGGCTACCTCATTCTTCTCCGCCCTATATTTGCATTTCCTCAATACCTCGTTCATTTTTGGCAATAAATTATTGAGAGTGATTTTCTTAATGCACTTTTCTAGCCTGTTTTTCATCACACTCAAAATACAGTTTTGTACATACCTAGTGTATTTAAGATAATGTAATGTGATAGTGTCAAAAGCCTAACTGCTGAGCTCTTTTCATGATATGAACAGTTACATTGCCATAAAATGAAATTAGATTTGACAGATTTTTCTCTTGACAAATTCATGGTAGCTACTTCTCCGCTTTCTTCCATTTCCCTATATGAAAGGATGTATATTTAAGAATCAAAGGCCAACCCCACCACTTTAGACTAAAGGTCAATTTAGTTTCCTGTCTTTGGCAGCAACAGAAGCCTGAAGAGGAGAAGAGAACAAGCATATAGTGACAACTTCCTATTATGCTTTCCTAGTTTCTATCAATATTCAGTTCAGAGACTAATGATGGTATCCTTGTGCTAGGACTATATTTTTTTAACTAATTCTTCTGATTGATTTTCATGTAAACTGACATCCCACCAATGACTGTTGTAAGCTAATGAGCAGAATGTGAAAAGAAAAAAAAAAAAATTGTTTTGTTTTGTTTTGAACATTTAGCCAGTACTTCGATTTTAGATACAGGGAATAATTCTTCCTACTTCACTTTCTCAAGGTTGCCCACAATTTTACAGAATCCCTCTCCTCAAGCCATTTCTGTTCCACCCTGCAAAGCCCTGAGTTTTAGTGATTTCTCAAAAAATAGTTAATTCTTATTTCATGCATGTGCCCTTTCATGTAGTTTTTCCAGTTCTACTCCATCTTCTACATGTTGAGAGACTAGGCCAGCCTGCATGTTCAAAATGAAGCACCAATGGATTTAAATATTGTTGCTATATATTATTTCCTAAACATTCCCTATTCCTCTCCTGTACTTTCCTATTTTTTTCTTTCTACTATTTATTATATGACTGAGAATTGATAGCTGTACCACAAGCAATTCTGCAACACATTCCATGTTTATAAAATTAACAATATTCTCCCCATGTGCATTACATCACAACATTCATCTACATCAAATTTCATCTGGTATTTTACTGCTCTGTTAGCTGGAATCCTGAGAAACCTCTGCATTTACTTCCAGCTTCTTTTCAGATTTACTACCCTGAGTATTTCAGTATAAGCAGCAGGGTTCATCATGTCAGTATCCACCCACTATGGTGGATCACTAATGAATACATTGAGTATAAACAATGCAAAGAATTTACTGATTTCTTTCCTGAGAAAACTCATTATTTTTGTTCCCTATTTTTAACCTGTTATTTCTTTATTTATTGTTACCTAATATCAGTTGCACAGCACGTGTATAGAAAAGCAGATGCTTACTGGAAAATAATTGTAGAGTTGGTTCACAGACAAGCACATAGAAAGTTTTATATTTATTGTCTGTGTGCAGGCTGTGTGAACAGCACATGTACCATAGCTCTCAAGGTTGAGAGCCTAGCATATAAACTAGTTCACTCTTAGCTTTCTTTGGCATGAACGATTTCCTCGTGAGATGAACCTCCACAAAATTCTCATGATAGTTCATTGCAAGGACAACTCCTGAGAGGGAATATGGACAAGGCCAAGCCTGGTTTGGTTCTTTTGGTCTTATAAACTCTCATGCCAGGCTCTACAAGAGGATGTCTAGATGACTTTGGCATCAAACTATAAAAACCACACTGGTGGGATGCCACAGTCTTCACAACACTCAGAACTGAAAACAGACCTGTCAGTGGGCTACAGGTAAAGTCTCCAGAGGTCATCACAGGAAATTTGAACCAAGTACTCTCATGGATGTACCAGACTACCCTAGAAGGTGTGAACATGATTGCCAGACAATTTTGAACAGCCAGCCAAGGGGGCAGGTGCTCTTTGCAATGTTAGGCAGTAGTGTAAGTGAAGGTATCACTGAGCCTGACATAAAAGTAGGTAGAGAAGACAGGAGGTGCCCGCACTTTACATATTCCCTTCTGTATTCTATTGTCCATTAACTGTCCCAAGCATAGTTTTGTGAGTATTTGCACAGAAGTCTTGTGCATTTCAAGGAAAGGGAAAAAAAAAACAGGCTGCATGTGCAATTAGATCACATAATCCTGTGGGCAAAACATGCTTGTTAGCATGACATCTGAGGATGTCAGCATGCAAGATGGGAAACAATATAAAAAGAGACTTGAAGGTAATGAAAGCAGAAGGGTGTGAAGTGATTGTGCTCTGCAGATCAGCCTTTTAAGTTTCTGTGCAAGACTGACGATTTTGTCATCCTGCTTTTTGATGAGGTGTTGAATGAATGTTTAAGAAGACAGCACATATCACTGCTCATCAGAGTTAAAAAAAAAAAAAACTGTTTGTACTAGAAGAATGAAGATACTAGGTCCAGCCAGGTTAGGAGACAGTCAAGTATTAAAGATGAAAACACTGTGAAAGACATATATCAGGTGCTTGCACTGTAGCAGGCAATAGTTTACATCTGTGTGCAAGAGTACAGACCTTGTTACTTGTTTTAGTGTTTCAGCATACCTTTGATGATGAAGAAAGTGTACAAGATATGTAAGCCAGAGTACAAATCTAACATTAAAAATGAGAAGCTGATCACATAGCATTATAATGAGAATGATATATGCAGTGATTGAATGGTGTCTTTTCAATTGTTTGCAACTTAGGATGAATTAAGTACCCAGATTTTTTATGTCAGAAAAAAAAATATATATATATATTCAGAGCAAAGAACTCATGTTCAGAGGTCATCTAGTTATTTTCACTTATTAAACTATTGGCTTTAACATCATCTGCAGTATGAACTCACAATCAATTTCTCACTCCATTCACTTTGTCTCTTTATTTACTCCAAGATTATCCAATAACATGATTGTCTTTTTCAATAAATATTTTGTCTGAAAAACTTTAGAGAGTAGTTTGTTGGCAAAACACCCCCCAGGTTATACACAGTATTGATGCAAACTATGTAAATAAGAATACTGGAGTCGCAGGTCTGTCTTTTATTTGATCACATGCAACTCGGTCAAGAAAAGAATCTGAGGAAGAAAAATGCTGCAAGGGACAAACAACAGTCTGTAATTTTAAGATATACTGAAATACTGTTTGCAAACATTTTCTTAATACTGATCACCTTTACTGTACATCTTCCCTAGTCTACGCTTCCAAAATGTTCATTATATCCCCACAATCCTTATGAGGTTTCCTTAAAATAGTGATTATTATGACCAAGCAATATTAGGAATATTTGTGCGATTAAGGAATAAAATTGCTGAAAATATTTATAAGAACACGTGGATCCCACATTTTAAAATACCATGGATTCCTTTCTCCTGTGTGAGGCAAAACAAGATATAAATCATTAGCAACAACTAATTAATGTGATGGATTAGTGCATTTGGCAAGTTTCTGATTTGCATGGAAAACACTAAAACACCCTTTTCCTCATAGAAACACAGTACTATTAGGATACTGCTAGGAATTGTATTTAGCCATGGTCCCTAGAAACTGTAGAACTTTTTGTTTTACCCCAAAACTAGGTCATTGTGCCCATACAGATTTAGAAGGGGATCTTACTTTCCGCTGGCAGTGTGCATTGTAAATTCCCAGTTTTTGTGGTATAGTTATGCAATGAGTTTCCTTCTGTCTCCCACCTTACACAAGAAGGTACGTATTTGAAACTAGCAAATGAGAGAGCTTATTTTTCCAGTCCTGTTGTCTGTATAAAAAGGAGTCAAGCTGAGATCTATGAGGCCTCAAATTAAATATAACTGTTGAATGAAACTGTTCTCTCATTTCAATGTGCAGCTGAGTAGTATATGTGAGACAATCCCTGTAGGAGGCAACAGACCTGTCACTAGGATAAAGACCGCTGAGATAAAAGCAGCAGAGGCCATCTGCAACACACTGTAAGTGATACAACTTACATGCAACATCTGATACACCCGTGCATTTTCTTCATCTATTTGTACATACTCTGGCAGCTTTAGCACTCAGACTCACCTCCATGTGCTTGTACCTGTCAGTTCCTAAGTAGTGATTGGCACTAATTATAATTTGTACCCCATTTGTGAATATATATACTGTATCTGCTAAGAACTTCTGACTGAGCAACACTTGACTGCTCTAGCAGTGAAGGTCTGCCTTTCCTGAGACCACAAGTAATGAACTGCTTCTCCTTGCAGTCACCATGCATTTTGACTTTTTCTTCTGCAGTGCCACTGTCTATATATTATCCTTCTCTTGTGTGTTAGGCTGGGCAATAAATGGAACAGCCTTAATTCCATATGATTTCATCCAATTTGCTCTCTTATTCATGTTGAAATTTGTACAAGTGTTAAAATGCAGGAGGTGAACATAATGATCCTGAATGTAAAAGGTAACGTGGGATTCCACCCAGGTTACAAATAGGCAGCTCCATACACCCCTGAGGAAATTTACTGAACTATATTGGTGTCTTAGAAGCTTTCCATCATCCTATGTATTTCGGTGGAGACCTAGAAATTTAAGATTTGGCAGAACTCCTGAGTGCCTGGTCCTGTCTACTAAATGGAAACATATATGGTCTGCCAAGTTTCGATTAGGATTTGGATTGGGATCCAAGTTTCCTTATAAACACATGAAGTAATCTTTCTGCTCTATTCAGTACCCATAAGAGCTTAGTTAGAACACTAGTCCGGTCTTGGGCACCTCACTTCAAAAAAATTAGCCAATTGGAAAGACACCAGAAACAAAGCAATAGGAGGTCTAGAAAACATATACTACTAGGAATGACTGCAAAAACTTGGATTGTTTAGTCCTTAGGGTTTTAGGTTGATTTGTTTTCTATTGAGAGTTTATTTTCAAGCTAGATCATTCCAACGATTTTGTTTATAGTGCTGCTCCGCAAACAGTTATATTTGAAGGGTTGGTGAACTTCAGCACAGAGGCATGATAAAGTATCTGGGGGAAGGGAGGGCTTAAACTCCTTAAGTTGCCTTTGTCAACAGAGCTAACAAATCAGGTAACTACAACCCTGCATCTATATATATAGATCATATATTCTAAGTTGGGGTGTTTTGTTTTCCCCTTTTTCCTCCTGGCATGTTAATTGCTACTACTCCTTGGGTGGTTTGAGTTGTCAGCTGTAACTTCTCCATCCCAGAAACAGTTCAGATAATGAATTCTGACATTCTGTCTGTGTCTAATCTGCATGTTATCAAATCTCGCAATGTTGGGGTCAAGCATGTTGAGATCTTCAGACCCTTACATTTTCCATCAACATTCACATAGCTGGCTGTACCTCTTCCTGTCTTGGCTCAAAGCATGGAGCTCAAGAAATCTGAGCTCTTATTAACAGAGCTAGGTAGAGTTGGGTCTACCTGTAGCCATTCCATCTCCACAGCATGAATTAAATCCATGTGAAGGAAGTGAGACCGTTTATCATCTTCCCTCCCCCAAGACAATTCCAGCACTTAGGCTAAATCTGATGACGTATTAGCATGTAAGTGATGAAAGTAATGGAGAAGGTGTCCTTAAGGACAGATCTGAACACATCTTAACTGACAGCATAGGTGTATCCTTAAAGTCACTTCTTGCATTTCCTTTGCTTAAGTTTAACCCATCTAACTTCAGTCATTTAGCAGAGGAAGTGGCAATGTTCAGAACTGTCCTTTGAATCTGCCTATCTCTCTCCACACACTAGAAGGGAAAATTAATTTTCAGTTACATGTCAGTATTATGTGTTCATGCAGCATAAATTGCTTCCTGACATTTTTGTAGCTAAATTTAAACTTCTCCTCTACTAGCCAATAGATCTTACTATTGCATCACTAATAGGATTCCCTCTTCCTATGTACCATACTTCTGCCAACCTGCTATGTATTTGGTGTTACAGAGTTGGTTGAGTGGTCTTTGCTCTGCTCTGAAATCAAACTCATAAAAGCAGCAGATAAGGAAAGGAGAAGCAGCTTATCTTCTCTTATTCCCTCTGATTGTCTGACAAAGGGCTCTAATAATTAGTGGTTTTTATTGTTGTGCACAATGGAGATTTCACGTCTTATGCTGATACTGTGCTCATGCAGGAGGGCTCTGAAGTCTTGTTCCCACAGTCTTCCAGAAGTTTGGATATTTATCTCAGGCTTATCCAAATGCATTAGTTGTGGGAGAGCTCATAGAACATTCACATTTTGGCTATTGTTGATTTAAACTATGACATGTTAACAACTTTCTTTGTGGTATTTCAGTATCTTTATTACTAGTTTAGAGCAGGAAGGCTGGAGGTCTCAGCAAATATTAAAGAATAATAAAAAGCACCAAACATTTTAACTTCATATAAAATTTTGGTTTTAAGTCAAAGCTTGGTTTATGCTTCAGGTTGGTTCTTATTTCAGATTTCTGTACATAACTGTGTTATCTTGAGTTGTGGGATTTGTATTTGAAGTGGAGTTCATAGACAGCCACTAAATTCAGAAGATTACATTTTAGTGGAACTACTTTGATTCGTTGAAAGTCCTTCCAAAGGCAAGCCTTGCTTACCCCATTTTCAGTTTCTAGGTTTATTTTATTTTCTGTTCCACCATCTTTCTCTTTCTGATGTCAGCAATTCTTATGAAAAAACAAATAAAAAACAGGAGGTGTTCAATGCCAGGTTCAATGCCCAAAACCATGGGCAACCTGATCCTAGTGAGTGGCATCCCTGTCCATGGCAGTGGGTTTGAAACTAGAAACTAGATGATCTTCAATGTCTCTTCCAACACAAGCCATTCTATGATTCTATGGTATGATTGATAACAGTATACATTCTGACTTGGGCATGTTTTCAACTCACTCTCCACCAGTGTAAGTGGTGAAACAGAGTGGGAACAGACTCAATGACCCCATATTCCTTAGTACTTCACTCTTGTCTTTCATGACCACATCCAACCAATCTTCTCACTTCCTCAAACAAGCCTTTTTCAAATCACCTACTAAGAGCAGCTTTTTGAATTGTGAAATCTTTAACATGATGCTTTATCAACTCTGTTTGGCCCAAGACACTGCCAGTCAAAAGAACCTCTCTAGAGATGCTCCCTGCACGGTGATCTAAAAAAAAGTTCTGAAAACTTAGTTTAAATGTATGTTGCAAATTTCCCCCTCTCCTCCCTCCCATTACCCACTTTCTACCTGCCTTCACAGGCCCAGCATCTTCTTGTCAACATTTCAGAAACTGGAAAGTTTCAGAAACTCTCAGTCATTATCACATTCTGTCCAGATGAACTCAGTCTTATTCTGTGGTGCAGACACAAGAGAAGGCAAGGGAGGGAAGGACTGCCTGTGGATTGTCATGTATATGGGTGGCATCATCTCTGAAATGCGAAGTCTCTGAATTGGGAAGTATAGAAGGTAGTCCCGTTCCTTTACATTAAGACTAGGGTTACAGACATGTAAAGTGCATTTTAGGAACTTACTATATAAATGACACTACAGAAAAACAGTCACTGCCTCACACTACATAGAATTTGATTCCAGAATCAGGTGGTTCTCATTGCAGGGTATGGTTTTTTTTTGGTCCATTGTAATGCAGACTTGATAATGTATCTAGTACTCTGTCACGTCTGCTTCCTAACAAATTGCTTGACATAATTTCACACAAGTACTAGGATATTATGTAATTTTTTTGAATTAGTGTACAGAATTATGTAAGAGCATTTTTTGTTGTGTTTTTTTTTTTTCTTTTGATTTTAAACAGTCCCTCTGTGTGGAACAAGATAGCCAGTCAGCTTTCTGTTGCCTTCTCATTTATATAATGATCACTTTTATAAACCATAAAAATACAGTTTATTTAAGTTAAATATATTTGGTTTCAATTGGGAATATGTTTCGAGCCTTTGGGACCTGTAAAGAGAGCATATGCATGGCTACAGGGCACATCTCAAGACGATATTTAAGATGTTTCTAATTAGATTGAGTTGGAAATGGTTTGGGTATTGAAAACCATGCTTTTATAGTGGATGTGGTCAACGGGGATTAGTTGTAATTGTTGGAGTTTAGAGAATTATGGCTGTAAAATAAGTGTGCTATCTGTTTTAAAACCATAATGGAGGCCACAGCATTTTTTTATTTTCTACTTCTTTTTTTTTTTTAATTTCTTTTCTTTTCCAAGTTTCTAAAGAACATAGAACTGGAAATGAGTAACTACCGATGAGAATTTCCCCCCCAATAACATTATTTTTGTATAGCTTATTATCAAGCCTAGTTACAAGTCAAATTATACCATAGTAATTATTTATTTTATTCATTTTGTTGATGTGATTATTTTTTAGCAATGCAAATGACTGAGCCCAAGCCATGGCATAAAATTAGATACTAGAAACATATTAGGTAGTATTTCAAGTACCTTTTTTGTTCAGTCTCCATAGAAAAATAACACAAACTCCAACCAACGGTAACTAACACAGGTTAGAACAGAAAAAGAACATGATAATAAATATAATACTTATCTTTAAAAAAGGAAAAAAAAAAGACCTAGAGACAAGTCAGCATATCTAGAGAAAAAATATGGGGCAAATAATTTTTAAATATATGCTTATAAGCACCTAAGAAATTATAAACCAAAATAATTGATAGTAATGCCAAACCATACCAAATTTGCATCAGTGATGGGCTAAAAACTTTGTGTACAGGAGAGAAGCAGTAGGTATCATAAATTTGGGAAAGATTTTTGAAATCAATATATCAGAATATTCTCTTAAACAAGAGTAACAAACAAAATCTAAGTGACAGTCTTACAGCATAGAAAGACTTCACCATTTTTCCCTGTCAATCTTAACAGAGGCATCAAGTTTTGCAAGAGTTTCCTCAAAGTGTCTCCTAATCAAAAATCCATTAACAATTTGAGTGAAAACATTGAAAATATAGTTATAAAAGTTGCAGAAATATGAAACTTGGAATAGTTGCAAGTGTTTTGGAAGACTGAATAAGAACTCAACATGAAAAATTAGAGAAATTATAAAGTAAATGAAGCCACCTAACTGGGGTGTGTGTAAAGTACGATATTTAATTAGGAGCAATCAAATTCACAACTATATGATGAGGAGTGACTGCTTACATTTCTTCCATGTATTCAAGATAGTGAATCACAAATTGGACGTGGAAAAAAAAAGAAGTATGCATAAATGTATGAATATGCATATATCTTTTGCAGGAAATGTTTCTTCATGTATCAACACAGATAAGATTTGATAAGAGCATTACACCTGTGCTGTGGGGACATGGAACAGGACTGTTGAAGGTCTAGAAAATCTGAAATCTTTAAGGAAAGCATTGAATATTTGTGTTTCTTTAGAAAGCATAAGTTGGTAGATAGATAGGTAGATGTGATAATAATTCCAGAATATGTAAAAGGTTTCTGTAAAGAAAACAAATAAATCTCTTTTTCATGTCACTTTAAACAGGAAACAATGGGCCTAAATTGCAACAAGGCCATTTTTATCAGATACCAGAAAATCTTCCTAACGTAGACAGTGTATATAGGTCACCTGGGAGGTCACATATCATTTTTCGAAAGTGTTTAAGAACAAATCATCTGCCAAGAATAGTTTTCCTGACTAAAGCCAGGGAATACCCTCACTCTGGCATCCTTTTAGCCATATTGTCTTTGACTATATAGAGATTCTTACCTTCAAGCCTGTTTACTCTTGAGAGCCAATGGAAATTATCTATATTTTTTATTTCAGTAACATAGAAGCCCAGTCATGCCACATAGCTCTACTATAGAAACCTTGAGGAAAATACAAAACAATTTGGCTCCTCGAAGAAGCCAGTTTCATTAGGTGGTGAAAACACTACAGTTTAATGCTTCATACTGTATGTTTCAATTGCTTTAGTTTACACATTCCTGCTGAATTTAATAATGACTCAAGAATAATCAAATACATATTTTCACCCTTAGATCAAAGGCACTTGATTTAAATCCAGTCTATTTCAAAGTTCTGGAAAGTCCTTATGACTTCTGCTTGTAGATCTGTGTCAGATGAGCTGATGCTCTCATCCTGACCTCTGGAATTTGTGTCTACATCACAGACACCTACAAAAAGATCTCCATTACCTTCAACAGATTTCTATCAAATACACAAGACAATCTCCTCCATAGCAAATGAGTAAATGATGCTGAATCATTTGCAATCTAGACAAAAGATAGTTCTGTGCTTGTAATGAGCATGTAACTCCAGTGAAGTCTCCAGGGCATACAGCTAGTAACAGGGTAGATGTTACCAAACTAGACCCCTGCTACCCAAGGAACAATAGATCAAGAGTACTACATTTATTTGAAAGAAAAACATCCTTTAAAATTTATACTTCTCTCCTCAAAATATTGCAGAGGTTAAAATATGCAAAATTTTCATTGAAAATTATACAACTTTTTTCAACTCCAAAAAAAAACAAAACACACCCAATGAAAATAAATCCAGGATCACTGGTCATGAGATCAAACTGATAATAGTTCAGACAAATTCAGCTACATTTGGTTGCAGTTAAATAGCATAACTGGGTACAATCAAGCTAGTTACTCTTATATATAATGTTAACATAATAACATTTCTCCTCATTACTTCCCTTTAGCTGCCTGATTGGGGGTATAATGGCATATGAGATAGTGACCAAACTTTACCAGAAAAATTTTCATGATTTATATAAATGCTTCTGTTATTTTAACTTGGATATTGTAGTGAAGAGCAGTGTATCACCATTAAAATGGGTTAATTTAGTGCAAGTTTCATATTTAAGCACTGTTCTCCTTCAGCTGCACTCAGAAATTTCACAAGTGCAATAGTCTGTTAAGTTAATCTAATATAGTGTTATTTCAAGGATACTATGACAAACTATAAGTCAGTTTAATCCATTTCAACATACAATAATTAATAATGCTACATATTATGCCAGTTTCAGATTTTCTTTTTGTTGTTACTGGTGTTAGAGACAGACCCAGCCTAGTTTTACTGGTGATGCTTGGGTTACAGCTATTAATTTCTACACTAAAATTCTTCTGACTAAATTCTTCTCATCAGTTTTTGGCATGGAAAAGACCTGAAAACGAGTTTCTCGCACAGCAAGAGAGGGGTGTTGTAGCAACATTCACAACACAGTCTTACCCTCTTATAGGTTGTCATCCACATAACTTAAAACATTCCACTTAACTGCTCTTGATTTTGAGTGCAAATACTGTAGAGGATGACCCATTGTAGAGAAATATCAAAGACCACTGTTCTGTATTAATGCTTTTGCAGAAAATCAAGAAGAAACTTTGGCTTTTCTTTGCAGTGAAAATGAGCAACATTATAAGAGCACCAAAAACATAATAGGCCTTAGCTGGTATAGGCTTACTGATCTGCTTGTGTCAATGGTACAACACTGGTAATATATGAGCTGGCTAACAAGACCTAGTTAAGGAACTCTGACAACTTTACTTGAGATTAGAGAGTATAATTCTCTTCATCTTATTTATGGAAAAGGATACAGAGCTGCTTTGTCACTGTAGTCAAATTAGTCTTAAAAGTAGGTTATGGGTCTTACCTCACTCTTCCTGAACACATTCTGGAACTTCCCAGATTACTAATTTACTAATTTTACTAATTGACTAATTTCCCCCAATTTACGTCTCCTCTTATTTCCACCTAGGACCTTGTGCTAATTCGCAAGCTAACATTACATATAGGTAACTAATGGAAGTTATGTTTTGATTTTTCATTTATCTAACTGGGCATATCTTTTTCCACCTGGCAGTGGAAAAAGACAGCTCTAGATATATCAGAGGCACCTTTAGTGCTACTGAATTGGAAACACTTCTGATGATGGAATGAGCTGATTTGGGAAATTGTTTTTCTTACCCCCTCATAGGTAGCAGACTTGCAATGCCATATGTAACTATGCTTTCACGGTTTATTTAAACCCACTGGGTTTCAAGCTCAAGAGGTAATTAGCACAGAACAGTTCTCATGCAGCTGTAAGAAACTCAGTGGATATTCAGCTCTATAAGTGATGTTTTTCAATATATATGTGCAACACAATCTTTAACAGTGTTGATTTTTCATGCTGTAAAGAAACAATTAAATTCTTACAAGAGAAGGCTTTATCACTGCTTTTTTTTAACAATACATGATAAACTATACCTATCAACACTTACATTTACATATTGAAATCAGTATTTGCAGCATGAGGCACTCATAAAGAAATTAAAACAAAATAACTCTCCTCCTCGAGCTCTTTATAGGTTTGGACAGGAAATGTATTGTGTATATATACATATATACACATATATAACATATATATATATTTCTGGTTTAACATGGTCCATTTTTTGGAGAGCTTTACTAGATCCTAGACCTCTTGTTGTTTATTGTTGCAGTTCTCATTGAAGTCTTTCTAATATGCAATCACTCTAGACCTTGTAGCTCTGGCCAGCCTACTGCTTCCTGTTAAATAAATACAAAGTCTCTGGTAATTACACTATAATTTACATATACTTTTATAAAAATTTAGGTAATTTATATAAATTCAGAATATATATATACTATATTTATATATATGTATGTAAGTATATTTAAAAATGCAGTCAGAAAAGTCCATCTCTTCTTTCGTGGCAATAAAAGGAAGTTTTTCCTGTTATATTGCCTAGGTTTATGTTTCTTTTATTTTTCATGTCCATAACCTATATCATCAGTTTTCTTCCTATTAAAAATCAGATATTGTTTTGTCATGCTTCATTCAAAGCCACTGTCTAGCTAACATCAAAGTTTCTATGTCAAGTCACAGAACAAGTAACAACCTCACTCATCTGTTAATCCTCACTTATACAGACCAGCAGAACAATGGCCATATAGCTTGACTTTTCCATTGTACCTAAAGCACCCATTATTAATATATATATATATATATACATATATGCAGTGAAGGAGCTTCCTACAAACCTCCACTGCAAACTAAACTGCACATGCTTACACAGTCTGCACAGACTGCATAGAGTTTTCATGGACAGAAAATCAGTATTTCCAGACAAAGCACTGAATAACAAGCTACACTGAGATTCAGTTGGTGTGTGGTTACCATAAGGAATCTTAAGTAAATAAAAAAAAAAAACCATACAAATTTTCCAGTCTTTCTCTGCTCAGACAAAAAGTGTTGGACGTATTTAGGAGCAAATTATTGCAGACTCCTTTTCTTTAAGTAGTTGGCAACTCATCAATGTTGTTCCAGCTGATCTATTCATCATATTATTTGTTGGCTTCATGTAGGATGTTTTTTCTCTAAGATTTCCCAATACTTTTGGCCCTCCAGTAATTTCCCCAGTGGTGGCCCCTTTGTGACCTCCAAGTTAGATTTTTTTTTCCCACTACTACTACTTTAATATCAGTAAAAAGGTTGGAGTATACTACCTGGATAAACCATTTAGAAGATATTTGTTTGGAACTATATTTATCCTATATTAAAGCATATGCATTAAAACAACAGAGCCATCCAGTTGCTCTAGTAATAGCTGAAAATAGACCTCTGAAGCCACTTCCTATGTAAGTGGTACTAACTGCTAGTCCCAAATCAGTATGCTCTTGGACAGAAAATACAGAGATGAAAAGTTCTGTGTCCCATTACTGGCCCCTTGAGCCATCCAGTATCCCAGAAATAGTTTGTTTTAAAGAAAAAAAAAGAAAAGTAAAAAGTTAATCATATTTATTACAAACAGAGCAAAATGTTACAAAGAGAGCAAAATGTTTCTGATATCTGAAAGGCAAAGATAATGTGGCCGTTAGGGTTAGTCTTACTATATCCCAAAATGTCAACACTCTTGCCAAAAATGAATTTATCATCTCAGTGCAGCCAAGAGATTTAGTTTATCTAAATGTCCTACAAGGAATAAATAGTTTACCACTGGTTTTGAAGATTGGGATAAATCTGACATTCTATTGACATATGCTATAGATTTAATTTAATGCTGTGGTTCAGATGTCTCTTCTGATAAATTTTAGAGAAATCTGTACTAAGAAGAATGAAGCTGTTTCAGTATTTATGGGGTTTAAAATGCAGGGTTTGCAAAGGAAACATGTTAATTGAAACAATATTTGTGTATATTCTTGCAGTGGTTTGGAGAATGTTACTGAAGTCTATTGGTCAGTTCGTTCTGAATATTAGAAGCTTAGTATTTTGGGGGGTTTATTGCTCTTTCTATAGTGAGAAAATCCTCTAATGAAGTGATTAAATAGTTGAATTTTTATTTTTTAGGCATATTGGAGATAACATCCGTTGAAATTGGAGTCGTGGCAGTTAAGTCCATTAAAAGCAACTATTATTTAGCCATGAACAAGAAAGGAAAAGTCTATGGCTCTGTAAGTACTTTTTTTACCTTCCAAACAGATGGCAGTAGTCAGTATATTTCCCTCTCTTACCTACTGAAAATCCCACTTGTCTGTGTATTACTACTAATTAGAGCTAAAATTAGCTGTTCATCAAAATTTCGCCCTCTGGTAAACCAGCAGCCCCCCAGCCACAAGCTTCTTGTAGCTGGGATTTATTACGTTCATTGCTTCAGTCACATTTCTTACTAACTAGTGGCTGATTGAAAGGATCTACGAAATGTAATCTTTAAGGCTCTTTTTCCATATTTTTCACAGAATCACAGAATCATCTAGGTTGGAAGAAACCTCCAAGATCACCTAGTCCAACCTCTGACCTAACACTAACAAATCCTCCACTAAACCATATCACTAAGCTCTACATCTGAATGTCTTTTAAAGACCTCCAGGGATGGTGACTCAACCACGTCCCTGGGCAGCCCATTCCAATGCCTAACAACCCTTTCGGTAAAGAAGTTCTTCCTAATATCCAACCTAAACCTCCCCTGGCACAACTTTAGCCCATTCTGCCTCGTCCTGTCACCAGGCACATGGGAGAACAGACCAATCCCCACCTCGCTACAGCCTCCTTTAAGGTACCTGTAGAGTGCTATAAGGTCGCCCCTGAGCCTCCTCTTCTCCAGGCTGAACAATCCCAGCTCCCTCAGCCGCTCCTTGTAAGACTTGTTCTCCAGACCCCTCACCAGCTTCATCACCCTTCTCTAGACTCGCTCGAGCACCTCCATGTCCTTCTTGTAGTGAGGGTCCCAAAACTGAACACAGTACTCGAGGTGCGGCCTCACCAGAGCCGAGTTTCTGCAGTACTGACACATAATTAGTGATTCTGAGGAAATAAAGTGTACTTAAAATGTTGTAAACTTCAGCTGATGGAGAAGGCACACCATATTATCAAAGTATGAGTGCTGAGAAGAAGATTTCTGGAGCAGTTAGCTATAAATTGACTATAGTAATTAACACATAAGCTTATAGACAGGACAAAGAGACAGGGATTTTGACTGAGAAGAATTTGGGTATCATCATTTGAAAATTGTACTATTTGCATTTCTGTAAGTTTGGGTTTACTGATATTTCCAGTTTAAAAAAAAAAAAAAAAAAAGAAAGAAATTAAAATAAAATAAAATAAATAAATAAAATAAAATAAAATAAAATAAAATAAAATAAAATAAAATAAAATAAAATAAAATAAAATAAAATAAAATAAAATAAAATAAAATAAAATAAAATAAAATAAAATAAAATAAAATAAAATAAAATAATAAATTCTTAATAGGAAGCAGTATAATCTAGAAATCTGACTACTAAATTCAAGTTTACACCCACACATCCACATGATGGCATAGACACCAGATTGTTCTGTTATTACATAACAGTTGGTTTGTAATTTTGCAACTTTTTGTCCAGTTTGAACCCACATAAGTGTAAATTTAGTCATGTACAAAGGTGATGAGCCAATCTTCAGATTACTCTGGATTCAGAACATCCATAGGCTTTAAAGGGGTAACATAGTTAAGCCCACTTCTGCTGAAAACAATAAAGTATTGCCAGTCTGAGACTACCGATTGCATCAACTGAGACTCAAGGGGGTTGATGTCATTTGGCCCTTTTTTTCTAAGTAAGCATTTCTGTCGGGTGCATTTAGTTCATATAAACTTCATAAACTGTCTTCCCTTATCTGCACTGTTACTAGTCACTCCTAGTTTATGAGGTTACTTCTGACCTCCTCAGCTCCTGGACAGTGTTGAAGAATTGCATTAGGGACAGAAAGACCTGAACAGAGAAATTTTTCGTAAGCTCCCATAAATGTAGATTTTAAGTTATAAAATTACACTGGTGAGATATAACAATCAGTGGTCAGCCCTGCACCATTGAGAGCCATAAGGGTATACTGAGTGGCTGACAATGTTACCTTTTGTCAATTAAGCTCCGTTGCTTTATTGATCACAGGAATACTTCTGGACATAAGTGAATACATTAGCCTAAATCACTGTAGTCAATACACATCTTGGTTAATGTTGTTAACTTAGTCATTTGTGATGATCTGTCCCAAAACCTAAGATAAGGTTTCCTACCCAACTTGTTAGCCATTGCTGGTGCGGTAAGAGTTCATCCAATCCTACTGATACACAAAAGAAGGCAAAGCAGCTTTCTTGTACCATAGGTGGAAACTGCTGCCATAAGATTCAGTAATTCACAGTGTATTAGAAATAGTGTTGACAGGAGGATACGAATGAGGAAAGCTGTTTTTTCAATTCCAACTGAGATAATTTTTTCAATATTCACATCATAAAATCACAATATAATGACTTATCAAAACCTATTCCATAATACTTCAGAGATTTCAAGAATGCTTCTGTTATTATTTTTCCCATCCTCCTAAGACTTGCAGTTAGACTCATATTACTGCAGAGTGGCAGCTTGCAGATGGATATGAAAAACAGAACCAATAAAAATTTTAAAAACACTCTTAAGCATGTGCACAATAGACATTCATTCACCATACAGGTGCAGGGCTATACTGAAATTTGGTTGGAATGAACAAAGCAGTCCTGGGCTAACACTCAGACCCCTGCCAATAAGACTTCTTAGCCACTTCACAACATCATTTGTTCTCTCTGTATTATCTAAGAATAGGGGAAAAAAAAAAAAAAAAAAGAAAAAACAAAGTTTGGATTCTAGTATGGTTCTACATCTGGAAGAACAAGTAAAGTAAGACTGTTTCTCTGTTTATCAAATATGTTACCATTTGACTAACAGGTTAGAGGAAGCCAAGGAAGACTCATTATTTGGTTTCTTTAACAAGTTAACATTATGTCAGATAGGAAAAATTACTGTGGTTTAGAACTATAATTGATAGTCACCTGCCTTCTTAATACCTTGACACAGGAAGTGGCAAATTACTACAGCAAGTAAAAGTTAAATGATCTGTATATTACCTTATGAATACAGGCAGCATTAATGGTTGTTTTGCATAGAGTTTTCTCCTGGCAGTGTATTCCCAACAGTTATTGTTCCACTAACTACTAATCCAAAAACTGAAGTGCATTTTGGGAGCCAAATTGTGTTTGCATATGTGTAATTGTGTTAAAACAAGCATTAAGTATGTGTTCTGTGGTCTTAAAAACAAGTAAAATGTTAATAAGACACCAGAAACTTTCTACTGTATTGAAGTACTGAACATTAAGTAGTTTAAAAAATCTAGTTTAAATTAATAGGAATAGAAAAAAATATGTATTTGCCCTGTGTTACTTTAAAAAAAATGAATTCAGCTAAATAATGTCTATTTTATTAATGCAGATACTTTCTATATATTTTTTTACCTGAATACCTACAGATTTTGGTCATAATCAAAAAATTCCTGAAATTATTATCCCATGAAAAATGTTTTATTATTCATACAAATTTGTTATCTTGTTCATAAACACCTTAAGAATGCTACATGTAATTAGTATATCATACTCTAAGATTCTAACATGCTTCTGTTTGAGCTGTACAACATCTTGTTTTTTTAAATGCAGAAACAACAGAATATCAATTTTTGGTTGATGTTTTAGTATGTTGTAACTTTTATACTTTCAAAAGCTTTCTATATGGAATATAAGTAATTTGATCTGGCTTTTTTATATGTAGTAATTACTTGTTTGTGAAAACAAGGCTTTCTTGTCTTTACTATAGAGAAGCAGATCCAAGTAAAAGCGCATTTAACATTATAGAAAAAAACAGTCTCTACTTGATTCCTCATGCTTGTATTTTTTATCCTTTATAGCAAACTGGCAGCTGGTTCTCCTTTAAAAATAGAAAACATTAATCCATGGTACCCTACCCAAAATTGCTCTGAATTTTACTGTGAATATCTTCTCAATAAGATATAGGCTCATATATGAATCATGCAGGCTCATACATGAATCTTTTTTTCAGGCCAAGCCCCTCTTCAAATCAGCAAGTAAACAGGCTTCACATCCATTCTATCAACAGTATGACAGTGATTTGCACCCACCCAAAAAAGCACTTTTTCATGGCCAATGTGGTGTAAAGGATCTTACTTTCAATACAAAGTAGGCCTGTGCCATTGTTTAACATATGGCATCAATAATCTGGTTCAAGATATTTAAGGGTTGTATTTGTTACAACTGAAATATGATGAATGATTCCAAGAGTACTACCTCATACTTTGAGTTTATTGTTGAGAATATGATTTAATATTGTTCCTGTATTCCAATACAGAGAAGTTGCATTTTCAACTCTGGCTGAATTATATCATTTTATTGCTATAATTATTGCTAATTTTTTTTTCACTTTTTGTAATCTAAGTGATGTTGTTTTAAATGCTATGGACTCAGTGAAATTTGTTTATTCTGAGTTGGTGTACTTGTTTTCTTCTTTTTACAGAAGGAGTTTAATAGTGATTGCAAATTGAAGGAAAGAATAGAAGAAAATGGATATAACACATATGCATCCTTAAATTGGAAGCACAATGGAAGGCAAATGTTTGTGGCTCTGAATGGAAGGGGAGCCACAAAGAGAGGACAGAAAACAAGAAGGAAAAACACTTCAGCTCACTTTCTTCCAATGGTAGTAATGTCATAGATGAAGGAACTATATTATCAATTCAGTTGAAACAAAAGCTCTTACGTCAAGCATAATTTGTAGTCCTCTCGAAGAGTAAATGCAAAGAAATAGCGCAGATATCTGCTTGTTTGAAAAGAGCAGGGGAAACCTCTGAAGGTTTTGAACTCATTGCTGGCAGATCAATATTTACTTATATTTAGTTCAGTGTCATATCTTAAAATCAAGATACAAGCTGGATGAAATGGGATGGAAGTTATTGCCAGCGTGAACAATTTGATTATTTTTTTTTAATCTCTGCGACGGAATTTAAGGGATGAGAGACAATCTATTGAATGATCTTCATGGGGAAAGTTATTTATGGAATACTAACTTGTATCAAAGACCTTAATTGCTCTTTCAAGCCTAATGATCCAATGAACAGTTAGACACACAAGCATTTACTGGAAGCACTTGGGTCATATGTACAAGCAAAGATGTTTCTGGAGACGCCCTGTGGAAGAACGGATAGGATTAAGGAATATAAGCAAAGTAGTGTAAAACTATTCTAACAAAACAGATAGTACGGTTTGCTTGTATGTTCTAACTTCATTTCTTTTTATTTCTCTCTAAGTTATTTATTTAATAGGATGTTAAATATCTTTTTGGTTTGAAATGTTTTCCTCATTTGCTTGTTGTTTTCCCTTTTTCTCAGTACTTTACACAGAGGTTGATAAGTTCAAGTGTCAAAACCTCATAAATACACTGAGAATAAGTAATGGACATGGCTTTAAAGGCAGAATTTAATGTGTATAATCCATTTTTTTTTTCTTAAACTGTCTTGCACTTAAGCAAAAAGACCAAACAAGCAGTGCTTGAATTTATGGTATTGGGTGTCTATGTTGGAGAGGTTTTTTTACTTCTCAACACTCAAGAACAAACTTCAAGAAATACTTTGTTCAAAAGGTCTTTCTGCTGTTTTTAAATTGAGAGGAGGGGCCACCTCTGTACTTGGGTGTCAATGCATCTGTGTGTATATATGTCTGACTTGGATTTCAATGGGGATCAAAGATGCATTGCAATCAGTGAGAAACTTTGCGGCAAGCATTGGGCTGGAACCTAGATGTGGACAGCCCAGTTAAAATCACTGAGACTGCACATATTAAAAGTAAAGAGTATGTAATTCCCAAGTGTAAAATTTGGTCTCTGAAAGGTAAGTAAGAAGGCAACACAGTCCTGCACTCCTTATTCAGTTAATATGCCCATTCAGCACATTTGTCCTTGTTACCAGCTTGTAGAATCACAGGCATATACTGGGAGCAATACCTAAATAAGGACTGAGGGATAGGGGATTCAAAATCATGCTCATGCATTTATCAGAGACTATTACTCACATGTATATTATATATGAGAGCCAACCAAAAAGCTGTGCTGGTATCCAGCTTTAGCATGCCTTTCATATCCATCATAGTAACTGAAGGCTCAAAATGCATAATATCCAGCACATTTTTATAAAGTGTTACTAGTCCCATGGCTTAACTTGAGCAACTGCAGTATAACAAAGTTAAGCATGATATGAAGTCTGTTCAATTAAAGGTACATAAGGTTTGTTTTATGTTTTGCTTTACTCTGTAATTTTAGAGAGCTCTGGATAGCTCACCAATATAACCATATTGAGATTCATTTTGTTAGAGCAGATAAATAGAAAACAGTACATCAAACAATTTGTACCACTGTCTTCACATTGTATTCCACTAAATAAATAAATAAGCCTTTGCAGTGTCTGTAGTAAGAAACAAAAGTAGTATAATATTATTTTGTTCTAAATACTTTAAGTGATAACTATGAGATTATATTGATGCTGCAGTTTTGTCTTCAATATTTCTTGTTGTGAAAAAGTTGGTTTTATTTTTATTGTTTGGAAACTGTATTTTGGTACAAAGGAGAGCCTTGCTTAATGTGTCTTTTTGAGAATGTTTAACCTCTAAAAAGTCTGGTGTTGGAGTCTTCTATAACTTATTTAAGTCAATGTTTAACCAGCACTTCAATCTTAACCTGTTATTTAAATATTAGCTTTTTTTTTTTAAAGCAAAACAATAATAGCCTTCCCATAAAAAAAAAAAAAAATGGTCAGATTGTATTTCCTGTCCTTAAATAAAGTCAATTGTTTTAAAACCAGAAAGTCATTTGAGACAAAACGTTTTAGCCGATAGCTAACATTACATTTCATGGAACTTTATCTCCAGCTTGCTTCTTCACAAATGTGACTTTTCTAGAAAGGGAAATAATAATTTCAGATTTTAAATGTACATGCAGATGATCAGCAAACTTAACTACCATAGTAGAAGTGAGGTTTTGTTGTTTAAAATTTGTAATCAATAATTAATACTGACAAGGCATAATGGACCACCCACAGTGAACATTCAGTGTTAGCCTGGGCAATTGCAGTATTGGCTGACCACTTAAAGAACATTTAGGGTACAAATGAGGTTCTCTTTTTACAGAATTACCTAGTTTACTTGGTCAGGGAAGGGATTATGCATAAGCTTTATCATAGTACTCAAAACACTATGCTGCTCAGAGGCCAAAATCAGAAAATATCACTTTTCCAAAGTGAGTCAGGAGCCATTTATGACATGAATAGTTGTTTCTGAGAATTAACCAAAGCAAAATGACCTTGAAGGAATCAATGATTCCTGCATTATTAACATACTGTAATACCCACTGTGGTGGAAGCAAACTGCAGACACTCTAGAGTATCACAGTTCTTCAACCATAAGCTCTGTTTTCTGTCAACATAACAGACTCCTGAGCAAAAGGAAAACAGGGGAGGATTTAAAAAGAAAACAAAAACAAAAATTACTGAGCAACAATGTATAGCATGTTATATTTAAATAAAAATAATAAAATCTGGGGAATAGAGAATAAGAGTATTGTCCTTGTTTGTTTTATTAACCTGAAGTGATATTGCACAATTAAAAATAAAAAGGGAAAAGGTCTGTTGTACTACAGGATGTGGTTTGGTGCTGTATAGCCCCAAAACAAAACAAAACTCGCTAGAACATTTGTAAAGTTTCTTTAATTTTTTGCATGTGTGAGTCAGCTATCTCCACACTAATAACAACCAAATGCTTTAGATTCTTCCCGTAAGTATTCAGATCCACCTAGTTTATACAGTGGAAAAAGTAATGAGTTTAAAGCAAGCACCTTTAATGAAAGAATGAAGGGTTTTAGGAAGAACATGTACTTACATTTTTAAAGTAAACTTCAGAGATAGAAAAGTAGTCACATTTTATACAAGATTTCATTCAAGACATTTTATGTTATAAAGTTCACTAGAGGTTAGTAAGCTTTAATAATATAAGTGTATGAGTACGTTATAATTCATGTCCCTGCTGAAACTGATTGTCTCTATTCCTACAGTCCTAACTGCTTCAATCCACAAGCTACTTGAGGAAGACATTGCCTATTTTAAAGAGTCATTATTAACCCTCTTAAATTAGATTTGTGAATCTGAATTCATTCTCCTTATTCTCTGTTGAGCTGGAGAAAGAAGAGCACAACACAACACACAAACACATTCTGATGCAGCTAGTCGGTGTATGATTACTGACGGTGTTTTCAGAAAAAGCTCATCGAGTGAAACAATTCCAGTGCAACTGCAAGTAACAGACAAACACATGCAAAAGGTTATGTTTCCCATCACGTTATGTGCAAAAAAAAAAAAAAAAATGAATAAGAAAAATTAGTTTACTTCATACCTATCAGATTAAAATTCATAGTTATGTCTACCTACTCAAAATATTTGAACCTCATGTTTAACTATACGGAGCTTTCTCAGACTATGTTGGGATTAACTATTTGGGACTACCATTTTCTAATAAAGCACAGTGCTAATATGCTAATGTTGACATCAGAAATACATGTCCATTGTCCACATATGAGGTTATACACATCTCAATACCAGAAAACAACAACAACAACACAGGAAGTATCTTAGTGTATAGTTCTATGTGAAATATTTAGGAAATTGATGGTGTATGGACAGTATACTGCAGTGAAAAAACAGGGCCTATCATTACATCAAAGGTCAGACTCTGATGATGATTATCTTCAGATAATGTAGTAAATGAAGAATCAAAATACTACAGCTTCTTTATTACTGCTGCAAGTATAATGTGTGTTCATCTTCAGTATAGCTATTCATCCAAGCTCAAGATGTACGCTATTCCACCATCTAAATTACTATGGCTCCATTTAAATGATGCTATAGTTATTTTATTATTATTATTATTATTATTATTATGATGATGAAACTGTTTTTTTTAGTTGGTAAAAGAACTTCATTAACTCTTTTCTCTGTTAACAGTCTTCAGAGAAGTCTGGGAAAAGATCAAACACTCATCTACAATTTAATCTGCAATTTTGTCTAGCTATAAACAACTGAAAAACAGATTGCCTTCAGTGAATGACATGCAGGAACTTGTGTTATTAAAATATGGCAGTCGCAAAATATTCTCCCTGATTCATTTATTCATGTTTTTCCTGATGCCCAGCTAATTTATACACTTTCTGCATTAGAAATAGTCAAGTCTCATATTGTTCCCACATTTCCAAAATTTATGCCACAAAACTGTATAAGCACTTCAGCCTTCTCTTTGCTCTCTTTTCTTTTTAACGAGTTGAGACAGTACCCAGAGTAGGATCTGTCTTATCAAGAACCCACACATACAATTTAACATTCTTTCAAATTGTAGTGGACCAATCCATTCAGAACAATCAAAATGTTTTGAGAACGGTCTTCTAGTATCAGATACAATTAAGTGCCTGAAAAAGCCTAGCTTTTTTATACTTAATTACAGGAACAGTAGAATTTTGTAAAAAACTTAGTAAGTACCTTCTGTATAGTAGGGCCAACGGACTGGGATCTTTCAAGCAACACTTCTAACAAACCGGAACAAATGAAGGTATTAGGTATAAATTAAAAACACAACATAAATGTTCCCATTGGACATTTTAAATTTTGCACTAAAAATGTGAAAATATAGATTCTTTGTGCCACAGCTCTAAAAACATACTTTTCATTAAATCTTTTTGAAAAATACTGTTTTCAGTTTGCTCTAATGTTACTATAGGCAGTATATATCTTGTCCAATTGTTGTATGGTAGTTTTCTATGATTTCCCCCTTATTTTACGTCATGACACCCCCAAGCAACAAGATGCATAAATGCTTCGCTGAGGGATTACTGATGTTTGTGGTACTCTGTCATTAGCAGTACAAACTTAAGATGCTCATTTTTGGTTCCATGTAAAACATGATACAGAGATCTGGTGATGCTATTTTGTTTTGTTAACCTTTGGCTCCTGTGAAAAAAAATCCATATATTTAACAGTAAACATGCAAATACCAATTCAAAAGTTAAATATGCTTTGCAAGAATAGCTTGGCTTTTCTAACAACCACCATGCACAAGGTATGTTGCAAATTAAAATGTATTTTGCTACTGCTTTCCCTTTTTATGTTCACTCGAAATCAGAACAGAAGAAAAAAATGTTGTTATTTACAGTCTTCATTGTTTTTCTTAACTGGCAGTAAATACATGTCCTATTTTGGTCTTTGACTAGATCTTATTTTGGTGATGAAATAGAACAGAGATACCAGCAATCCTGAAGGGTCATCCTCTGTCTCCTCGTTATGATCAGCCAGTTTGACTTACTAAGTTCTACTGATAGACCATAGAGTTCATGTTCACTTAAATATGGATTAAGCTAAAAGACTCCAGCTTTAGAAGAGATATGGCTCTGCTTATTCTATTAAATGAGTACTGTATCCTTTGCCTGACAGAGATGGAAAAGATTTAATTTATTCATCTGTTTAACTGATTGTTTGTTAAATGCTCTGAGGTGAACGATGAAGTGTGAGCAAAAAGTCTTGCTGATAGTACATTTCTGTGGTAGTTGGGGGGTGCAGTGAGAAGATGCTGTGTCAGGAAAATTAAAGTACGTTGACACAAAACCCTGCGGGAAGGTTCAGCCTATATTCATACTGAAAGCCATCATCAAGTTGTAAAGGAATGGCTGGGCCTCTGGAATGAGGAAGTTAGCTATCCACAAATAAGTAACCTCTCCTCTCTGCTGACTGCTCTAGTGTCATAACCATCTTCCACAAGTGAAGTCACAACAAACTTGACTCTGATTATGTGTATAGATGTAAAATATGAGGAAATTCTACTTAGAATCTGAAAATGACAACAGCTGAGCTTAAGTCACCTGTGGTAATGAGTTTCTTCCCCATTACTCTGTTAACATATTCCTTGAGCCTGACTCCTGACACAAATACAGTTCTTCATTGCACTTGAAATGCAATACAGCATGAGATCTTATGTATATCAAGTACTAAGGACAAAAATTCATTTATGGGAAAAAAAAATCAAGTGAAAAATGTTGGGTGGAACCTCGCAAGCACTACCGTTGTTGAAAGTTGGCTGTAACACAGGGGACCAGACATAAGAACAGACTACTCAGCACTGATGTGATGACTGTTCTGCACTGGGTTAAGCCTTATATCAGATTATATCAGATTTTCCCCAAACTTGCCATATGTTTTGCCAAAAAAGACTTCAGTGAGTTTCAGACAGCTCTCTTAGCTTGTACACTAAGGACTATCAATATAAGATAGCAGGTTTTGGCCCACAAAGTCCTGATAACCTCAGTATTAGACTTGGGAAGGGTACTTTAAGGAAATACTAAAAAAAATTACTCCATTATTGTGCTCATCTCACTTGCTATATGCTTATGCTCACTGGGACAGAACATTTTAGAGGATAGTTTTTAGTCTGGCACAATAGGACTGCTAAACTTTATTTGGCACCTCAGTCATTCATTCTGGCTTCCAGACTTCCATTAAATGTGTACCTAACCACTGTTTTTATGCAGATGAACACACACACAGTACTGCAGTAGGTGGGCATGCCGACCAACTACATGTACATGAATAATTTGTGAAACATACACATATTACATACAACATGCCCCAGAAAGCCAAACCCTCAGTGTCTAATTTACATGATGTCCAAGAAAGACATTAGACACTAATCCACATCTGTCCAAGAAAAACAAGATACTATGGCACCAGATTAGAAATACTGAAACATTTCTGACCCAAAAGTTTATATTAAATTACTAAATTAAACTGCTGTGAAAGAGGTATCCAGTAAAAAATTCTTCAAAATAATCCTGAATTGATAACCCTAGAAACTGAGCTCTTTTCAAAAGCTTGTGACCATCATACAACAATATTTCCATACCCCCCTGTAACAGAGACATCATATGACTTCAAAGTAGAATCCCATTACTGAGGAAGCCATTCACTTTCCAGAACAATTAGATTAGTTCTTCAAATGTGCTGGAACCACTTAGAACCTGATTTTGATACCAGTTCAGCTGGGCTGCTCTGTTATTTTGAGGAATGCTCAGTGCTTGAGAGAAGCCATGGTAACTACCTTGAAATACATACAGATGTAAAAGAATTCTACAAATAGGAAAAGATCACTATATTCACCACAGATAGTTTAAAAACTAAATGATCAAATTGAAGTAAGGGAAGTTTAAGTTTAAATATTTGTAAAACACTTCTTAGCACTAAGGGCTCTGAAGAAATTGATTAGGAGGATTGTACTTTCGAAGTTCTAAGCATATGATAGACATCAGGAATGGCTTAGGTGTTTGATCCTACCATAGACAGGAGAATGGACTATCTCTTATCCAAAATCCCTTACAGCAGTATTTTCCCACTACGAAAACCTTGACTAAACCTATATAAAACACTAGGCAGTAAGACAGTTATAATTTTCAATCAGTATTAACAGGCTCAAGCTCAGGCTCAAGCTAGTAACGTGGAGATCCTATAAAAAATCCCCAGAGCCACCCAGTCCCCCCATGTATAGTTACTTTCCACAAGTGTGTTTGCAGTGTTGGACAGGAAGCAAAAACAAGTAGCTAAAATCTTTCTAACTAAAAGAAATCAGAGTGGTTAAAAGCAAGTGTAAGGTTTTTCAGCAGAGAATGAACTTGTCCAAAAAAAGACAGCAAGATGATATAGAGAGATGTAATCTGGGTCTGACTCAAGCCTCCATTGTACACTGACTGCAGGAAACGAGACTGACCCAGGCAGTTACAATATGCAAAGGTCAATGTCCACCTCCTTATGATATTTGGTAACCTGTCCCAAAAATAAAATAAAATAAAAAATTTCGCAAGTAATTACTGTATTTTTCAGTGGTCCTTGAAAGAATAATGCCAAAATGAATAAACCGCTCCACTAATCTACTCCTCAGAATGTTCCCTAACCTAATATCAGCTGACCAGTGGATACTGTCCAAGAACCTTTATTTATTTCAGCTGCCACTAACAGCACTATAAATTAACCAGTAGACAAATTTGATCTATTTAATGCGAATCTTTGATCAGTTGACAGCTTAATAATTAATAGTTCTTGCTTCATGTTTATTTTCTTTTATTCATTTTTAAAGTAAGTGTGGTATCAAATGAAAGACTGACTCTGCATTACATATAGCCCTCAATTTATACTGGGGAAAGATCAGCCACTCAGCTTCTTCCTGTACACTGTGTTACTATTTTAGATAGGCCCTAAAAAGAAGGACCATTCTAGGGAAGAGAAAAATATGCAGTTTCCATGATTATTCTGTTACTGCTTAGACTCTGGAAGCGTGGCAAGGGATCAGAATAATAAAAGTACAGGGAGAAGAGGGTAGGATTATTCTTCTAGTTAATTGTAGCTCTAACAAGTCATAGATGTATCATAAAATACTGGATGTTACACATCCCAAACTCAATTTTCTTAAATTAATCCTATGGCAATGTATATAAGATGTAAAAACATTTATACCCTATAGTCATAAATACCACACATGCACACAGACATATACCATTGGCAGTTTCTTACCAAACTCACTGTATTGTTTTCTATTTTTCACCCCATAAGAGCATTGATGTTATCCCCTGTTGTTGCTTTCTATAACCTGGGTAGGAAGTTAGCTTAATCAGCCTCCTTGAAAGATAATGTTCATATCTAATGTTCACAGCTCTTTTAAATCTATATGACAAGTCTTGTATCTCAAAGTCATTACAGCAGGTGTTCTACTTCTCTGTGTCTTTGGCAGCTATCTGCTCTTCATCACAATCATACAATTGTTAGCTACAGCTACTGCTGTTATAAAAACTCCTTTGTATAGGTACAAAGCAAAAAAAGGTAAGAGAGAAGATGTTGCTACTCCAATATAATTATATCTCTCTTGTCGGATATGGTGGAATATGACAGAGACCAATAAATAAATGAGCGTGTTATCACAAAAGTATAAGTATCATGGGTTTAAGGAGTGATTTATGAGAAAATAAAGTAGAAAACTATGCAGATTTTCATGTGAAGGATTTTTTTTTCCTCTGTCCAATGGAAGGAACATGAAAACAAAACAAAACAAAACAAAAAAAAACACAGACATACTGAAAGCAGAGGCAACAATCACAGTTAGTATCCTGAAACTAGTAAATCACGTAAGGCATATCAGGGAAAGCCTCAATGGAGTCCTTTTCTTTAAATGTGGTCAAAGAAAGAGAATGAAAGGATGCCAAGCACTGTGACAGTAGGATGATGTTAGCAACAGTTTCCTTAATAGTCATATTAAGGTCTTATGGAAGCCTTCTAGTAGAATCACAGAATCAGAGAATGATGTAAATCTTAAAGCCACTATTCCTTGTCCCTATCAATACACTCCCTGACAAAGCGTCCCTCCACCACTTTTTTTTGTAGGCTTCCTATAAGTACTGGGCTGGAGCACCTCTCCTACAAAGATGCGTTGAGGGAGTTGGGGTTGTTCAGCCTGGAAAAGAGAAGTCTTCAGGGAGACTTTACAGTGGTCTTCTAGTAACTAAAGGGAGCCTATAGGAAAGCTGGTGAGGGACTCTTTGTCAGGGAGTAGAGTGACAGGACAAGGGGGAATGGCTTTAAACTAAAAGAGCATAGATTTAGATTAGATATTAGGAAGAAGTTCAACAGGTTGCCCAGAGAAACTGTGGTTGCCCCATCCCTGAAGGTGTTCAAGGCCAGGTTGGATAGGGCTTTGAGCAACCTGGTGCTGTGGTTTAACCCACTGGCAGCTAAACACCACACAGCTGTTCACTCACCCTCCCTCCTCACTCTCTGGGATGGGGGAGAGAAACGAGAAAAAATGAAGCCTGTGGGTTGAGATAGAGACAGTTTATTAGGGCAGAAAATAAAATAATAAAATAAAATTAAAATAAAATAAAATAAATAAAATAAATAAAATAAAATAAAATAAAATAAAATAAAATAAAATAAAATAAAATAAAATAAAATAAAATAATAAAATAAAATAAAATAATAAAATAAAATAAATAAAATAAAATAAAATAAATAATAATAGTAATAATAATATGTACAAAACAAGTGATGCACAATGCAATTGCTCACCACCCGCTGACCGATGCCCAGCCTATCCCCGAGCAGCCGGCCCCCCCAACCCGGCTAGCCACCCCTATATATTGTTTAGCACGACGTCAGGTGGTATGGAATATCCCTTTGGCCAGTTTGGGTCAGCTGTCCTGGGTCTGTCCCCTCCCAGCTCCTGCTGCACCCCCAGCCTGCCCGCTGGCAGGACAGAGCGAGAAGCTGAAAAGTCCTTGGCTTAGTGTAAGCACTGCTCTACAACAATTAAAACATCAGTGTGTTATCAACATTATTCTCATCCTAATCCAAAACATAGCACCCTACCAGCTACTAGGAGGAAAATTAACTCTATCCTAGCTAAAACCAGGACACCTGCTCTGATGGGAGGTGTCCATGGCAGGGGGGTTGAAAACATGATCTTTAATGTCCCTTTCAACCCAAACCACTCTGTGGTTCTATGATTCTATAATGAGGGGACTCGGCATAGCATATGAGACAAACAGGAATAGGACACAATGCTTGAAGTATGTGATCATGATGGTCTTCTCACAGCAAGACACACCTTTCTCACTTAATAAGGTCAGGAAGAAAATAGTAACTAATTTATATTTATTCGCTGGAAATACAACATCTAAAGAGGACTTCATTATTTTAGCTTCCAAAACAAAGTTACTGAGAAAAACACAGTAATCATGCAAATACAGTCTTGCTTTGGAGCAAAATACTACATGTTTCAGAGAAGCATAAACTGAACTTTGTGAATGCACAGTAATAACCAACATAATGCTCGGTGTGTTGTTCACATGTATAACAGTCATCTGACTCAAATAAGAGATGCTGGAAAGGGGAGAGTGGATAGATCTAGGGCCACACATGGACATTTTATTGAAAATGTTTACTTCTAGCAACTTCTTTAAACAAGTAGCTAGATCACTGCTATAATATTACAGAACAGTAAAATGGATCATACCAGTATTGTAAAGAAAAATTACAGCCTTAATCTTCATTGAAAAGGTATGTCCTAAATCTAGCAAACTGATACAGCTGGAGCTTCATGCCGAGGGATGAGTGCAAGATACTGCTAGGCAAATACATGCATCAAAAGCAGTGAGGAACCTAAGTGTGGCTAGACCAGGAAGCACAGAAATGGAAATAAGGGATATTGAGAAGAATGAGTTAAATTAATTTTGCAGAACCTTACAGAAAAGGTTCAGTTTAAGTTTTGGGCAATGCCTGATCCTGAGGGAGAAGTTCAAATGTTCTTCAAACCCAGTCCTAGAAGCAAGTTTCTGTTTGGTTCTAATTATTAAATTAGATATGATTTTTGTTTTTTTCAGTCCCTCCCAGATCGTCAATGTTGTAAACATTTTACTGGTAACATTATTGTGTTTTATATAAATATGCAGAATTTTCTTAACTTGAGCCAGATCACATTTAAAACAGCACCATGTAACAAGGACGGCCCCAGTTAAACAGAGGACAGCTGGCAGTACTATTGCAATACGTAGAAACCTTGTGCCTTTTCCTGTCTGTTTTTTTATTGAGCATGAAATCCGCAACAGATTTCTTGCCACCTAGGTAGAACTGAACAAAATACACTCTCTCTTATTTTTCCCTGCAGATGCATGTAGCCAGTATATATGGAGCCACAGCTCTGACTGTGGTACTGTGCAGCAGTCTATGCCTCCACAGGCACATGAAATGAAGCCCATGCCAACCCAGGAGCTTCTGCAACGGATGTTGTTTAGCCAGCACAGTAAACCAGAGCTCTGTCATAGAACATGATTTAGAAAATCCATTAGGGAAGAAGCTTTTCACTTTGGCAGCTGTTCTCAGCTAACACATCAGACTGCTCTTTGGAAGAATAGCAATGTAGAGCAAGAATAGAAGTAGTTTACGTGGTAGAAAAAGGGCAAATAGAGCTGATGTAGTCAGTGTTTTATGTCACATGTTCAGGTGAGGACTCCACCCTGCTTTGAATATTGTTTGCTATAAAGACCAGTATGTGCAAGAGGATAGAGACAAATCAGAAAACAATAATAATAATAATAATAATAATGAAGTCATGACACGAGAGTAAAAAGACTGTAAGCAGAAAATGTAGGAAGCCGGCTGTACAGTGTGCTGGAAGACCTGCATTGGTGCAATTACCAGTACTTCAACACACAGTCTGCAGTGAACAAAGGAACTCCATCAATACAATAAATGATTTAATCATTCATGGCAGACACTTGACATTGTTTAATGAGCTGCAGCTTCTACCGTCCACTGTGCACCTCTGACCATGAGTAATTATTGCTTAGTTTAAATACTTATTTGGATTTATATTTTTTCATTAATTGCTCTTGCAAACAAGACATCTTTTTCATCTTTCTCTCATGTACCCAAAGAGCATAAAACTAGAAGAGAATACCACTTCACCTTCACAAATTTCGTATTAATATCTATATTTGACTTAATCCGTTTCTAACTGACTACAGCCTAGGAACACCTAAAGAGAGAGTGAGTCCAGTTTTGCCCCATTTATGTATTTTATTTAAAATTTGTGTTTGTCTGTCTTCAATGTTAATCTTAATTTCAATTCTAACTTTTTCCATGTTAGCTAAAAGCTAGTGATAACCAGTGTTTTATTCTCTTTGAAGGACGTGAATCAAGTCACTCTCAGTATTCTGAAGAGCTACCCAGACAGAATTTTTTTGGTTGCCCAGCATAAGGCATATCGTTCTGATAATGTTCTGATAGACTCCTTTTTGTATGGCAGCATCTATATTGTCTACAGTACCCTAAACTTTCTAAACTTTCTAAACTTTCTAGTTTTTTCACCCGTTTATAAGTCTGAGGATGACAATCCATCTTTTGTCACTATTTTTTTTATTGTGAATTAAATTCACATGGTTATGTAAGAAGTGTACGTTTATTTCCAGATCACTGTTTAAAACTTTGATAGGCACCAGGCCATGTACATATTCCTGGAACTCCTGTCTAAACTCTATTCAATAGTTTTTCTTTGACTGCTATTTTTTGCCCATTGATATATCATTTAACATGTGTTTTACTGCTATTTTGTAGTGTTAATTTTTGTAATTTAAATATGTTATGATGCTAAATGGAAAGTTTATAAAAAGTAGTATATCTACATTGTTACTTTTATGTATCAAAATTGTTATCTTATTAAAGAAAATCTAATTTACTTCTTAAAGTCAAAATCTCCTTTGAGCCCTATTAGCTATTCCTATGTTTTCATTCTCTGGCTTAAAAATGCTGAAGCAAAAGTTATATAATGCTGGCTGGCTTATATACTCATAAGTTATCCCACATGCCTTTTTGATGATAATTACAATTTTGTATGTTATCTATAAAGAATCTGATTTACTTCAATAATTTTCCATATACTCTGGGTAGATGGAGCCCAAAGAGTCCGAAGAATAAAGAGAAACAAAATTATTACTACTACATCTGATTTGCTAAACATAAATTCACATCTCCGTTTCCCCTGAAATTGTGAATGGTCTGATAATTATACAGATAATTATTAAGACAGTGGCTTGTGGTAGGAACATAACAAATTAGACAGTCCATGCTGTTTTTGTTGCTTATGAATCATTAATAACAAGTTGCAATATGGCAGCTTATCCAGTAAAACAACCAAGCAATGAATTACTGAATCTCTCTGAAAATGTACAGTTAACTTTCCTTTTCCCTAACACCCATTACTTCTATTAGCAAAGCTGCAGGTATAAAATTGATCACTATTTTTCTCTATTTCAACCCTTTTGCCTAAAATAGAATCCATTACTTGGAGTTTCCCTGACAAAAGTTTATCCAACTGTTTTAATATATCTTTTTATGGAAATTCTGCTGCTTCTTCAAATAGTCTGGGTGTTGAACTGGCCTTGTGATGTGAAAGGTTTATCTAATATCCAATAAAATTTGTCCTTGCTACAAATTTATCTAATTAATTCATGTTCTATCTTCTGCAGGGATGAAAACAATTGATCACCATCTTTTTTGTAATAACCTTTTATGCATCTGAAGCCTGTTATCATAGCCTTTTCATTCTTGTCTTTTCCAGACTAAACAGACTACATTCTTTCATACTTGCTTTGGAGGTCATGTTTTCTAAACTGCTTATCGTCCTTATTATTCACAATAAATTGTCTCCAATTTTGTCGTTCAGAAAATGTATCTACTCCCCAGTAGGTGTTTACCAATACCAGGTAGCATGAAACAAATACACCCTGACTCCATCAAGTGATACACATTTAATAACACTCTGGAATGCCATTTGACTCTTTTATAAATGAACATTCACTTCCATCTGTGTCCCCATCTAGTTTCCTGCATTTGCCAACTCCACATGTGCATTCAAGTAGTCAGCGAACAATAGTTAAGATGGCTTTCAACCAGCTGTGACTTTATATTAGTTTCACTGAGACCATATGTCCCTACTTTTCTCAAGAATGGCACAGAAGACTGCATGAAAAGCACCCAACCACTGCAGATAAGTATTAACGCAGACTCTGACAATTACCATCCAGAGCCAAAATTCATATAAACTGAGAGTCTCCTCTTTCAGCCTGCCACCCTTATTTTCTACAGATTTCTGTCTACCAACTCCAACTACTGCTCTGGGACTTTAGTTAACAGTTTTGCTTCTTGAGATCCAGAAAGTAAGAGTCAAGCTAAATTGGCTGGGTTTTCATATAAACCTCATATAGGCAAGTGTTTACTTTAGTTAGTTTACTCTAACATTTAACACGTGTAACTTGTTTACTTTATTCTAACACTTGCCAAGACTGAGTGTCTAACAAACAGCCAACTGCATCTATAATAATCCAAAGCAAACCAATGCATCCCAGGTATCGTGTTTTACATGTCTGGAAATAACTAGTTAGCTTGTGTCTAGTAACAGGTCATTTTCTGATAATTACACCCAATATTATATCATATAAAAAATGAAATCAGGAACATCTGCTATAGTCATGAGTAACAGTTAATTGAGGTCAGCACTAGAAAGGCCTTTAGGCTTTTGCTTCTCTGCCTTCAGACAGGAGTGATCAGGATGCAGCACATCTGTGAAATGCACCCCATACAGCTTGTGAGCATGCCCACAGTTGTTCTTATGTTTAATAAGAAAACACAAATCACAGGACTTAAAATTCCAGCAGTAATTTCACTCCAATCTCATCAAAGAAACAGAAATTTCAAGATAAAAATATAAAAAAAAAAAAACGAGAGCAAACAGCTGTACACGGTCAGACCAAAAAAAGTCTTTTTTGGAAACAAGGTTACATCATATCATACCGGTTCTGTACAGCAATTGAATCTCATTTTTCACAGGTTTGTCATAAAGGCACAACTTCCCCTCTACCATATGCATGTTGTTCTCCTCCACTCTTAAAATATTTTCCTTTTATCTACTAGTCCTACTTGTCAGTACAACTGCATTAATTTGCCTTTTAAGGTTCTTCCAGAAACTTTTTAATAAAAAAACAAAACACCAGATCTGCAAGCTTCCGATGTTCTGGCACCAATGCTGTTTGAAACAAGTGGCTACACCATCCAGTTTGTCCGTAAGAAATGTCATATCTCAGTCTCAACAAACATATAACTGCTGGCTCATCCTGAAAAATTATTCTATTTATTCCATCAATTTATTATAAACTCTTTTTACCGACAATTCAACCTGAGAAACTCCAACAGAGTTTACCCTGTCAAGAAAGGTACACACTTGGGTACTTACCTTGAGCTCCACAGAGAATATGCACACACAAAAAAAAATCATTACTGAATACCACTGAAAAATTTTGTTTGAGAACATTTTTTTTTCTGCTAAATTTTTTATCAAAAGGCAAATAACCTTTCATTAGATTTAGTAAACAAGAAGTCAGATGTCAGAAGTGAAAAAGAACATTGTTCAAACAATATTGTTCATTAAAAACACGCAGGCATTACAGCAGCTTACTTTGAGCACTACTATGTTTTGAAGAAAGGATCTGGCAGTTGGCAAGAATTTTGAATTTCATTCTGCCATTCTCTTTATGAAAATATGCCCAACTTGGACGAATTTATAGCTGTTATTTATGCTTACATCGTACGACTGTAAGTGTAAAGAATGTTCTGGAACCAAGGAGCAGAACCTGAGACACTTTCTGTCCCTTAAAACTTTGTTATCCTTGGACACAAGTTTCTGTATGCTTCCTTCCTCTCTAGCCACAGTACTTTGGCCCCTTAGCTCTAAAAGAGCAATCCTCACGGTGAGAGGTGGGATAATTGCAACCTCCTTCATACCTTCTGCACTGATGGTGAGAGCTCTTCTTAGGAGTCAGAGGATGGCAAATAGCCTTGGATTCACAAAAGGTGACTGGTCTGGCTCTTTTCCTCCCTGTCTGAGTCTTAAAAGAAAAAGTAGACCCAAAGCCAATGACATTTGAAGTACGAAGCACTTAGCCAAACTCTGACCCTATCTATAAGGGACTGGACCGACCCTATGAACCCTACTTTTCCACACACTTTGAAAGCAGAGAATATGTATGTATGGCCAGGAAAACAACGGAGTCTGAAACACTTCTTCCATGAATCAGCTTGGGCTCTAGCAGATCTTTTTGCAGGCCATTAAAAATCCCACTATACACCAAGTTCTTCCCCTTAACTTTTTAGGGAGCTCACAACCTTCATTCAAGTTTTGAACTCTACTCCCAAGGCCAAGTACAAAGAAACTGCCTTGTTTACCCATTCTCCAGAACTGGCCAATATGTAGTTACCAGGTAAATTCTATACGTTATGTATTACTCAGATTTCTTTTCTTTAATCTCAAACCCAACACACTTCTACACATGCACCCTGCAGTGCCAATCCTTTATATGCATAATATCTTTATCTATTCACAATAGTCACAGAAAGCAATAAAAGAAGTTGTATTTGTGATGAAAATGTTTTTTTCATTTTCTGTTGTTTAGCAATAGGCTATTTTTTTTTATTCTAAAAGGATACTTGGGGGAGTCATTTAGTCTTTTGAATAAACGCAGCAAGTGATCAGCTGCAAGCTCTTTAACATTTGGTAAAAATTGTAGATAAATCAGAGGCAGCCTCCAATTTTGCAATACATGTTTTAGAAAACATTTCAAAAATATCTGCAAACATCTCCACTACACATCATCTGGGATGTTTTCTATACCACTGTTCCAGTAAAGCAAAAGGTAAGGATATTGACAATACAGAGGGACAAGGGATATTGGAAGTGAGATAGATAGTGTTAAAACCGTTCAGTTGTGTTTGGGTGATAAAGGACCAATATGAAGACTAGCTTATTTTTGAGACTAGAAATGTACAGAGGCTATATGGTGCATGTTAAGAGCAGGTTGCTGAATATGAGCAGTGCCTTACTGAAACCTGACTGACGCTGAAACTAAGATACCAAAGGTGGTGCCCTGATGTGATTGAATTTGTATCCTTAATTGCAAAATGACTAGCTAGTTTTGCAATTATTAATGCTGAACTTAGTGGCTCAAGTCTGTTTTCTAACTGTTTTTCAACATGTTCTTAGAGTCATATGAAGAGTCATACGAAGAGTCATATGAAGATTCACTGAAAAGATAAGGAACCTCGTATGAGGAAAGGAGATTAAATAATATGAAACTTCTATTTTATTTGGCCCTGACAGAATGAAATTCTCTTTCCTGCCTAAGCTGGGAAGAACAGGAGAAAATCCATATTAAATGTATTATTACAGCCTTATGCTTGACTTCTGAAGGGTAACTGTTGAGTGCTAGATCCTTGTGTCACCTCAAACCAAAAGCTATCCCTCTTTGAAATGTTTACTGTAGAAGACAGGAAATCTGTTTGCAATCTTAACCACAGACCAAACTTTTCAAAAGATGTCTCTAGTGCCTAAGCAAAAAGATAATCTTGTGGGTAAGGCACTGGACTGGAATTCTGACCTCAAATCTCAGCTGCCAGAGAGGCTATATATGACCTTGGAAAGCCATTTAGAGACAGATATAAATAAAAAAGCCAAAAATAGAAATTCAAAAGTATGTCTGTGGCAGATGATAGGTTTCTAAACCAAATTTTTTAATCTAATAACCTTCATTTGGCTGCTGCTTAAATTGTGTAGGCACTTTTCTCTTTTTGGTCAAGATTCCCTAACCTGTATTTGTTGTACCTCTGAGCAGTATCCATCATGTCAGTTTTAACCTCCTTCCTAAGCATTGTGTCTTACTGGGTGGGGTACTCTGAGCAGATGAGGATTCAGGCAGCTGATCTCACATCTGCAATACCAAAACTACAAAAACTATCATACAGGTGGTTTATCATGTGACTTATGCTGCTCTTGGAACCCTGGGTATTTATCTTTAACTCATTCCTCGTGGGGGAAGTAGGAAATGCCCTTAGGCCAAAACCTAGCCAGGGTTAAATATTTCCAAACTCCGATATTAGGAATTTCTTCTTTAAGAAAATTCACATTCAAATGTCTGGCCGAAATATCAGGTACTTCCCAGCGAGGATTAAATTTACATCCTGACAATTTGTATAAACCTGCCAGTGGACCCAGGGAATGAGAACCGTCTCTATCCTTGGCTAGGAGAGGGGGATCATCACGGAGTCGGCGTAGCACTTCTCCTATGGGGACTCTTTGATTTAGATTTGGACTTTTTCCGATAGGTGGTGTTAGTTTGAGTTCTAACCACTTTTGATCTATAAGCCTGTCCACTTCTTCTGCTGCGTCTACCTTCTCTTCTAGGTCCTTGTGACAGGGACCTAGAGTCAAAGAATGGTTGGAAGGGAAGATCACTTAATTCTAACCCTCCTGCCATGGGCAAAGACATCTCCCACCAGACTAGGTTGCCCAAAGCCCCATCCAGCCTGGCCTTGAACATTTCCCAGGATGGGGCATCCACAGCTTCTCTGGGCAACCTCCTCCCTCATAGTGAAGAATTTCTTCCAAATATCTTAATCTACCCTTCTTTTAGTTTAAAGCTGTTACCCTCTGTCCTATCACTACACGCCCTGACAAAGAGTCCCTCTCCAGATTTCTTGTAGACCCCCTTTAGGTACTGGATTGGCTGCTTTCTTCCACAACACAGTGACTGGCAAAACTAATATTTTCCTTACCTAGTCCTCAGAATGGTGTTTGTTCCTCAGACCTTTGGTAGGTATGACACTTTCAGAGATTCGTCTACCCTTGTGGAACAACCCCCTCTGTCTCTGTCCATCACACTGTGGGTGCAATTATGAGGTAAACAAGTAAATACCTTTTATTTAAATGGAAGAAGCTCAGTTCCCCTAAGAAAGAAAAGTGACAACTGGTTGAAAATTTTTGTTTCTTATGCTTAATAGTATCAGAATACCCTTGCCTAGTATAATTCTATGATGTCCTTAGATCTACATGTGGCCCATTTGGTGATTGACTTACTAATTAGACTAAACCAGGGGTTGGATCATCTGCCAAGGAAGTAGAAAACCTGTGTTCAGGTCTGTTCTATTTTACTGTTCTGCACACCAAAGACTTTGACCTTTCTTATAGGATCAAATGCTGAATTGTGAAGATTCATCTTGAAACTGCCCGCTTGGGTACAGCTCTGTGCAGCTCTGTGTAAAAAACATAAGTATTTCCTATCACCTTGTTCTTCACAAACTGGAGCCTTTTCCTCCTTCCACAGACAGAATCATATGTGGCAGGGATGTTTTTGGGGCTTCCAAGCATAAACTCCCAGGAGGTTACCAAAGTATATGTTAACATCAAGCTCTGCAGAAAATTCTCTCAATCTGAAATGTGTATCCTGAAAAGTCAAGTGTCTCTCCACTGGTTATAAAAGTGTAGATATCCAGCTTAGACTAGATGCTAACTTTCCTAAGGCTAACAGTGGACCAACTTAAGACTTCAAGCTCTTCAGAAAAAGTACCGTCTTTATTATGTGCCACTTCCTCCCACAAAACATCCATAATCTTGATACGAGTTCTGTGGCAACAAATAGCAATTAAGGTGGTAGTGTTAACAATTATTACTCCTCTAAGTTTATTCATTATTTCAAGCAATGCATTTTAATAGAAAAAAAAAAAAAAAAAGCACTAACGGATATTTACTACTCAATGCACACTTCAGAAATAAAAGAGCTTCTCATTTTTTACTTAATTGGTCCAGCTAGACCCACTGGTATACATTAAGTGCTCAGGACAAGAAAAGATTAGTCTAACTAAACACTGTTAAGCACAATCCATGAATCTTATACCAAAGCTCTAAGAACTACTCCTCTACTCCTACCCCAAGGAGGTCTGTATGGGTTTTATAAGCCCTTGTGTTTTACAAGCCCCTCTTCAAATGCTGTGTTTGATACAGTTGTTCAATGCTTAGGAACAATACATTGTTACTGGATGTTCGTCCCAATTCAAAATACCACGACATTAAACATTTTCAGCCGAACATAACATCTAGAGAATGTTCCACATGTTTGGCCCACAGAGAAGAGGTTATAACACTATTGCAATTACATCCTCTACAGATGGCACATGCTGTATGGATTACAGTGTTGCTTGTTCTGTTGCTGTGGACTTGGTTTGAATTGTCTGCAAAACGTTGGAAACATAAATCAATTCCTCTCCATCTCAAAAAGAAGAAAAAATATTTCAAAGGAATTCTGTGCAAATGGCAAGGGTTAGAGAGGCTAAGGTAACCTTTCACTTTGTATCAGGAAGAGGATGACTTCTGAATAAAACAAAAATGAAACCTTCTGAATAAAATAACGCTTTTCTCCTGACCTCACACATCAGAAAGAAAATCTCCACTGGAACAACCTAAAATGGAAGACAGATTTTATTCAGCCATGTCCTGTATAGATCTCTAGGGCTGGCAACTGTCCTCAAGGAAAGCTTTACCAGCTTGAGTGGAAGACTGAGCCAAATTCTGTATCTAACACATATTTGTTAAAGCCAAACCGTTCATGGTTAGAAGGATTGTAAAATATTATAACAAAATGGTTTTCAAGCTGAGTGTTGAACCAGATGACAAGGTAGTGTCATGCCTTGATCAAGCCTTATATAACTGTTTTGGTGTGTGGCAACATTAAATGTTGGTTATTCTTGCTAACATTTATCTTTATACATGAACAGATCATTAGAAATACTGTATATAGAGAAACCCTGTTGATAAAAATGATTTTTGCAAAATTCTATCTTTTAATCTTGATCTTGTGTTGCAATTATTCCCAGACCTTATTGTGGTTTCCTGCACAAAATTATATCCTTAAGCATACCAGTCCAGCATTTACTACAGACACAGGACAATAAAAAGTCAGCAGCAGGAGACAATATGTTTTATATGTGCAGTTAACTTTACACAGTGCTGGAAAATATCGGCAAGTGGCACTTAATTATGGTACCCCTGGATTCTTAAAACATATCACAAAGAACACAAAGGCACAAAAGCACTTATATACTGTAGCTACTTTTAGGAACTACTTTTCAAAGGTACAGGCTTTGCATCTTAGAATATATTTTCAAGATATCCTGATTTTACCAATACAATTATTCTTTATTCTTTGCATTCATTTAGTTCAAAACACTTCCAGTTGATAATTGCATGGAACATGGTTTCATATGAGACCATATAAATAACTGCAGAAAGAAGTAAAGCCAACTTTTTTTTACCACGTTGGCTCTGGATCTGTATATTTCAAACACCAAAGCTGGAGAAATTTCTGCTAGAATACACAATACCTAGATCTGGAAATAGATCAGCAATGAAAAGAAGCCATATAGAAGGAAAGACAGGCTATATAGATACTGACAGTAGCACATTTAAGCTAGTGACCCATTGATACTACTTCCTAATACGCAACTGTTGGAAATGCTGGGCAGAAAGTTATTCCAAAACAGAAACGATCAAGTGATTTGATATTCAAACCTTCCTATTTTCTATTTAGAGGTGCACTTCGATTCCACTGATTTATCCCCCCACCTAATAATGATCAAGTTTGTATGCAGAAATCATATTCCATTTGTTTCATATCCTGAAAAATGTTCTAAGAAATTAAACCATCTTAGCATAGTCACATCTCTAACTAAATGCAACAAGAGAAAAAATCTTACCAGTTGATAGAGATGTGCTGCTTTAGCAGCTTGCAAAAATAATTTTATGTATCAATACAAAGGAAAAAAAAAAAGAGACTTTTTTTCAGAAAAAACTCCTTCTAAAAGTTGTAAATACTACCTACACTGTATCATGCCATTGTGCAGTGTACTCCCTGACTGTCTGAAACAGACTGGTCTAGAGTCTGATTCAAAGGATACTGGAGATACTAAAGTTCTGGAAAATCTTTGATAAGAAATTTTCAGCTGAAGATGAAAATGTAAAGAAAGGATAGCTCTAAAATACCTTATTCTCATTTATTTAAAATGTTCCTACCTACAAAAATTATCTAAAGGAATGAATTTACTTTTTTAATTTTTTTTTTATAAGGCATAACATTTTCTCAGTTTTATCACTTAATTTTAATTGGAAGCGAAATCTATAATACAATAATCCTACATGGATTCTGCAAAAATTCAAAATGATATACATTCAATAGTTTGAATGTATTTTAACAAATACTGCCTTTACTTTCACTGAGTGCTACAGACAGCATTACAGCTTCAACACTGTGTTTAATAAACAACCATTTTTGTTGCTACTCTGAGAGAAATATGCTGTTGAGCTATTATTAGACCCAATACTGCTAACCTTTGAGTCACACATGGAAGAAGAGGCCAACATTTTTCTTAGCAGCCCCATTTCAACTCTTAAAACAGGCTTCCATACATAGTTTGACTTTATTGACACCATTGTAGCTTTGCCAGCTTGATTTAAAAATAATGACATTTGTCTCATTGCAAAAACTTCACAAAAACAGCCATTATTGCCATTCTCTTTTTAATTTTCTTATTACTACCAGGACTGCAAGTAACCACAAAACTGCTGTTGGCAATTCAGAAGCACATCTTCTCCTTCCATCTGGAGATGTGGAGTGTGCACGACATAAGACCACGTTCATGGGGTCTACAGTTCTGTTAGTCCCTCCTGCTAAATCCATGCTGATTAGCTGAATAAAAATTGTTGGAATTTGTTTTGTGTTTGGATGGTATTTTTTTAGTAAATTTACATTTGGCTTCAGTTCTAAAAGAAACAACAGAGAAACCTTTGACCAGACTCTGCTCTGACATGAGATATTGTTCCACTCACTTTAGTGGCACCTATGTTGATTTACACCAGCTTAGGATCTGGTTCAGTGTGCCTGTGTTAGCTCCAAGCCAGAATCTGAATCTGTGTTGAGCTCTTCTGCACAATGAAAGCTGCAAAATGAGCATAACGAAAAAGACATTGCCATGTGAGGAACTGGGTATGTGTTTTGTCTTCCAGCCTCACTCAAAGAAAAATCACAGTTGTCTTTGCACATAAGAAGGTGCTTTCAAAGGTTAAAATGGAATTCACAGAAAATGAAGACAGCACCAAATTAAAGTTACATAAACCAAACATATTTTTAAAAGATTTAGATTCCTCATCCAGAAAAAGTAATGAAGAGTTGTTTGTGAAAAGCTTGCACTAAAACTTAGAGGAAAAGAAAGTTCCTAACAGGCCGTCTCAGCCTGTTAGGAACCTCCCAGTGTGTACCTGCAGTCACAAAACAATATAGCTCAAGGAAAACTCAACCTTTTATATTCTCACTCTTTCATGCTAAAAAATAATAATAAAAAAATATATATATGCCACTGGCCATTCCTTACCCTCTTATAGTAAACAGTACATGCTGAGCCATGTACTTCACAAAGAATTTACAATCAGGCTGGCAGCCCAGATGATGAACCTTTTTTTCTTTTTTTTTTTTTTTTCTAGTTTAGTCAATTAAGTACATTAAAAAACACACTTTTTTGTTTGTTTGTTTATACTCTGTTGAAAATGAATTACAATTTCAGAACACACTTATACTTTTCTTCAGACATTTTGAAGAACCATTGCAGTGTAACAAGTTAGCTCAATTTCACACTACTGGAAAAGCAGGATGCAAATATTGATCCTTACCATATGAACTGATGTTAGCCAGTCTGGCATTTGCTTATGACATCTGGAAGAATGGCATCCTCCTTTGTAGGAATAATACTGTAATGCTGTGGTTTTAACCTACTTTAATTACTGTGGACAGTCTGTCAAACCGCAAAGATGTAAATAGTTATACTTTACTTTGATCCCTTAACATGGTTCTATCTCATTAAATAGATACATTTGCAGTTTCCACTTCCTTTTCAGAGATGATATATCTTTTTTTTTTTTTTTTTCCTAAATGTTAATTAAATAAAGTGTGCTACATAGGAAGCTCTTTCCTGAAGGACACTTTTTGTTCCTTGCTGTCAGGTGATATATGGTTATTTATAGATATTTACCAAATTTTCATCTGATTTATCTTTAGCCATCTAAATGACAGCTAGAGCCCCTGTTTAGTCAGTGTACAGAGTTAGATAGTTTTATTTTAGGATGGTATAAAGTTACCTTCAGTGGTGACAACCTCTTTCCATTAACGTTCAGAAGGAATCTTAAGACTAAGAGAATAGGTGAGAAAAATCTCACCCTTAGTTTTTCAACAAAATTAAAGGTATACTTTCAGGTATACTGTCAGATATCCTATGGACACAGGCCACCTCTGTGACCACAAACAAAGAAAAATCATTGAAATCAAGTGATGCATAGTTTCATCACTCTACATTTTCTGTGGGAAACACTTTTTGGAAACTACATATGCAAAGTTCCCACCACATTTAGAGTTCTTCAACTGCAAATAAAGAGAATGAGAAAAGGAGATTACAATATACCTCTGATATGTCTACAGTTTGGGTACCTTTATGAAAGTCACTCCTATGCATTTATCGCATGCATCTGTTCTGAAAACTAAAATCTGACTACTACTATGGCTTAGGTATAGCCTTAAGAACGAGACTGCCAAATCTGTTCTGCCCATTCAGAGTTATGCAGCATTTGAATAGGTAGCACCTTAAATCTAATAGATGCATTTGCAGTCTTAGATGTAAGGCAGTTTTAAATCTCTAACGTGCAAATTACACTGAAATATAGCAGTAAGCAACAATAAGAGTGAGTGTTGATAGACAGTTAAATTTACACAAGCAAAAGCTGAAGTAAGTCTCTTCAATATCTGAAATTGCATGATGACTTTTATTGATAATAACTGCTATTATATTTAACTACTGCTGGGAGGACAGGCCAGCTTCTTATGGCAGATATTCCTCAAAAATGGACTGAATAAGCCAAAAAGCTAAAGAAGAAAAGTGGTTAAAAATGAGAGAATGTATTCAAAACCCCAGTTAATTTCTATCATTTTTCTACTGGTCTTTATTGTTCATAATGAAGAGATACAGTATATGAAACTCTGAAGAGCTAAATGAAATATGTTAGCAGCAAGCTGTACTTAAAACCAATTAATCATGTCAAGATGTACAGCAGCATGCTATTAATCGACTTCTGAAGATACTGAAGTCTTTCAGCCTTTGGTCTCCAGGCTCATATCACATCCAAGAAATATACCAGCAATCTGCTAATGCACACTCTTGTTGTGGCTTATTATTATATGTCTCAGTGCAACTTCCACATGTTCCAGTTTTAAAGCTGTCTGACATTTTTGGTTGAGTAAGTAGCGGCTAAACATGTGCAGGAATAGTTTTTCCAAAATGATGCACTTAGTTATTTTAAAGTGTTTATTTCCCCAAGTAGCCAACATATCAGTCCGCAACCACTACAGGATGGATTGAGAGGTCTTGCAAAATTTCAGTTTGAAAAACAATGCAATGTTTGAGTTAGATATGTGCGGAAGAACATCTGAAAGCAGTAACTTTCTTTTTTTTTAGTTTTAGTTTTATTTGTGTTTTTTCATTTGCACTACTGTAATTTGAAAAAGAACCAAATGGATTTCTCAAATATTATGAAAACAAATGTGCTGCTGGATTCAAAAGCTAAGTGTTAGACTGGGAAAACATTTTTACAACCACACTGCAATTCCCTGAAAGTACAGATTTATAGTGGAAACAGTGAAAGTATTAACTGTTACCAATACCCATAAACAAAGAATTTCATGTTTGACAAAGTGACCTATTGCAGAGTGGAGGCATTGCAGATTTGATAAACCTTGGCTTTGATAACATTTTTTACATACTTCAACACGACATTCACAGATGCAACCTGAAGAAATACTAACAGAACAAAACAGCTATATTGATAACATCCAGCACAGATATATCATACTCACTGAAAAGTAGTTGTCAAGAATCATAGAATCGTAGACCTATAGAATGGTTTGGGTTGGAAGGGACCTTAAAGACCACCTAGTTCCACCCTCCTGCCATGGGCAGGGACATCTCCCACTGGACCACCTGCTCAGAGGCCCATCCAACCTGGTCTTGAAAATTTGCAGGGGTGGGGCATCAAACAGTCCACTCTTCAAATCTGTGTCTTGCCAATTTAGTGATCAGGATGTCATGTGAGACTGTGCTGAAGATTTACAGAAGTCTGGGTAGACGACATCAATCAGTCTTTTCTTGTCAACTGATGCAGTCACTCCATCATAGAAAGCCACCAGATTGGTCATGCACAATTTGCCTTTGGTGAAGCTGTGCTAGCTGTTTCCCATCACCTCCTTGTCTTGCATGTGCCTTAACACTGCTTCCAGGAGGATCTGTTCCATAATCCTCCCAGTCACAGAGGTGAGGCTCACCTGTCTGTCTGTAGATCCCCAGGTCCTCCTTTCTGACCAGTTTAAAACTGGTAGTGATGTTTCCCGTTTTCCAGCCATCAGGGACTTCGCCTGACTACCAGGAATTTTCAAATATGCTGGAGAGTGGCTTGGCAACTACCTCAGCTAGTTCCCTAAAGATAAAAATATTTATCAGTCTTTCATTGAAAAAATGAAAAAATATTTAAAGTGAGGTCACATAAGGAAGCTTGTTACTTGTCCTGAGCTTGTTACCATATATTATACTTACTAATGACTTGAACTTTGCATTGCAAAGTACACCTATCTGAGAGATCCCTTCACATGCTCATTTGTTGGGACAGGGACACAGGTAATTCAAAGGTCAGGATTTAAATTGTCTGAACTTGATAACTGGAGAAGTTATTTGAATTTGCAAAACAGAATTTAACAGAGGAAGAAAACAAAATACCCCATTCCCAGACTATTGTTTGCCTCTTTTTCCTTCTACTTACCAGTGTATGGTCTTCCTAACGTTTCCCTGTGGAAAATGACCCAGGAGAGATGTAGATGAAAAAGACTGTAATCTATATATTTATGTCCATTCTTCAGTCCGTAAAAATTGAAAAGAGCACCACTCAGTTCAGTGTATGTTGGATGATTCACACTTCTGAAGGTTTTAGCCAGTCCATACAGGGATGGAAAAAGAAATCCCAAATAATATAGTTGATTTTTGTATAATAAGCAAGTACTGCGACTTTGAATTTATGAAGAAAGTATTTAAAGTTGCTCTTAATTTGTCTAAAAATCTGAACAAAGAAGTGCAGGAATAGCAAAGGTTCTTGCTAGCAGAACAAATAGTTCTTGATCATTGCTAAATGTTTTATATAAAGCACTGTGAGAAAAATACTTTCATTTTATTTTAATCTATAAAAACTACAAAAAAAAAAATCTTCCCATTTTATTAAAAAATGGGTCAATATTGAAGGGCAGGCATCATTCCAGAAATTTTGTTCATGCAAACAAGAATGTAACCTGAAATTAGATTTCCACATGTGCTATAGAGCATCCCAATTCTTTACCTGAAACTGAGCAGCTTCAGAAATAAAAATGTTCAGAGAATGAAACGTCATAAACAGTGTTTAACTTTGTACATTCAAACACATTTACAAATAGTAGTAATGATTTAATACACACACATTGAGTCAAAATCATGGTCTTTGCTACAGAAACTTACAGGTACAGTCCAAAAGGCCTGATCTAGTCTATGCCCCTGTCTATGTCAGAACCAGCTCTTCCCTTTACCATTCCTGAATGATGCTTTTTGGACCTGACTTTTAAAGCATTCAGTAACAGAGATTCTGGAATTATCTCAAAAAAAAAAAAAAAAAAAGTGCTACCTTTAGAAACTGCTTTTTTTCATATTCACCATTAGTTTACCCTAATGTCACATAAATAGTATATTTGATTTATAAAGGAGTTTAATTCCTTACTGTTAATAATGTTTAAGATTTTAAAATAACGTAATTAGGTATTTCTGTCTACTCTTCTAGATAAGTCTAAATAATCACAACTGCTCGGTCTTCCTTTATGGAGTGTCCTCAGGCTTGGTAAGCAGTACTACTCTGTGTATTACCTAATGTTAGCCAAACACATCATGGGAACATCTTAATAGTGTTATATAGAATTCTGCTTCATACTAAACTCTGCAGTTCTCAGCACAGTGTTCATATAGTACTACGGAAGTTTTCAACACTACTGAGGTTCTCTACACAGGATAATTAAAATTGAAGCATATTATTCTGATTAAAAATATAATAACAGTATACCTTTTCTTTTCAAAATACAGGAGACTGTGAAAGCATATTTAACAGAATGGTAGATATGGACTGTAAGCCATTACAATAAAATCTATTATTTATTTCCATCTTGACCTATTCCTTTGTCTCTTAAAATTGCTTTGAATAATTCAGTTGTCAGTCCCATTGTTAAATAGTAAAATATGTTGGCCAAACTTACACTTGCTAGATAGAGTATGATAGAGACATCCCATACAGGCTCCTAAAAATGGTTTGATGAAAATCTCAAGTATATTGCTAACAACTGCTTTCTTTATTCCAATACCATTTTTTCTTTTTTTTTTTTTTTTCAGTTGCGTGACCATAGATTCTAAATTGCAAGGAGAAAAGCACTGCAGACTAGTATGACACAGGTCCACCAAAACTGTGTAGCAGATGATCTGCAAAATGCCTACCAGAGAATGAATCTATTGAAGCAAAGGACTGTATTCCTGCTCTTAATGACACAACAGATTTTTACCTCAGTTAACTTGCTGGATGACTCACTGCTGGTCTTACATCACACGTAATAATTTAATCACTCAGGTTTGGCTAAATTAAAAGCTACATAACATGAAGTGGCTTTAGGGGGTCTTCAGCTCTTCAGCTTGCTTAGCAGTATAAAAGCAAGAAATTGATTTCAATTTCCTAAGAATCAACATCCAATATTTAAGTTTTTAACTAATAAGAAACACCCAGCTTAATAATATATGAAAGGATGAAGACATTATTTCCATGAGTCTCTTTCTTGCACTGAAATCATAACCTTTAACCTCTAAGTAATGACTGGCTTCTGTCATCCTACTTCACAGAGTAGAATGAGAAAATCTCAGACTTGGAACGGAAAAAAACAACTTGCAGAAAATTTAAACCTGAAAATAACTGAGCCTGACAGGAATGGAAAAGGTCAAAACACACACACACACAGAGACACACAGACACACACACACACACACACACACAGAGTTGCTAACCATTATTACATCCAGATACACAAAGTGTTCAGTACCCACTGGCAAGTCTTGATGTTACAGACAGCATAGCCAAGATCAGTGAGTCCAGTACTTTTTGTTTTGTGAAAGGATGGAAGGACTCTTTATTTAATTGTGAGTCCGCTCAAACATTGTGGTTATCATGTTTGTTTTCTTTCTAGGAGAATGAGAGAGGGAGACAATCCTGCTATAAAAGTGAATTAAAAATGACTCACAGAAAAGAGGCTGAACAACAAAACAAATGTAAAAAGACACAGAACAAAGAAAGAACAAAGAAAACTCAAATGGAAAACAAATAGGTGGAAGAAAAACAAACAGGAGGAAGCCCCTGCTTTTGCTATCCCTAGGATGTTCCTCATACTTTTCAATAAGCTCAGGATTTTTTTAGCTAAAATCTCCCATATTCTTAGCAATAAGTTATCGTATTTTCTAAAGCACTTAAGTTTTCAGTACTTACTGTATCAACTGCTCTAACGTACAAGCAATACAAGTGAATTTCTTTTGTTTGCCAAAGCTTGGAACAGTGGGTTCATACAACTGAACTCACTTTGCTGCTTAATTTTGAAACATTTTCTGGTTTTGGCATGTTATCAAGAAACTGAAGCTTCAGAGACTGTAGTAATACTGTGCCTGAGTCACCTGCTGCCCACTGTTTGGACTTCCATGAAAAGGGAAAGTGTGATTTCAGAGTCACAGTGAAAAATACACCAAGTTTCAAATATGTTGTAAGCCATGATTCAAGACTGCTTGTGCTAGTATGAATGATATGATATCACACAGAATTCCCAAAGCAAATTGCTCAATTTTAAATGAGCTATCTTACTGCCATGGTCTTAATGTAATTGCAGATGGAGGTTGCCAAAAACCTACACTGCATATCTCACAAGTAGAAAACAGGCATTCCACCTCAGCTATACTACACCTGATAAATACTAGAAGTTGGTCTACTCAGACTTACTGTGTTGTATGTGAGCATCTTTTAGTAATGCATTAAGAAACATAATTCACTGTCTCATGTCTGCTTTTCTGTCATTTCCTAGCACAGCAGTAGACTGTTTGGGTTTGAAATTATTTGTGTGTTATCCTATATTACACATGCATATACATCTTGATATACACTAGAAAAGTGAAGTTCAAAGGAAGATGTCTAGCATTTAAATTAGAAATCACAGAGAAGAGAAGGCTTCGGGGAGACATTATAGCAGCTTTAAAACACCTAAAGGAGGCCTACAAGAAAGCTGGAGAGGGACTTTTCATCAAAGAATGTAGTGATAGGACTAGGGGTATCGGTTTTAAACTGAAAGAGGGTAGGTTTAGATTAGATATTAGGAAGAAATTCTTTCCTGTGAGGGTAGTGAGGCACTGGAACCGGTTGCCCAGAGAAGCTGTGGATGTCCCATCCCTTGCAGTGCCCAAGGCCAGGCTGGATGGGGCTTTGGGCAACCTGGTCTGGTGGGAGGTGTTCCTGCCCATGGCAGGAGGGTCAGAATTAGACAATCCTTTCCAACGCAAACTATTCTGTGATTACGTAAGTTATGTGATGATCACACCACAGTTTTGGTCTGCTACAGACATATTTCCGGAAATAAAAATAAATAAATAAATAAAAGAGAGAGAGAGAGAGAATTGACACAAAGGATTTTTTTTCATAATCAGGTTCAAAAGTTGCAATAAGGATCTTCATCCTGGAGCTTTTGGAGGTCACCAACTACCCTAGTCCCAACAACTGAGGCTGCACCTAAAGAAGTAAAGTCACCAAAACACAACCTCTGTGCTAGTGAACTGTCAGTATGTTCCCTGGCATGAACAGACCCATTCCAGCTGCCTCCAAGTAAGTGCTGAGCATAATTTGGCAGCTAGAACAGCACAGAGAATAATCACCAAAGGCATGTTGCATGTCACTGCCTTTTAGGGCTAAGACAAATTTACTAATGCAGACAAGGGTCACATCGTCTCAGTGCCTGGAAACCCTCCTGGCCAATTTTAATTTCCTAGGATAAATGTAACCAGAGTGTCCTAAACCCTCTAACTAAAGACTGGCACTCTAAGATTATCTAGGAAAAAGACTAAGGGGGGACAGGAGAACTCTGATTATCACAAAACAGTTTGGGTTGGAAGGGATCTTAAAGACTATCTAGTTCCAACTCCCTGCCATGGGCAGGGACACTTCCCACTGGACCAGGTTAGCCAAAGCCCCATCCAATCTGACCTTGAACACTTCCAGGGGTGGGGCCTCCACAGCTTCTCCAGGCAGCCTCTGGCCTCCCCTGTACCTCACCATCCTCATAGGAAAGAATTTCTTCCTAATATCTAAACTAAACCTACTTTCTTTCAGTTTAAAGCCACTCCCACTTGTCCCATCACTACACTCCCTGACAAAGAGTCCCCCCCAGCTTTCCTGTAGGCCCCCTTTAGCTACTAGAAGGCTGCTATAAGGTCTCAACAGAGCCTTCTCTTCTCCAGGCTGAACAACCCCAACTCCCTCAGCCTGTCTTCACAAGAGAGGTGCTTCCAGCCCTCTGATCATCCTTGAGGCCCTCCTCTGGACTTGCTCCAACAGGTCCATATCCTTATGTTGGGAGCCCCAGAGCTGAACACAAGACTCCAGGTGGGGTCTCTCAAGAGCAGAGAAGAGGGAGACAGTCACCTCCCTCACCCTGCTGGCCATGCTGCTCTTGATGAAGCCCAGGATACTGTTGGCTTTCTGGGCTGCAAGCATGCACTGCTGGTTCATATCAAGCTGTTCATCCACCAACACCAACAAGTCCTGCTCCTCACAGCTGCTCTCAATCCACTCTCCACTCAACCTGCATTTGTGCTTGGGATTGCCCTGGTCCAGGTGTAGGACCTTGCACCTTCCCTTGTCGAACTTTATGAAATTCATGTGGGCCCACTTCTCAAGCCTGACCAAGTACATCTGGATGACATCCCATCCTTCTGTCATATCAGCTGCATCACTCAGCTTGGCATCATCTTCAAACTCACTGAGGGTGCATTCAATCCCAAATATCTATGTCATTAATAAAGATATTAAATGGTACTGCTCTCAGTATGGAGCCTTGAGGGACACCACTCATCACTGATCTCCACCTGGATATAAAGCCGTTGACTGTAACTCCCTAGATACAGCCATCCAGCCAATTCCTTATCCACCAAATAGACTACCCTTCAAATCCATATCTGTCCAACTTAGAGATAAGGATATCTCTAAACTGTGTAACAATGTGTGTTTGTAATAGCAAGTATTGCTAAGGGAGAGAAGTGTTTTGTACGAATCAGAACCATTATGCATGATAATCTCTGCTTACCTGGGAGCAGCAGAACACCTCCTGCTGATGGGAAGCAGTGAATGGATTCCTTTGTTTGCTTTGCTTGCATGTGTGGCATTTGCTTTACCTGGTAATCTGTCCTTGTCTCAACCCGTGAGTTCTCACACTTTTACCTCTCAGATTCCCTCCCCCATCGCACCTGGAAAGAGTGGTTATGTGGCACTTAGCTGCCTGCCAGACAACTTAATAAAAGGAAATCTAAGTTCCAAGAGAACATTGTTCCTTTGTTCTCTGTCAAGAAAGTACTACAATAACTACCAGCCATATTCTAGCATTTGGTCTCATTTTGTCCTAAGTGTGGCCAGTACTCCCAGCCCAGTCCTATAATCATTCTTGTCACAACTTACTTGAACTTCAATGAACTTCACAATAATTTCTATTCAAAGCACAATCATATTCACTGATAAAACCACAATGATTTAAGTAGTTTCTTTATAATTACAGAAGTGTCCTATAGTAAATGCTTTGCTCCTTTTGCAAATTGGTCATTATTATTATGTAAGAGATCCATGCCTAGTGTAACTTCTGTAGGAAGCCAGATTTTAGCTTTAATTTCTTTCCTGTGTTCTCCACATTGGTGGACAGTTTTCTTACTTAGCTTGGAAGTTGAAAAGGAAGTTTTTCTGCAAGGCCCACACAGGAACTAGTATTAATCCACTTAAGAATAGGCAATATAAGAGAAAAGATTAAAGGAGTTGTAAGACGCAGTACCAATTTATGGGACAGACCTAAGTCTTTGTCTTTCCTCCCTTCGGAAGTGAAGCAATAAAGTCACCTCAGAACGTTAGTTCTAATTTTCTCCCTGTGGCTGTGCATGAAGACAGTGGAAGAGCAAGCTGATTCCTTTTCGGGTTTCCCCAGAATAGGTCAGGTGTACATCTATAATCTGGACTTCCATTAGCAGAAAACTATTGCAGAAGGGATTATGGAATATGATTAGTTCTATTTTTTGACATTATTTTAAGGAAACTATCTAATATTCTGGTACTTAAAGAAAGGTTCTTTTCACTGAACCAGTTAAAAACCCTTCAGCCTAGGTATCTACTGCTACACATGTAGCAAGCTAACAGATAACACGGATAACTTTACATGCAAAAGCTTTTAGAAAAAATGACCATTTTAAACTATACTATGAGGCAACAAAAAGAAATAATTGTCTGAATGTATTTCCAAGGTTAGTCCATTCAGTTTAGTTTAGAAGCAAGATACAACACTAAAGAAAAAGAAGCATGAAAATGGGAGGGATTAAATGTAAGTATAATTGATCATGGTCTAGATTCTAGTGCTAAAAAACATCGACAGTCATTAGCTCACCGATGAATTTGGCAGACAGAGGCAGCTCAGATATACAAGTAAGTTTTAGGGAAAAACACATATAGTTTGGAAACAATGTTTATATTTACATGAAAACTAACAAAAGAACAACCTGTAACTTTCATCAATGGAAACTAGGACCACCGAACGCTTCTGCGATGATTTGTAGTGTAAAACACTAAGACAATATTTGTTTTTTAAAGTTCAAATGTCTTGGTGTTAAACCACTGGCACTTTCAAATCTGTATTATTAACTATGCAATAAAGAACAGATTTATAAGCATTTGGTCATTGCTCCCTGTACAGTGTAATTATTATTTACATATGAAAATACAGCTTCAAAGTTATATTACAAATTAAAATTTTACAGTATTGCAGATTGTGTCCAAATCACAACTTCACTGTTAATTTTGCACTATTGGTTGTCACTTTCTCAGTTGTGGATTCACTGTTAAAGGAAGTTAAGGGAAGAGGTGAAAGTTTTGTTTTTTCTTTACCAATTATTTTAGTATTCATACCTTCACAGAAAAAAACATGAGAACGTATAGTTAGAGGACTCAAGCAGCACAAGACATTAAACCCAGAAGACGTTTTTTTAAATCTTATGCTTTTTAAGACAATCATACATTTTAGTGAGGTACATCTATGAGTTTGACTGTCAGAAATAATATCGTAATGCTGAACAAATTGTGCTTGGGTAATGAAACAGAATTCCAAGTAGAACAGGACCTGTATTTTTGCTCCTCCTACATGACTCAAACTATTGTTAACACAGCTGAAGCTGCCATTTTGAAATGCATTTTCAGAGTCAGGGATTTGCTGTAACTGTGGGTATCTGTATAACTGGTCTGTATTCCAAAGGCCTTTTTCAAACAAAAAATAACTAGAATAAGCAAGAAAATGGTTATCTGTGTTCTTGTCAAAGGAAATTTCATTCTTATAATTTGAAAAGTGAAATGATAGATTTTGAAGTTTAGTGATGGAAGACAGAATGAAAGTTCTGTCTTTGGAAGTCATTTTAAAGCATTTGTCCTTAATGTTCATGATCACAATACAATCTCTGCATTCAGTAAGTGATAAAACCAGCAAAGAATAGCAAAATAGAGAGGATGATCTCCTTGTATTTTGGCAATTGAAATTTTGCATTTAAACCAAGATGAAATCTGTAAAAACAGCACTGTTTTAGAGCTATTTATTCTTCACTTGCATAGATCACTTCCTCTCACTGTTTTTATACTGTATCTTCTTACAATCTAAAGATAAAATGTGCTATGCAAACTTCAAGGCTGCTCCCTTTGTCAGAGAGTCTTCAAAAAAAAAAAAAAAAAAGAGAGAAAAAAAATTGCTCCATGTCTGTGTCGGCAGGCATGGGATTGGAAAGACAAATGTTGTCATAACCTCCACCCACTGGAATCTGGTTGTTGGTTTAGTTAACACATCCTCTGGCTATTTGAACTGGTCACTCAGGAAGTCAACAGTAAGTCAAGTTGTCATACATTCCTTATTAGTCATTTCCTTGCTCAGCTGGATCCTCTGCATTCATGTTTACAAATCAGCTGAAATCTTGTTTGTGCTTTATGGATGAACCAAAGTCATTAGAGGAGTACCTACTGCTCAACTCTGCAAACTGAGCAGATTTCGGTTCCCCAACACCAGCAAACTCCACTAAGCAATGTGCTTGTTTCCCAGCTGTCTTGCTGTTGCTCATTTGCAAGGGGTTTTCAGGACCTGATTTTTTCAGGGGTTGGGGAATGGGACATGGGCATCCTCTGATCCCTTCCACATAATGTATCCAGGCAGGAATCTCAGCTATTTTCAGTGAAGGAAATGCTTGAGCTATTTCATTTAGTTTTTGCTTGACATGGTAGCACTGAGCGGTCATGCTTGTCCATAAAAAGAAAGACGTGCATGTAATGACTTCTCATGTCTTAATGCAATGGATATTCCTGCAATATTTCCAGTTATCTGGGCAACTGTTAAGATTGTGTCAACTGCTTATTTTTGTGTACTTGCAGAAAACAGCATTAAAATCCTACCTCTAGGCATTTCTTCAGATTACTCAATGCCAAACAGGGAGCATATGAAAATAGGCAAAATGGACATGATAAAAGAAAGGAATCTGGTAAAGTTTCATCCAAATTCCAGCTCATTGTTTAAGCTATTTCTCTTGATGTATTCTGCATTTCTTGGCAATGTTACTCTTTCTCTTCCTGCTAAAGAGTTGCCTAAAACATGCCTCCATCCTTCCACCATCTTCCACGTCCTTCCACACTGCACACTGACTAGAATGTCAGTTTTCTCCACAAGGATCTTTATTCATTAAATATGGAAGATTCATCTATCAATATTTTTTCCTCAAATATTCTCACTAGAACTATCTGTTTTTTGACACACACACACACACACCAAAAAAAAAAAATTAATTCTGTTAAGAACTATCTGGACAGGTGGACAGGTGCAAAAAAGCAGATTATATATCAAAAAAAAAAAGTGGAATCAAATCAAATTAAGAAAGTCTCATAGGTAAACTTCGTTAATCTATTCTGAAAGGTGTACTACTACTGCATTATAGGCAGAACATTTGCAGAAGAATGCCCTTTACGTGTATAAAGTCATGTTTTATAAATAACTACTACCTAATCTTAATCTTTTTGGAGAAGTGTTTGTATTATTTTTTATGACATCCACCTAAGAGGACTGGCATTATTATTCCCATTCCCAAGAGGTGAATACACAGAATTCACCAGCTGTAAGAGTCCAATATGTCTATTCTAAAAGTGTCCAATTGTCTATTCCCGGGTTGGAATATGCGTATCTAAGAGCTACACCTCTTTTTTAGAACAGTTTAGTTGCAAATAGAAATACCAAGACTGACTGGTGCTAAGTTGGGTACCCAGAAAATGAGGAATCCAAGCATATCACCAGTGTGTGTGAAGTCTGACATGCTCAGATACTACAGTACTTGCTTATACAAAACGTAATTCTGTGGCAGAAGCAGGGATGGTTCTCCAAAGCAGCAGCCCAGTGCTTAAGCCATACAATAGTGTGTTTTTTTGTTGTTTTTGTTTTGTTTTGTTTTGTTTTTTTACAGACCCCCAAGTCCCTTCATTACCTGAGAAAGCCCTTACTAACTCCAGCAGGTCTTCTAATCAAGCTAAGATGTCGACACTAACTCAAATCATGACCCAACCAGTATGTATCTCCAGGGTCAACACTCACCAACAAATTGGATATATGGTTCCTCTAACTACCATGGTTACATTTTAACGATTGCCTCCACTTTAACATGAGAAGTGGTATCTCATACTATTACTTTATCATAAAGATCCTCCAAAGCCTTCCTGTGCAAGGCTCCAAAGTACTGTCAAGTTTACATGAAAGCCAACTGACAATGTTATGGGCCAAAGAGACGGAAAACCTTTCAGCATTTTTTTCTAAAATGTTTAAGAGTCCTATATAATGTTTAATGTATTTACCACCAGTCATCTTTAGTCTTTTCTGACAAGTAAGAGGTTTGATGCAAAATGATTCCATTGCTTGTAATGACACAGTTGCAGCAAAATAGATGCTAATTTCATTTGTGTAGATTATGAGAAGGTAAGTACATTTTGCAAAAGGATCTGTCTGCACTATAAGGACTACAACGTTTTTCAGAGTTCATCTCACAGCAACCATTTTCTTAGCTCCAGATGAGTATTGTCTTGAACCAATCAAATATACATTATACAGATATTCCTCCACCAATATGAAGACAGATTAACTGCTTGACACTGAATGTTTTCTCGTGTGCTTGCTGCCAGTAACTAAATGTCACAGCAGAAAAATATGTCTGTTGGCACAAAGAAGTTTTCTACCTTGACAATAGAGGGTTGTACTCATGCAGGAGACCCATTTTCTTCAAATTCACATTTGTACTAATGATTTCACAACTTCTGCTGCTGCTGTGCTTAAGCGGTTACCTTTCTTGTGGTCCTCTGTACTCTCAGGCTTATTTCCAGTAACAAATACAGACTGAGTCATGACATGTACTTGGCTAGCAGATGGAAACAAGGAGGAGGAGGGAGATATGGCTTCCAATGCTTTGTTTATGAGAACATCCTTCCTGTCATCAATATCCGCATTCCATTAACGTATGGTTTCAATTCTGCCTTTGCGATGTGGTTCAAGCACTATAGTCAAAGCATATATGCTCCAGTCAAGCATATTTCACTTTATATTTAATCTAATAAGAAGGGATACTATAGCAGTTTCTGTGAAAGCTCTGGATGCTTACTAACCTGCTGCTCCTAATCATTCTCAATGGTACTGCAAAGCTTTTAGCTTTTCCTTAAGTGCAAATTCAATCTCTGATAAAATATTACGGATACTATACATGGAAAACAAAACGTTCTCCAAAATGTTTCAGTTATTTACTTAGTTGTTTAAAATTTGCATTATTCAAAATGACAAAAAAAAATTAAATCAAAGAGTAATAATTGAGAAAGAAAGCTTGAAAGAAAATTAAACATTAATAAAAAAAATCTTCATATTTTCCTTTATTTTCATAGCATATAAACTGTATCCAGGTTCAAGGCCTGAGAAGGGCCAAAGAAAAACATTTGGGGCATGAATTGAAATTGCAAAGGAACTGAGGTGAGCATTAAAAAGATAATTGAAGAGTATGAGCTATGCAGTACTTTGAATTGCTGAGGGTCAGCTCAACAACATGCCAGGGTATATTCCTGGATAGCCAGAGCCCCACTTGCTGTGCATATGCGTACATAATTCACATGAAGACACCTACATATGAATATCTAAATGGAGGTGTCTCAATTTGCGAGATGAATTCCACATTAAATTGAGTGTCTGAAGATCCAGCCACCTGAAGATGTCTTCCATTTGGGTCAGCAAAGGGATGCCTGTATAACACTAGTTACATTTATAGAGTCTGTCAAGAATACAGGCAAAGTTTACTGCCGATATCAATTCCCTATGTTAAGAAGTTGCTTTCTGATCAAGCAGTCCCAGGTATCTCTTGCAGAGTGCTGCATCATCACATGCAGACATAACTATGACTGCAAAAAAGAATTTTATCAGAACCAGAAGCTGGGTCTGTTGGATTATGTTTTCTCTGTCTTTTGCTTATGCCATTGGCACAACCTGGGGCCAAGGAAATAGAATTACCTTGATCTCCAGCTCGAACTTATTTTCTAGTTATTAGACTTTTTTCTAATGTGCAACATTTCCAGTAAACAGTTAATTATAATGGGTATTTATAATGAAATGTGTGATTTCTGAACACTGCACTAAATCCCTAACTTGTGCAAATCCTTTAGGCTGCCAACAGTTTGCTCTGTGGGAAAAGACTCGGTATGGTCCAAAAACCAGACTATTTCTTTTATGATGATGTATATACGGGGCAACTTCTGTGTTGGGAAGGGCAAGTAACATACCATCTGTACTGAGGTTCCATCTCTAATTCCTGTTATCTTTTCTGAGGCTTCCTGTGATTTCTCCTCAATAATTTGTTTCTTGCTAAAGGGAAACAAAATTGGATCAGCCTACTGGTTGATCTAGCATTGAAGAACCAGTAGTTAAAGGACAGAAACTGCACCTGTATTCTGCACTGCCATTTCACTTGTTTCCAGCAGGTGCTGTGTCTAACTTAAATCTGCTTGTGGGAATGTCTTACATGTTTGTCAAAATGCTTTCAATAGTTAGGCCTGATCTCTTTCTTTAGAAATGAACAGAACCAAGGTAAATTGATTCATCAGCTCCAGTGGAATTACTCCTGATTCACAAAGCTGAATTGCTGCAGCTCTGCAGCACAGCTTCCTGATGGAAACAAGCACAATGACTGCTGGGAAAGGGTCTAACATACAGCAACTCCCATATTCTTAAGAACAAAATCTGAAAGTAAACTGAATAAACAGACATAAAAAATGGGGGGAGGGGTGGGGGGAGGGGTACTATGTTTCAATTTGCTAAGTTCAGCTGTTCAAAAGAATCAAGCATTTTGGAATATAGACAAAACTGTTTTAAATAAGCATGTCATCTGAAAGTTTCTAGTGGACAAATAGCTATCATTTCCTGGAGCAGAGCCTAACTTCACTCTAATAAAAGTGACTCCAATACTATGAGAAAGAACTGGAGGCTGGAAATTTAAAAAAAAAAAAAAATGACCACATTTCAATCTTGTGGTACAGGAAGAGATGGGGAGACACAAAATTACCTGAAATCCTGCCAAAGCTTGCAGAGGATCTGTCGGTTCCTAAACAACAGGGTGTGCCTCAAAACCATTGCATGGTTCATTTAGTCACAAAACAATAGACTTCATTAATATGAACAAGGTATTCAGGGGCGGGGAGTGGTATTTCCACAGTTCTGCTTCTTGGGATTGTAGCAACTGATTCTAAACAAAATGTTCCAGCAATATGCGTCACAACTGAGAATTTGTAATTGATCTGATTTATGAGGATGTATCATTTTCTATTACTTCTTAGTCTTCTCACCACACAGATCTGAAAACCCACATCTATTCCCGTGCAGGAATTCGGACATTGTGACTCAAATACCAAAGACAATGTAAAGGAGCTCTTTCTATGATTTTGAATATTGATTATTTTCTCAGAGGTGGTGGCAGCTACGATGGCTCAAAACAGGTCTTAGTTTATATTCATATGTAAAAGAACAAAAAAAAAAAAAAAGAGAGAGAGATTCAGCAAACGTGTATTCATAATACTTTTACTGGAACAAATCTTATTTCAGACTCTGTGAAATCTCCCTGACAGCAATGTGAGTAATATAAATTAATTTCTTGGGAGCAGGAGGTTATAGGCACCAGGATACAGACGTCAGCACACAGAATCTAGGACTGCATAGACCAGAGCTTTTTGGAGGGCTGGATAGTGAATAACAGAGTTATGTATAATGCTCATCACTAAAGCAGGGCAGGAAAATAGCTGTTGTAACTGTTGCAGCTTCAGGGTTTCTTTTCATATAGCCTCTTAGTTGGAAAGAACTAATTTGAGATAATAGGTTACAACTGGCCACTGAAGGATTTTTAGGTTTGTAAAGGATTACTCTTTCATACCCATAACGAAAGCCCTTATTGCATGCAGTCCAGCAGGCTAGCTGAGAAAATCATACAGTAAGCAAGGCAAATTAAAGTGGACATGACCTTTACTCCAATTTTAGCACTACGAGAACTACAGAATTAAAGGCTGAACCAGAAAAAATGCTAATTTCCATAAACTTTTTTTCTATTGTTCCAGAAATGGAAGTCACAAAAAATGAGAGATGAACACTGGGAGGCACTGGAAGAAGGAAGAAGGCAATAATACTAGGAGTAAAATGCAAACATTACATTCACAAGAAATTCCTGAACAAGAAGGTCATACCCAGGTAGTAATATAGGTTATGTCACTCTAGTACCCACCAGAGCTGATCCAAAAATACTACCCACTACTGGTCCTCCAGGCTGGTAATGACGAGGTAGCAACAAGAAGTCCAAGAGCAATCAAAAGGGACTTTAGGGCTTTGGGGCAACTACTTAAAGGATCAGGGGCACAGGTTGTGTTTGCATCTGTCCTTCCGATAGGGGGGATCGATGCTGACAAGCACGTTCATCACATTAACACGTGGCTTCAGGACTGGTGCAACCAGCAGAATTTCGGGTTTTTCGATCATGGGAAGATCTACGCGACACCGGGCCTGCTGGCACCAGATGGGATGTGCCTCTCTCAGAGAGGGGTAAGGATTTTTGCTCAGGAGTTGGCAGGGCTGATAGATAGGGCTTTAAACTAGAGCCAAAGGGGGAAGTGGATAAAACCAGGCACGCCAGTGATGAGCTAAGGGACTGTGCGCTAGTGAGGCCCTGCGGTCAGCTACACAAGGTACTGCGTGTAGGGAGGCGCATTTGAAGTGCTTCTACACAAATGCATGCAGTATGAGGAATAAAATGGATGAGCTAGAAGTCTTGGCCCAGTCCCACAGCTATGACATCATCAGCATAAGCGAAACCTGATGTGGCTGGTGTGCTGCAATAGATGGTTACAGGCTCTTCAAGAGGGACAGGCAGGGTAGGCGAGGTGGCGGGGTGGCAATGTATGTGAAGCATGGGCTGGACTGTGTGGAACTTCAAGTTGGCAATGGCAAAGTTGAGAGCCTCTGGGTAAGGATTAAGAGATGAACAAATAAAGGGGATGTCGTTGTGGGAGTCTATTACAGACCACCTGGCCAGGATGACAATGCCGATGAATTATTCTTTGCAGAATTAAGAGATGCTTCGAGATCAACTCCCCTTGTCCTTACGGGGGATTTCAACTTGCCAGATGTCAACTGGGATCACCACATGGCTGACACAAGCAAGTCCAGGAGGTTCATAAAGCACCTAGATGATAACATCTTGGTGCAGGTGCTAAGATAGCCAACTAGGAAAGGTGCCCTCCTAGATCTGTTGCTGGAGAACAGAGAGGGTCTTGTGGGAGACGTGGCGATTGATGTCCATCTCGATCATAGTGACCATGAAGTGGTTGAGTTTAGAATTTTTGGTGACAGAAGGAAAACTGTCACCAAAACTTCAGCCCTGGATATGGGGAAAGCAGACTTCAGGCTGCTCAGGGAACTAGTCAGCAAGGTCCCCTGAGAAACTGCTTTTGAAGGCATTGGTGTCCATCAGTGCTGGTCAGTCTTTAAGCACTGCCTCCTAAAAGCACAAGATCAGGCGATTCCAAAATATCAGAAGTCAGGCAAGCGGGGCAGATGGCCGGCCTGGCTGACCAGGAAACTTCTACTGGAGCTTAGGTGAAAAAAAGAAATTGTACGGCTGCTGGAAGGAGGGTCAGACAACGAGGAAGGAATACAGGGATTCTGTTCGTGTTTGTAGGGAGAAAATTTTTGTGTCCAAAGCCCAACTAGAGTTGAAGCTGGCCATGTCTGTGGGAGACAATAAAAATTTTTTTTTTAGATATGTGAACAGAAAAAGGAGAACCAAAGAAGACATAGGTCTGCTACTAGATGGGGAAGGTCTCCTCACAGACAATGACATAGGCAAAGCAGAGACATTTAATGCCTTCTTCACCTCTGTCTTCAATACTGATGATGGGCTTTGGGACCCAGGGTACCCTGAGCTAGAGGACTATGACAGTGGGAATGAAAAACTCCCAACCGACCCTGAACATGTGCGGGATTTGCTGCTCCACCTGGATCCATACAAGTCCATAGGTCCAGATGGGACTCATCCCAGGGTGCTGAAAGAGCTGGCTGACGTCATCGCGGGACCTCTCTCAATTATTTTTCAATGATCTTGGGAATCCGGAGAGGTCCCATTGGACTGGAAGCTGGCAAATGTGCCAATTTTCAAGAAGGGTAAGAAAGAAGACCCTAGCAATTACAGGTCTGTCAGTCTCACGTCAGTGCCTGGTAAAATTATGGAGAGGATGATTCTTGAAGTTATTGAGGCACACCTGGGGGACAATGCAGTCACTGGTCCCAGCCAACATGGGTTCATGAGGGGTAGGTCCTGCCTAACAAATTTGATTTCCTTTTATGATAAGATCACCCATCTAGTCGATCAAGGGAAACCAGCTGATGTGATCTTTTTGGACTTCAGCAAAGCTTTTGACATAGGATCCTACTGGACAAAATGTCCAGCATACAGCTAAACAAAAACATCATACGATGGGTGAGCAATTGGCTGACGGGCAGGGCTCAAAGGGTTGTGGTAAATGGGGCCACATCTGGCTGGCAGATGGTCACTAGTGGGGTCCTTCAAGGCTCCATTTTAGGGCCAGTCCTCTTCAATGTTTTTATACATGATTTGGATGTAGGACTAGAAAATTTTTGAGCAAATTTGCCGATGACACCAAACTTGGAGGAGTTGTGGACTCGGATGAGGGTGGAAAGGCCTTGCAGAGAGATCTGGACAGATTGGAGAGCTGGGCGATCACCAACCACATGAAGTTTAACAAAGGCAAGTGCCAGGTCCTGCACCTGGGACAGGGCAACCCTGGCTATACGTACAGACTGGGTGACAAGATGCTGGAGAGCAGCCCCGCAGAGAGGGATCTGGGGGTTGTGGTTGACAGCAAGTTGAATAGGAGCCAGCAGTGTGCCCTGGCAGCCAGGAGGGCCAACTGCATTCTGGGATGCATCAAGCACAGCACTGCTAGTCGGTCGAGAGAAGTGATTTTCCCGCTCTACTCTGCGCTGGTGCAGCCTCACCTCAAGTACTGTGTGCAGTTCTGGGCACCACAGTACAAAAAGGACACTAAACTGTTGGAGAGTGTCCAGAGGAGGGCGACAAAGATGGTGAAGGGCCTAGAGGGGAAGACATATGAGGAGCAGCTGAGGTCACTTGGCCTGTTCAGCCTGGAGAAGAGGAGGCTGAGGGGGGACCTCATTGCGGTCTACAACTTCCTCACGGGGGGGAGTGGAGAGGCAGGTGACCTATTCTCCGTTATCTCCAGTGATAGGACCCACGGGAACAGTGTTAAGCTGAGGCGGGGGAAGTTTAGGCTAGACATCAGGAAGAGGTTCTTCACCGAGAGGGTGGTTGCACACTGGAACAGGCTCCCTAGTGAAGTAGTCACTGCACCAAGCCTGTCTGAATTTAAGAAACGTTTGGACTGTGCACTGAGTCACATGGTCTAAAGTTTTGGGCAGACCTGTGCGGTGCCAGGAGTTGGACTTGATCCTTATGGGTCCCTTCCAACTCTGGATATTCTATGACTCTATGATTCTATGAAAATATCTACAGTTAGATGCTACATGGATAAGGACTCACAAAGTCACAGATACCTAATGATGACTATATTGATGGATCCACAACTGATAATGAAAACATAGTTGGTGATTATGAGTCACCAAAAGGGGACGCTAATTATCCTTCACATAAGTCTTTCAATTAAAAAAAAAAATGCCTAATACAGTTCAAACAACACAATCAATACCATTCACCAGATGACACAACAGCTCCATCCAGACATTCAAAAAGAAAATGAGTGGAAAAAATAAATAAATAAATAAATAAAAGTATTTTAAGTGCATATGAGGAGAAATTCAAACTGTAAACTAGGGAAAATATGACATATCCCATTGATAACATTAAGCAACGAACTCTCATTGCTAATATTGAGCAATGAACAGAACAGAAACACTGGTATTTTCCAGTCAAAGCTTCATTCCTTTGCAGAGAACACGGAAGTTTTTCATAGACAGACAGGTCACTGGTCAATGGTCACTGACTTCCTTAGACTGCTTTCTCAGTGGTACCATATCTTTCTCTGCCATGTGCTAGCACAGTGGTGATTATTACTCATCTCACCCTTTATTAAGGACATGCTTCACAGGAGTCCTGCCCCTTTTACTTGAGTTTCTGACATCCCCACTATTCCTATCAGCATTAAGGAAATCTGAATGTCTTTGTTCTTTGCACTCTTCTGCTTCCACGTACTAACACTTTTTGGTGGAGCAGCTTCCTGCAGCATCCAAGCTTGCTACGAAAATCCTAGTGGTGGCCAAACAGAGCTGAAGAGCAATCTTCCCCAACCCTGCAACCTCCTTCCCCTCAAAGCAGAGGAGGCAACAATGAGTAGGAGGGGCCTTTGTGCACATACTAAAGGCTGATCACACACTAAACCATCCTCCATCAGTTGTGGAAAAATATAAATAAATAAATAAATAAATAAATAAATAAATAAATAAAATTAGCAAAACTTAGCCTACTGGAACAAATGGTTTTGTAAGGAATGTACTAACTATGAACACAAAATGCTGAACAAAACTCAGAACTCTACATGGGAATTCTGAGAAGATAAATTTGTACTGTGGTTTTTATCCTAAATAGCTGTTCATTTTTCCATGAGGCAACAATAATATTCTAAATTGTAGTCTTCGTTGCTCCAGTGTAAGACAGAGAGAGTTCTCATCAGGTATCCTCTGTTAGTTTTTCCAAAAAGATTACTTAACTGGTCTATAGTTATGATAAGAGCAATCTTCAAATCTCACAATTGTGTTCAGACAGACAATATTGTCTATACATTCAACAGCTTTGAGGAACTTCCATTAAATTTGTTTCCGTGAGAAATTCATCTACCTGCTGATAAATCTCTTAACAAGAAGAAACCACTATTCTAAGGAACATCTGAACTACTCAGATGAAGTTGGATACTTACAATTTCTGTCTGCTTAGATGCAACCAAGAAGGTAACATGCAGTCATGTTATTATTATGATTATATGTATCACATACATTCATTATACATATCACAAATAGAAATAATTTCTGTAAAACTACTACAGGCTACCCAGTCAAGGGGAGCCTGCTGATGAGGCCTTCTGGCTTCAAATACAAGAAGCATCATGCTTGCATGCTCTCATCCTGATGGGGAACTTCAACCACCTCGATGTCTGCTGGGAAAGCAACACAGCAGGCTGTAAGCAATCCTGGATACTCCTAGAGCACATCGAGGATAACGTCCTGGTCCAGGTATTAGAGCAAACAACCAGAGGAGAAATGTTACTGGACCCAGTGCTCACCAATGTGGATGAACTCATTAAAGAGTTAATTAAAGAGTTAATTAAAGATTGGAGGAAGCCTGGGTTGCAGCGACCATGCCCTGGTTAAGTTTGTGGTCTCGAAGAATATGAGCCTGTCAAAGAGCAAAGTCAGGAACCCTGAACATCTGAACAGCAAACTTCAAGCTATTTAAAGACCTACTGGATAAGACGCCCTGGGACACTGTCCATAAGGACAAAGCAGCTGAACAGAGATAGCAACTTGTTACGGATGTTTTCCTTGAAGAACAAGAACTCTCCATCCCCCTGTGTAAGAAAGCGAGCAAGGAGGGATGAAAACCAGGACGGCTGAGCAAGGACCTGCTGGTCTAACTGAGGCACAAGAAGGAAATGCACAGGCAGTGTGTACAGGGACATGTGGCCTGGGAGGAGTACAGAGATGCTGTTAGGATGTGCAGGGATGGGATCAGGAAAGCCAAGGCACAGATGGAACTGAGCCTGGCAAGGGATGCAAAGAATAACAAGAAGGGATTCTGTAGGTACATTGGCCAGAAAAGAAAGGCCAAGAAGAGTGTGCCCCCTCTGATGGATGAGAAGGGTGAACTGGTAACAACAGACATGGAGAAGGCTGAGGTACGCAACAACTTCTTTGCCTCAGCCTCCACTGACAATCAGGCTTCCCACGTCTCCCATTTCCCTGAACCCATAGAGGAGGGCTGGAGGAACAAAGTTCTTCCCACTGTAAGAGAAGAGCACATTCGAGACCACCTGATGAAACTAAACAAGTACAAGTCTATGGGGCCTGAGGACAGGCACCCCAGGGTCCTGACAGAACTGGCTGATGGAGTTGCCAAGCCTCTCTCCATCGCATCCATCAACTTTGAAAAGTCCTGACAGTCAGGGGAAGTCCCCAGTGACCAGAAAAAGGGAAACATCACTCCCACTTTTAATAAGGGTAGAAAGGAGGACCCAGGGAACTACAGAACAGTGAGCCTCACCTCTGTGCCTGGGAAGATTATAGAACAGATCCTCCTAGAAGCAATGTCAAGGCGCATGAGGACAAGGAAGTGACACAAGACAGCCAGCACAGCTTCACCACGGCTAAATCATGCCTGACCAATCTGGTGGTCTTCTATGATGGAGTTACTGCATCAGCTGACAAGGGAAGACCGACTAATGTCATCTACTGGTAAGGCCTTTGACATAGTCCCCCATGCTATCCTGTTCTCCAAATTAGAGAGACATGGACTTGATGGGTGGACCATTCAGTGCATAAGGAATTGGCTTGAAGGCCACACCCAGAGAGTGGTGGTCAATGGTTCTGTGTCCAGGTGGGGACTGGTGATCAGTGATGTCCCTCAGTGGTCTGTCCTGGGACCGGTGCTGTTTAATATCTTTATCAATGACACAGACACTTGGATCAAGTGCATCCTCAGCAAGTTTGCAGATGACACCAAGCTGAGTGGTACAGTCAATACAACAGAAGGAACGGAAGCCATCCAGAGGGACCTGGACAAGCTTGAGAACTTGGCACATGTGAACTGCATGAGGTTCAACAAGTCCAAGTGCAAGGTGCTGCACCTGGGTCAGGGCAATCCCAGACATGAGCACAGACTGGGAGAAGAACTCATTGAGAGCAGCCCTGCAGAGAAGGACTTGGGGGTTCTGGTGAATGAAAAGTTCAACGTGAGCCAGCAGAGCATGCTTGCAAGCCCAGAAGGCCAACTGCGTCCTGGGCTGCATCAAGAGAGGGGTGGGCAGCAGGTGGAGGGAGGGGATGGTGCCCCTCTGCTCTGCCCTTGTGAGGCCCCACCTGCAGTGCTGCGTCCTGGTCTGGGGCACCCAGCACAAGAAGGACGCGGGGCTGTTAGAGCAGGTCCAGAGGAGGGACGCGAAGATGATCAGAGGTCTGGAGCACCTCTCCTGTGAAGAAAGGCTGAGAGAGCTGGGGATGTTCAGCCTGGAGAAGAGAAGGCTCCAGGGTGACACTATTCAAGCTTTTCAATATTTATAGGGGTCTTACAGAAAAGATGGAGAGCAACTTTTTGCTCAGTCAGATAATGATAGGAGAAGAAATGTTTTTAAACTAAAAGTGTTGAGATTTAAATTAGAGGTTAGGAGGAAATTCTTCACTCATAGGGTGGTGAGGCACTGGAACAGGTTGCCCAGAGAAGCTGTGGATGCCCCATCCCTGGAGGTGTTCAAGACCAGGTTGGATGAGGCCCTGGGCAACCTGATCTAGTGGATGGCATCTCTGCCATTGCAGGGAGGTTCTAACTACATGGTCTTTAAGGTCCCTTCCAATCTGTACCATTCTATGATACGATTTTCTGATATAAAATAAACATTGATTCTCATCCGGGGGAAAAGGAACTAAAGTGAGTTGAGTCACTTTATCTTGTAGCTCCAGCTAAGAGCCAGGCGACATCAACAAAGGTCCAGTGAAGCTCTGTAAAAATATTTATACTCTTTCAATACTATACTGCAATATTGTACTACTATGCTATACAATGCTAATTGTAAATTACTGATCTTTTTTTCCAGGGTCTCTAGACACATAATATGTAGACAAGTACATCTCCTGGCTTTTATCAAGGGTCAGATTAATCTCACCTAAACTTAGATGTCTAATTGCTAAACATCTAAGGTCAAAGACAGTCAATATTTAGTCTATTTCTCTGGTCAATGACAGGCATAACACAAATGGGAGCTTCAGTTAAACCCCGTTACTTGAGTGCAATTCATATCCTCCTGAGAGGATATCACCTTCCCTTGAGAAAGCCATGACTGACTCTGAAGAAGCCAAATCAGTCCATCCCTCAATTTCCTAACTTCCACTAATGCCTAAAAGCCTTTTAGGTAGTTATTCATATGTTTTATGCTTAATTTTATTTTAACTAGGGCTTTTAAAACCTGTGTTTCATGCTATTTGCTCACTTCATGCAAATGCAAGATTGTCCCTACTTTGCAGTCTTCTGCAATCTCTAAACTTTATCATTAATGCTCTGAGGGAAAACTGAGCTCCCCTGAGAAAAGGTGATTCACCTCACTTATTTAATTTTGGACTTTCTTTCCCTTTAACAGATGGTGACCTTTTCTATCTGCCAGGAATTCTCAAGCACGTGTTGACCTGTAACTAGTCATTTATTCCAGAGAAAGTGTGCAATAGTTTAACTCTCTGCTTTACACTGGCTGACCTACAAGGTTTTTCCTAATGTTTCTACTCTCAGCAAACTGGACTTTTCGCCATATGACAGTTACCTCAGAAGGCAACAGCATAATCCGCTACATAAACAATATGTTTTTGAGATGAACATGATGGTGGATCAAAGCATGATAAGCTTTTCCAAAACGAGGCATGTTAGCTTCATATTTGTTATGCAATCATCCTGAGATTGTTGCCTTGCAGATTTCCTTGTATATTAGTTTTAATCTGTATTTTATATATTCATTGAAAAACACCACATATTTACTCCAGCAGAGGTTAAATGTTTAAAAGATGGATTTAAGTGCATGATCCATCCTATTTATATGTAACTACTCTGCTTTCCATGTTTCAGTACTGGTCTCAGAATGACTCCTCAGTTCCTGCAATCAAAACTCCTGAGCTAGTTCAAGCTCCAGGAATTCTACAGAGTACTCAAACTAAACAGATACTGGCCCAATGGAAACAGGCAGCTTCCCAAAAGGTGACAATGGATAGGCACCAGATGGCTGATCGAGGACAAAACAAACACTCCTGGTGTGTGCCAAAGAGATAGAGAGAGAGAGACTGGCATCAAAGGAAAATAGCAAGAGCAGCAGTAGCTAGTGTGTCTGTAATCTAATTATCACAACACAGTAGACAGCAGTTTCATGCACTGGATTCAGTTAAAACTTTTGTGCCATGCTCATTAATACACACGAATGAAGCAAATGAAGTATAAGTTCTGCTTTAGCTCTGCCAATAATTATTGAGCACCATATGGGCACAACTAGGTGAATTTGAAAGGCTTATGAAGAGCAAGAGGTCAGGCAGGTGAACCTGCCCTTCACTACCCAAAACCGCAGAGTCTGCAAGACCCAGCCCCTCCAGGGGAAGCAGCATTAACTTTCCTCACCCAGCAGCTCTGGAGATGGGTGTTCTACACCAGGTTTCCACAGTGCAGGTGGCACCTAACAGCAGCAGTCCACAACTCCTGCTTGTCCTCCAGGCTGTGCTGGGCACCTGGATCCCTCCAAGGAAGGGCCATTGGCCCCACAAAGATCAGAGCATATGGGAGTAGTGAAGGTGAATGGAGACCCCAAAATCCCATTGACCTGCCCTTCCTCAGAGCTCCCTGAAACCTTAGGATCTGTGGAGCTGCTACTGCAGACCTGAATTCAGTGTCCTCGGGACTGCAAAACAGCACAGACAGCGTGGAAAGCCTCAGCCCCAACAAGACACTGTTCTGCAAGGTTCTCCCCTCCTGGAAACATCATTTTTGCTCAGCCCACATCTCCAAATGGGCAGCCAGTGCTTCCACAGGAATGTAGCAAAATGCAAGGTGAGGGGGTCATTCCCTGGCTAGTGCCTCACAGGTAGAACAAGCCAGATATGGAGGTGAGGGAGAAGAGGTTGTAGGACCTCCAGAGACACATAGCAGAGACAGGTTTCCATGGTGGCATGTAACCCAACACACAACTAAGAGAAGCAGAAAGCACCCCAGTGGCTCTGCCCTGGTGGCAGCAACTGCAGGCCCTACAGAACCTTCTAGAAGGAGGAAGCCATGTCAGGGCTGCTGTGCAGCCTGGCGGGGCTGCAGGCACCCAGGAGATCAGGGCCATGCTGATGGGAGGCCACCAAGGACCTGGGAGCAGCCACCAAGCCAGCTCTTAAGAGAGGGGGTTGTCCCCAGGGCACTAGGAGGCTGGATAGCAGTCACTGTCACCTGGGAAGCTGGTCCTGCCTCCTGGACAGGGAACATGATGGCATCAAGCCATCTTCCCTCTGCTCCCCACCACACAGACTCAGAACCTGTGGAGAAAGGTTTCCCTATCTTCCCCAACAAAGTTTTTTTTTAAAGTTTGCTGTTCTGCATTTTTCTCAGTTGCATGGGTTTGGTTTAAAACATAGGTTTGGCATTGAAAAAGCTCCGTTGGTGTTTTCTTGCTTTCAGGAAAACATGAGACTTGAGCTACCTCAGCACTCTGTTTGACTGAAATTTCAACAGGAGGAAGAGAGAATTACCAGGGGACAGTGCAACGCTGCTATTACAACAAACCACGCTGCTGCAAATATTACCCTTAGATTCCCTCTAAATACCCCACATATATCATTTAGAAAAGGTATAAAAACTGTGGGCTAACCTCACTCCTATTGCAACTACAGGTGAATTTACTGGATTCTGTGGCATTTCTGCAAAGCCAAATTATCTCCATTCCCACTTTAAAAGTTCAGGAAAGTTATGCAAACAGAGGATCTGCAGAGTAGGAGGGATTTATAATTGCATACAATAACTGACTTGACCATACTTAAATACTCTCAGTCAGATACACAGTTGCAGATCTCTTTGCTGACTTGACTATCAAATTCTGCTAATGAACAGAACATCAAGACAAGGCTGCAGATGACACAAGCACATTGCATATTTCACAGAGGATCTTCCTATTTCCATTCAGATAAATAAGTTTATCAAAGTTAGTGAATTTTAAAAAGTAAGACAAATTAGTACAGTATTCCTTCTGCCATTATAGGATTTAAAATTTCATCTTTGAAGGAGCAATTTTATGCCTTGGTTACTGCTTTTAACAAAAGAGATTGTAAATTTTCCAGACAAAGCTACCTTAACAATGTGTATGTATTACAGGCCTGCTCATTTGAATCAGTCAGTTTAAAGTTTAAGTATCATTAAACCTCACAATTGAAAGGTGCCAAAATACAGAATTTCCACAGCTGTAAACAGTAAATACCTGAAATGTAGAGAGTAAAAATGCATGAAACTTCCAGTAGAGTGTGTTTTGCATTAATGTACACAAATCAAATGTTTTTTTGAACAATATAAGTGGATGAAACATCAGGAATGAAGCAATATAATCCAGTAAAGTAAAGCATGCATACCCTGAAGCAGAGTGTTTTTAGTGTTCTTGTCATGGCACAGCATTTTGTTGTGAATGTGTGTGTGGAACGAGGTAGGGGACACTTGAAATGAGGAGCTGAGCAAAATCTTGAAAAGTCTTTCCAAATATTTCTGCTACTAAAGAACGGGGCTCTGTTTAAGGTCACAAACTATATGCCAAAGTGGCTTGAAAAAGCACTTCTTTTCCCTTACTTGGGTTTTCACTTTCCTCCCTGTTCGGAACACCAAACTATTCCCTTGCTTTTTCCCACATGCAAAAATAACAGATTGCAGAAAATGTATTGCGTGCTTATTTTTACGACCGTACTCAAAAATCAGTTTTCTTTTGGAAACACCTATTTCTTTATTCTCTCCTAGCTCTGAGCTGAAGAATCATAGAATGGCTTGGGTTGGAAGAGACCTTAAAGATCATCTACGTCCAACCCCCCTGCCTTAGGCAGGGATGCCACCCACTAGATCATGCTGGCCAAGGCCCCAAACAGCCTGGCCTTGAACACCTCCAGGGATGGGGCATCCACAGCTTCTCTGGGCAATCTGTTACAGTGCCTCACCACTCTATGAGTGAAGAATTTCCTCCTAACCTCTAATCTAAATCTCACCACTTTTAGTTTAAGACCATTCGCCCTTGTCCTATTGTTATCTACCAAAGTAAAGAGTCCTTCTCCATCCTTTTCATAAGACCCCTTTAAGTATTGAAATGCTGCAGTGAGGTCTACCCAGAGCCTTCTCTTCTCCAGGCTGAACATCCCCAGCTCTCTCAGCCTTTCTTCACAGGAGAGGTGCTCCAGACCTCTGATCACCTTCCTGTCCCTCCTCTGGACCTGCCCTAACAGCCCCACGTCCTTCTTGTGCTGGGTGCCCCAGACCAGGACGCAGCACTGCAGGTGGGGCCTCACAAGGGCAGAGCAGAGGGGCATCATCCCCTCCCTCCACCTGCTGCCCACCCCTCTCTTGATGCAGCCCAGGATGCAGTTGGCCTTCTGGGCTGCAAGCACACACTGCTGGCTCATGTTGAGCTTTTCGTTCACCAGAACCCCCAGGTCCTTCTCTGCAGGGCTGCTCTCAGTGGGTTCTTCTTCCAGTCTGTCCTCGTGGTTGGGATCACCCTGACCCAGGTGCAGCACCTTGCACTTGCCATTATTGAACCTCATGTGCCCACTTCTCAAGATTGTACAGGTCCGTTTGAACGACAGCTTTTCCTTCTGCTGTATCAACAGCTTGGTGTCATCTGCAAGTTTTCTGAGGGTGTACTCAATCCCATCATCTATGTCACTGCAGAAGACATTGAAAAGCACCAGTCCCGAGACAGACTCCAGTGTATAGCAGCTGCAAGCTACATTGTTTCAGGATGTTGGGAGTTATCAGTAGTGTCAGTCTCTCCCAAACAGGTAGTCCAATGAGAAACCAAACAACCAAACACACTGAAGATTTTTTAACCCATTGGAAGATCAGACTTCATTAAGCATTTCATAGTAAAAAAAAAAAAAAAAAAAAAACAAACAAAAAAAAAACCCTTCTGCGAACAACCTACCACCCGCTGACTGAGCTTTGCAGAGTTCAGGCATTTGCTACAGTGTGCTATCTTCAGAAGAACTGCTTTTAATTAAATCTTTACTTCATATCTTTGTCTTTTGGATTACATACCCATGTATTCATTCTTTTCACAAATCATCTCTGTGTTTTCTTTCAGGTTCATACGTTGTCTATTACTATAATTACCAGTAGTAAAATAAGCAGCTTGAGTTATGTCTTTTTGATGGAGTTTAAAGTCATTGTGCATCCTTAGAAGCAAGAGAAGACTGGCCCTTTCCAAACCCTTGCTTGGAATGATCACCTCTGCACTAGAAGCTTGCACTTCAGATGCTGTGCCTTAGTCCAAAAATATCTCCAATTTAATTAGAGGGAAATAGTAGTGTGTTCCCTTAGTTTTCCTTCTAATTTTTTTCAGTTGTTTTGAGAATATGTATCAGTAAACAGTAGTCTTACAAAGAACAAACCCTCAGATATATTTCTGCATACTTTAATTTCATTACATGAAATGTGAAGTGTATTTTAGTAGCAGCCCATCAAGACAAATAAATCATAAGAATCTTCTGTCAGTTTATGTAGTAATATTTTTAAAGGAGTAGGCATGTTTTAATTATGCTTTACCTGCCCTAGGCCACACAGTTTATTTGTATTTTCATCCCTGTCACAGTATTGTGTCCTCCTGTCTAATGGGCTGATAAGTGACTGCAATAAGAGATGTGCAAGATGAAAAAAAAAAAAAAAAATTACTGGGGAACAGGATAGGATCCCTTGTGTATTGTCATGCAGGATTGCTTTGACCTCTGCTACCCAGAGCTGGGCTGGCCAGAAGATAACCCCTGATGTTCTGGTGCATGCTTTGCTGGTGAGTGTACTGCACTTTCCATGATCTTTGATCTCTCACAGTTCTGCCTTTCAATGGTATGTATTTTTAGACCCTGTGGAAGTAGGCCATTGTCTTTTTTTTTTTTTTTTATGAAGAGGACTTCTTGTTTACTCTTCTCCATCTCTGAGCTTTACAGGAGTGTCCCTTCGAGACTGAGAGGAACATGCTGTTCACGTGCACTCTTTCTCCTGTTCATGTTCGTGTTGCCTGGAAAAGACCAATTTTCCCTAACTGCATCATGCCACGCACTATAAATCACATTTGTGTCCCATTTAAAATGTAAACCACAACAGACACAGAAGAACAAAAGGAACCACACGCCCAGCTTTTTTGACAAAACTCCCACACATTGATAATTAGAAGCACATAAAACCATACACAGACTAGGAGAGCTCAAGCGGCTGTCATGCCTCATGCTGTCTGTCTCAGCCTCCTCCACTTTCAATTCTGCCACAAAATCGCCTGGAACAGTAAAAAGGGCAGGAGAAGATTAACATAAACAATCTGTGAAACAATGGAGATTAAAATAATAGTAAAGATTGCCTGACAAGTGTGCTTTCATGAGACTCTGGGAAATCTTTGCTTTAATTAATTATCTGCACTTGTCCAAGGGATATCTGAAGCACTTAAACACTAAAAGGCTGCCAATGCATTTTAAAAGCCATCTCTAAAATAAATAATTGTTGAAAACCTTTTTAGTAACTTACTGCATAGGGGATGTGGATAGAGGATTCTGGCTGCATATTTGTTTTATATTTTGCAATCAGACTTACTGGCTCTACAGACTTGAGCTGTAATCCTGCAAACTCACATGTGTAAGTGTTCCCACTAGACACAACTCGGAACTATTCAAAAGACTGGATTGTGTAGTTTGTTATATGTATACTACCAAATGCAATCAACAGTGATCATTATATTCACTAGTATTGTTGCTGGTGTTGCAAGGCTCCATACATTTCTTGTTTAAACTGCATAAGGCATGGTGAATACCCATATACCCCATTGGCCTATTGGCAGTTTGAATGCCTAAGAAGGGACCGAACACATTAGCAATGTGTAGGAAGAGAAATAATGGCTTGAAGGGCTAAAGGACTTTACCCAAAGATGTATAATAGACCAGAAGCAAAGCTCAGTAGGAAATATAGGTCTTTCAGTTCCTTGCACAGTGTCACATGATAGTAATACTTCACAGCATGATTTTGTCCAGCTTGCAGAATCAGGCCCAAATTTAGGCATATTACACTAAGTGCAACACATGGAAGTGAAGAGAAGAACCTCACTGATTGCAGCAACGTGATGATGAATGTTTATTTTATTTTAAAAATTACCAGCTTTGAACAGTCTTACTTCTTAGATCATTTTGGTACCATTTTTTTCACAGTAAAATCCAATTATCCTCTTAATTTCACCCTCTAAATCACCTGAATAAGGTTTGGTAGGACATATCTGTCCTTAAAATGAAAGATACCCTATAAGAATCTGTTATTTTTATTCTTTCTGTTGTTTTGAGATCTGCCATCTCACATACAGGTATTTTGTACTAAACCTCTATGCCAATATATTACAGATGTTTCATCCAAAGCAAAGGAAATGTACTTGGGGAACTTAGGTAAAGTCATATCATCTTCGCAATCCAGATCATTCTTCCACATGTTCTATCACACTTAATCATTTTGAGCAGTGCCAGCCTTTTGTAGGTCCTGATTTCCCCAGGCTACACCAAGAGTGAGTATCTACTGAACTCAAATGAATAACTCAGAATCTAGTGATTATAAGAGTAATTATTCACAGAACAAATTTACTCCTCTTGAACATCTAGTCAGAAGCAATCAACAAGAACAATTATTTAGTTTAAGAGCCTAAGCTAGTGCCTAGGTTCAAGTGGTTTGACAGCAAGATGAAAGTTAATTATCTCTATTTGCTAAGTTTTTAAATGCTAGTGAAAAAGACTTTCTCATCTTGAGGAAATTAATTGCCTTTTGGCCTTTCAAGCTGTTCATGATTGAAAGTCTGAAAGAGCTTGTTATGTCCCAAGAAAACAATCCAGTCTTAGAAAGCCCTGGAACATCCTACCAAGAAGCTACCAGGAAATTCAAACAGCTCTTTGTCCAAAAATCAAAGAACCATCTAAAAATTCAAGGGAAAAAAAAATGGAGTTCAAGAAAGAAGAGTCTTGAAATATTTGTTACAAAGTAAAAAAGAAATCAAACTTCCCTGACTGCATGTTCATTTTCCTGAGCACATTAACCTCCATCCTCCATCCAAAACAAACAAACAAACAAACAAAAATCTAAAGGAGAAGACATATTTCAATTTGTACATCTACTTTATTATTTGAACTAATGATGCACTGATGTTTGACTTAAAAAACAAATGCATGAATGAATGAAAATGCATGCATGTATCTTTGGTCTGCTGAAGAAAAAAAGAAAAAGCAATTGATTTTGTATGAGCTGAAATGATTTTCTCTTGAGCTGGCTAAAAGCAAAGCAAAGATTCAGATTTTAAAGTATAAGTAAAACATTTGTTTCATATGAATTTTTTCATGTTATTCCCAATAAAAGAGAAAAATACAGAAAACCCATTTTACTTTGAGACTATCTTCTGATTTTTCACTTTTTTATTATCTTATCCAATCTGTCTGGAAATTCATCTGAAAACAATGATACTATACAAAAATCATTCTATAACTTTCAAACTAAACTCATAAGAAACTGAGCCAGTATACTTGTTCCTACACTATTTTGAAGAATTCTTTGGGAACAGAGAGCAGGGGAAAATAAAAAAGGGAAAATAAAAAGTGGAAAATAATTGTTCCAGTTTTTCTTATCTTTTCCAGCTGGAAAAGGGGATGAGAACTTTAACAGCATTTTAATCTTTTCATAGCGATCTTATCTGCAACAATTGAGCACAGCATCAAAAATATTTTCAAACTAGTTTTCTGTGAGATTTAACTTTGTCTGATTCTGTCACACCACTCCTGTACACACTAATTTTTCTTGGTTTTTAATAATGAATTTTCACTCAGATGTTGCTTCCTGATTTTATTTTACACTTCCTATGAAGAATATTTTTTATGTTTTTAACTATAATCTTATTAACAAATATATCTTATTCTTTCTCTAGCCTATCATTGAGGCGTGAATTATGACTAATGAATTAGTTATAGTAAGTAAATATTATATGTGATATCTACTTTGACTTCTTGCAATGCTTCACCATTCTCGCACATTGCAAGAAGGCACCCAGGAGAGAAACTTAAGTGATATATCTAGGTTGCTTCATATAAGCCATTTACAGAGAAGTACTCCTGTGTTTGCGTGTTTTGTTCTACTTTTTTCTTTAAAGAACCCTGTAGTTAAGTGTATGCCAGGGAAAATAGCTTACTTCAAAATCACTGCAAATGACAGAAGCTTTCTCAGTTCCTGAAAGAAATAATTTCACTTGCAACTGTAAAATATATATATGTGTGTGTGTGTGTGTGTATACAAAAACAAAAAAAAAAATCCTCCCCAATGCATTAGAATTCTGAGCTGAGAAAATCATAAGCAGGTCTTCGGGGTTGAGGGATAGGGTTGGAGTGGCTTAATTAAACCCTTTACTCAGTCTCTTTGCATATTCAAAAAAGCCAAATTAAATTAATCTTAGAATAAGTCCTATGCATACAGTTTTTGTGAATGATTTTTTAAAGGGAATCTCTTCCTAAGTTCCAAACTGGACTGGACGTTTGCATGTTTTGATTAACACAGAATGAAATTCAAAGCACTAGACCAAGAAATGGTGTCGGAAGTTTCCCGTTATGGAGTCACTCAATAGTTTATGGAAAAAGAATTCAGAGAACGTATAAATTACATGTAAACCAGACACTTCTAACCACTGAAGTTGTTCAATGAACACACACACACAACACACATGCACATACACACACGCACACACACACATAGGAAATGGGAAATTTTGCAAATTTGCTACATTCAGCCTAGAAACTTGTCTGGAAATAATGATGCTATATTGATTTTTTTATAACTTTATATTTAATTGTAATAGGAAGCTGAGATGTGATATCTGAAACTATGCTACTTTGTAATTATTCTGGGGACAGAAGAGAAAGAAAGATTTTGCACTTTTTACTTTAAAATGATGGGAAAATGAAGGAATTAAAAAGCCTAAGGAAATGGAGGTTATATACACTTAAAAAACAGAACCACTCATGTTGTTTGGCTTATTTCCAGGAAGAAAAATCTAGTGAGACATCTTGAAGCCTTTAAAATCATAATTTTCAACTCTGAGGAATTCTTATATTATCCATGTTAAAAAAAAATGAAAAATAAAAAGGAGCATTGGTACTTTTTCTCCATACATTTCCAGATCACAGTTAAAATGTATTATAAACACTATAGATGTTATTTTTAGGTCAGATTGTCTAGTACTGTATTCTAGGTACTTTATGCCTGGGTCACAGAGAGTTCAGTAATAGACATACACTGCTGCTGTGCTGCATGGACAGAACTTGTCTTACGCGTGGCCTTTTACTCACAGAAGAAAAACAATTGAACTTTATAGGACATTTTAAAGGGTTGTTTTTTGTTGTTGTTTTGTTTTGTTTTGTTTTTAATTTGTAACACTCCTCTTAGGAAGGTTTATTGTTGTCCCTGTTTTGTTTGCTTGCTTTTGTAAGCTGAGAAGCCATGTTGGCTAGAAATTAATTAGCAAAACTTCCCAACTCAGAAGTAATCGACCTTTGGAAACTAAGTTAAAAATGCTGGTCCAGCAGAGAACCCATACATCAGGACTGTTTCAGTTTAAGTGTTTCTCACCCTTCACAAGCACAAAGACCACATGAGGCGATGGAAAGCCTCTGCACATGTTTCATAACCCTGCCAAATTATTCAGCTGAAAACTTGGTAATTACATGGAACTATTTTTGGCCGTTTAAGCAGAGGCCTCATGCAAACAGTCAAAATTTCATTGTTCCCCAGCCTCAATTACCAATGACACATCTTCTTCACCAGAATTTTCCTTCTTCCCTGTACTTTCTGTTATGCTTTTTGGCAAGGTAAAGCATCTTTCTCAAATTCTCCTTTGCTCTGTGCACAACAAACAAATCAGTAATGACTACCTGGCATGGCTGCTGCTCCCTGAGCCCAAGTATGCACCTTGTAGCTGCTGCCTCTTACTGTTAGCCTTCACTGTGTGTTTTGTTTATCAGTATTAGAACTACATTGATTAGAGCTCTTCAGCTGATGGACGGGTTAGGAAAAGTATTAACAACTGCTCCATTTCAAGTGCCATGTCTTTTGAAAGCAGCCAATCGTTCCATCTAGGCAGGATTAAGAGCCAATCACAAGTAAGCCAAGCAAATGGTAGCCAAAACATAAATCATTGTTACATGCTGGCAGCTGGCTGCAACTACATGACAACTATTCACAAACAGGATGCTTGGTGCCCTTTTATGTGGATCTTGTGTTCTTTGCACATGTTTGTTCCACATGAATTGTTTCCTTGGAAATACAGGGAGAAAACTAAGGTGCTGAGAGAATAATAAAATACCTCATTGTCTCCTGCTGCCTTTTATTCTTGGACTAAAGGCACTTTTATTTATGGAGGAAAGACGATTTGCAGAACTAATTGAAGCACACATAGGCAAAATGTGCAATGTGTCCCTTAGACATGATACACACAGCGTATACATTCTTGAGTCTTTTTCACTGACATAAATTCTGACTTACAAAATTATACTAACCGCAATCCATGCCCCAAGATTTCTGTACATCCACAGCCTTAGTACCTCTTCACCATTACCTGGAACTCTCTAATTGAATGCTATTGCTGCTCACATTATGGTTGCTTTAGTCAAACAAACAAACAAACAAGAAAAAAAAAAAAACATCAGCAAAGGCTCCTTTCCTCTTGGAGTAATCCCAGCAGTGTTATCACAGGCATGAAGATCATCTCCTCTTCAGGAAGATGACTGTATCTTTGAATGATTCCATTTTTTAAATCCTCAATTTGGAATTCAATATGATTTAGTGACTTGGGTATTTTTTCCTTATTTGTTGTACTGTCTTCTCACTAGTTCTAATTTTTTTTTTTAAAGAATACATATGTTTCAGTCACATGAAAGTGTACTATCATGCCAAGAAGAACAAGCAAAACAAGACCCACTATCCTACAGAATATGTATTTTTTTAGTCAAAACCAAGCTTTGTGGCATGCTTCTATGGCAAATATTATTCTTTATGGCATTAACTCAGTTAGCTGAAGGCAAAGATTCAATACCTACTAATTTTAGAGTTTCATTAATCTCAAAAATCAACAGATTAATAGCTAAGTTATACGCTCTTTTTCTCTACCTGCAAACTCATACCTACTACCATGGGAAATACTTTTTAAAAGCATAATTATTATACACTATCTCAAAGCAAGACCAACATCTGCCATTCAGTTGTTCTGCCATTCAGACTTAGAGGTCAATACATTATCTGTAATAGTTGTAAATACCAGATGTAAATACCAGAGAAAGGTGTAAGAATTTCAGCATAGGCAGGTGTTGGGTAATCATCTGTCATGTTAGCTTTCATCTTGAATCCTAATCATGGACAATGGTTTATGCACCAAAACATAAGATTGAGTCCTTTCAAAATGTGTTAGCCTTAGCAGGTGTAACTCTGAAGTTCTCAAACATCAAATAATGTCCAGAACTTTTCCAGATCTTGCTCAGTGCTTTATCACGTTGACTTTCTCTGGAAAAGAGCTCCATGGGAGTTTTGTAGACTTCCTGGTTGTCATTGAAGTCTGTGCAGACTTACAATAATTTATTACTGTGCTGCTGTTTTCTATGTAATCCTTACTTAGGTAGACCAAGAAACATTTACAGAAATCCCAGGTTTTTAATTTCACAAAACTTACAGCCAGAATGGAGAAGAGAGAAGAAATTTATAGCCCCACAGAAAATCAGAAACCCAGTAGTCTCTTTTATGAACACTGCTATGAAAAGGGCTTGAAATACTCTGAGAAGCACTTCCAAAAGCTAATGCAGCTTTTCTGACCAAGACAAATCCTACAAATCCTGCATGACTCTGGGAGACAGTGGTTCCTTTTCTGCACAGGAATGAGCATCACTCTTATCTTCCTTGAATTACTTTATGTAAACAATAAACTCCTTCCAAATAGCTGTACTTATTAAATGTAGCACAGGCATATTAATCTATTGATTTCTTCCTGCCAGACATTTAGCTCTATCCATATATTACATCTAGTAGATCAAATTCAAATACCCAAATACTACTTTCATTAATATAGACTGACAGAATTTTAAGTAGCATCATACCCTGATAACATATTAAGTAACTTGAGAGTTGCTAATTATTCTAGAGCTGGAACCTATTAAAAATACCAGAAAGCTAAACCAGAGAAGGGTGCTTTCTATTAAATTCTCAGCAGGAGTGAAAAGTCTATGAATCCAATTAAGTGACCTCACAATTTCTGCTTGAAACCAAGGCGTTGCTGTGTCTACACACATATTTTGTCATGAGATAGCTTTTCAGGTGAACGGGATTATTTTAACCAAAAGTTGTATTGATACCCATTTAATAGGGATCCTTTTATGTCAATAAACTTATTTGCCTTCCAACAGGGTATTAAATCAATTGTAACACTTTTATATCTGCATAACTGAACACACAGTAGTAACTTTTCTGTTGGTGCAGAATTGTCAGTAAGACAAAGTAACTTAAAATAAACAGCTGGGAAAGGCTGGCTGAGGGTCACATAACCTTCACAAAATTATTCTGAAGACAGTGTCTACTGGCTTAGACCTTAGTACAAAAGAAATCTTATGAGTGTGTCTAGAAGCTACTGAAGTCAACAGGCTTTAAACACATGCTAGCTATTAGAATATGTTTAAGCACAATTTCTGAATAAAAATGTTTTCCTGAATCAGGGCCACAGACAGGCTCAGAGCTTCTCTATGTGACCCAGCATCCTGTATGGGTTGCTGTAAGTGTAGCCCTGAGGAACTGGAACTGGATATTCCACACAATGATTCAACATTGAACATTTTTCCAATTTGTGCTGGTCCTTTATATTTCCAAGAATGGGTGGTCCCAGTTGGCATTGCCCCAGTGTTAAATAAGGTAAAGGTGTGCTGAACAGCAAGCCTCAGGAAGACATTACTATTATAGTTACTTGTATGGCTTGTAAAAGTAGTTTTCTTGCCAGCAGCAACAGTAGTAAGGAACTGGAATTGTTTTATTTCAGAGACTAATGGTAAATGCAAATAAAGGTTTATTTGCTCTGAAAACAATAGCCCTGTGAGCTAACAGAAAACAGAATAACTGGTAGCTTACTCTGTAAGTAACAAATCCACTTTAACAACATCCCATATATAAGTCTCAGAGGAATCTTTCTGCTAAATAATTATCCCTAGCCCAGTTATTATCTGCAGGGATACTACCTTAGGTCTGCTATCCAGAACTGCTCCAGCAACTGAGAGGAAAAATGTATATTACAGAGAAGAATTAAGTTAGCAGCTCTATGGAATCTGAGTAAAATCATTTCCTTCAATTGTAAGTGCGTTGTTTTATAACAACTTAAATCACAGCCCTTTCTACACCATACAATAAGCAAGAAGGCTTAGAAATGTTACTGATACACTTTTTCTGTGGCTGATGATCAGTCCCAGAAACAATTAACAATTGCAAAATAAGTTTTAAACAATGTTTTGAAGCCTTCCTAATTCTGAGATCCTTGTTTTGGTGCACAAGAGTAAGAAAATCAACTGTAAAAGACGCTTTGGGAAAAATGAAGTTGTGAATGGAACTGTGGAAAAAGGTGTTTTTTCAGTGTAAAAAAAAAAAATAAACAAAAATACAAGCAGTCCACTCCCATGTGGATTTTTAATATAGCACCATTTTTGGAAGCAATTTGAAGGTTTTTTGTTTATTGATGTCTACTCTTCTTCCTACAAGCACAAGCTTCTGTGATGCTTTCACTCTAAAGTAGAATTAATCTATTTTCTGTAAGATCCCTGTCATAAGACTGTAGTAAACAATATTTCCATCTGTTTGGATAGAGAAATTATTAAAGGTTTTCCAACAATGGAAGTGAGTATGGATGCCACCTAATTCAAGCACAATCCAGCCCAATTCCCAGACTTAATATCAGTAATTAGAGGGTCAATGAACACACAAAAGCTGACAGAACACTAACTAAAACTCTGGATATAAATGATCCAGAACTGAGGAACAGATGAGCTAAAATATCCTTCCAAACTTAGTGACTTGATCGTATCCCTATGTGGACTGAAACTAGGCCCATGACTGCACTCCCTTGCTAAGTGGGAACAGAGCTGTGCCACAACTCTGTGTCTGGTTTGAGAATAAGAGAATTCATTGTTGCAGTCTTGATAACTTAAATATTAAATGCAGATTGATCTAGTAAATTCAGGGTCTGAGTTTTGAGCAATATGGGAGGTATATGAATCCAAAACTGAGTCAGGCCTCAGGCTCTCTTGCTGCTTAGCCAAATCTGTACGTCTGCCTAGTATGCATTTCCAATTTCTATACATAATGGTTCTCTTTCCTCCACATATTCACACATTCTTGTACTGAAAAACTGCCCCAGGTTTCTGATTCTTTTATTCTTCTTTGGATTTTTTTTTTCCTGTTCTGCACCTCTATTTGCACTTTTTTAAGGTCTTTTTATAGTCCATTCTTTTTTTCTCTTTATTATTTTCCTCTTATTTTGAAGTGCTTGACTGAGCATAACTGCGTGGTAAATGACTGAAACCATTCAGTAGTCTAGCAAATGGCATAAAATTAGTGAGTCCTCATTATCTGAAATATGACAAATCCTTATATTTCCTTTTACATTTGTGGCAAAACAGGTGGTTAGCATCTTTAGAAATCAACCAGAAATTCCTTTTCTCTGTATCTTGCACTCCATTGACCTCACAAGATGTGCTAATAAGGATAGTAAGAACAGAGAAAGCAAACAAAAAAAAATGTGGGTGAAACATTAAAGCAAAGAAAGTAGGCTCTACACCTTGGACACTGAAGCACAACATATGGATTCAGACATTTATGGAGTGAAAGGACATCCATATGTCAAAGGCATTAGAAATAAAGAATGTGGTGTTTTGATTATCTCTTCCACAAATGCAGATCTAAAAGTGGAAAGAGCAAAACCTTTTAATTAGATTTTTAGGGGTATATTCGGGGCGGGGGGGGGGGGGGGAGAGGGGGAAGAAAAAAGAAAAAAAAAATCACTGGCACTGACGATGACTTTTTAGAAGTTGTTTTCCAGAAGCTTCTGTGTTGTGTTACAGAAAAAAAATGAATTCTCAGAATCTTTCATTTGAAGTCCTTAGTCCTTCGGGCGATGTTCAAGTGTAGCCCTACTTTGAAAAAGAAATCCATATGACATTTTATTTTCTCACACTGACTTTTGCATCAAGTACCAATTTGCTAGTACTGCAAATCTGGAATTCTAAACATTCTGAGCCATCCATGAGATTTTTCTTCCCAAACTGCTTCTTTGAGTTAGTGAGACTAACAAAATGTCTCATTATTTTTTCTCTTATCCTTATGGCTGAAAATGCTCTGTGGTGTTTCATTTTCTGTTGCATCTACTCATACATTTTCCTGCTTACTTAGTCTAGCAGTAGACTTTACTTATTAGCTTTATTGTTGTTAGTTTAAGTCTAGTGAACTGAGATGTACTCTCAATAGATGGAGATGATATGTTTCATACGCACACACATCGCACAGGTATATATAACACAACTTGCAAGAAGGGAAATGAGATGAGCAAGCTCCTTCAGACCTACTCTGATGACTCAAGACCTCCCAGATACTACATAATACTCACACCTCAGAACAGGTATGTCAGGCATCTATATTTCCCTACTGACCTCAGTGTCTCCCGTCTCAGCTTGCCTCTCACATCAGAACTTGCAAATGATCCTCTGAGACCTCTTCACATTAGACTACGACAGTGCCTGCACTGGTAAATGGAAAAGTGTACATGGAAAATAATTCCCTCAGGGCTTCTTTAAAGAAGCTGGATCACTACTAGGGTTCTGAGCCTCCACTTTCTGCAGAATATCTAAAGTTTTAAATCATGTAATCTCTTTTTTCACTGACAGCTTATAATTAGCCTGTTTCTGCTGCTCATCTGAAGAAATTCAAAGTCTCATCTTCCCACTGACCTGCTACTGTGTACAAATAACTTTTATTTTTTCTTCTATTTCTTTAAGAAAACATAAGCAGTACCGTGTGTTTTTCATATAACGATTGCTAAAGGAACTTAAAGTGCTATGATGCAATGTCATCTGCAGCTACCAGATGAAGCTCCAGTGAGCTTTAAATATCAAAGTGGCATAAGGTTTGGCTGCTAATCTAGACAGAATGTAAGGGCTCTGAGAATGTCCATACTGGACGTTTCACTGGAAAACTGTAAAAAGTGCATTCCATACAGCTTCCAAAAAAATCCCACAGCAGCTACCAACAGAGAAATTGGGATGCTTTTAGAAGTCAACCTCAAAATTCTTCCTTTGTCTGTCTGTGGACATTGTGTTCCAAGATTAGCACTAGAAGACAAAAAAGCTTAACTAGCTTGACAGAAATATAATTAATGTATAAATTGCTGCCATTGAAGAAGATATTTTGTCAAATCATATCTTTAATAGATCTGTAAAAAAATACAGTGTGCTAGTGTATGTACTTTTGTATCAGAACTGTGGATTTGTAATCAGGAAAGGAGAAATGCATTTGCAAATTTGACCTTCAAAAAGGCTAGGACACCTCAGCCATAGGAAGAGTTCAAGCTCAGTGTTTTCACAGGCAGGCATGATTCCCAGCCTACTCCTTTCTTGCTTCAAGGTGGGCCATAGATTATTTTAAGACCAGGTTGTAGTGGCTCAGCTGTGTTAACTGGAGGAGTGAGGCTATGCCTAGACTTCAGGGACATGCTGTGGGTACCCCTGACCTGTGTGTCCTGGTTTTCTTCCTGTGTGACCCAGGACAGGAGGGAAATAACACCTGCTTGGGCCTCAAGCTGAGTGCAGGCTAGCTAGATGAACCAGTATGGATGCAAGATGCCAGTCACTGGGACATCCTGAAATTTGAAGAAAAAGATTTAGAGATGATTATTCACCCTACTTTATGACGAACAATTTGCATAATTCTAGTTATTGTTCATGGTAATTCTGTGTACATAGAACTGTACCACAAAAGAAATATAATTCTTCTTCAGTGGTGAAAAAATAGTGTTGGTATACCACAGCCTATGATTTGCTGAATTCTGGAAATCATATGGCCATTGTAGTTCCAATAGGCACAAAGAAAACTTTTTTCCCTGAGCAGAGACACATTTAAGTTTAGTGCAAATTCATATAAACTGGGTTTAAAAAAAAAAAAAAAATACGGCAGTGCTGCTCACAATATAAAGCAGTATAAAATTTGACCAAATAACTAAAACATGACAACTTCACATATATATATCTACTCTGGAGCACAGTACCTATCCTTAGGAAACCATAAAAATATCAAAATCAAACCACATTCATCTTGAAAAGAACATATTCCAGACACAACACTAACAGAGCCACCAAGTCTTCTAATTCAAATAAACTAGCACCTTTTGTAATATATAAATCACTGGTATGAACACGTGTTAAAACTAAATACAGACGAACACACTACAATAATTTTTTCCAAGTGCAAATCTTGGAATCGTATAAGTCACTGTGGTTTCCAAGAAGACAAATGGCCTGGAAAATGAAAAATAAATTAGTTCTGTGACTAATTGGAGTCAGAGATTGGAGGTCAGACTTGGTTCTGCAGTTGACCCTGGTGACCAGTAAAAGTCCAGCTTGGCTCACAGTACAACTTTCTGTATTTAAGAGTTGTTTACAGTAGAGAAACACTGAAAGTGTACATTAGAAAACTTCCTGTAACAAATCTAAAACACATGCCAGTTCATAGGCAAGTAATAAACTTATAAGGGGCCATGTTGACAGTTTCAAAGCCTTTTGGTAGGACCCTGCAATATAAGATTGGAAACTTCATAATAAACATCTCTGCTTTTAAATTTTGCTGCTTGTTCTAAGATATCTGAAAAACGTATCAGTTTCAAAAAGTTTCATCTCTCCCAGTCTTTCTCGTCACACAAGTTAAAATATCATTCAACCTTGAGCATATTAATCTCATATAATTCTGATAAAGCCAGGAGAGTTACACTAGTGGAATATCTAATAAGTTGCTTCACAGTCAGGCCTCTTATTTTTCACAAAGAGAGGAATATGATATTAATTCAGTCCATTGGCTTGGACATATAACGGCTGATATTTTCATTGTGTTGTTGAAAGTATTTTGCTCCCTCCAAAAGTGTTAAAACTGTTTATAAAACATCTGTTTCTTTGAATCATGTAATCATTGAGCATGAACTCTGTTTATAAAGCAACACACATACAACAGGTTATAACATTTTTCAAGGTTCTGATGAGCATGGAACTCTAATCAGAGAAAAGTCAAGCTCCTTATTCACATAGGATTATCATTATTACTACTTGAATCCACTTTAACCATAACAAAGGAAACCATTTCCCAATGGAAAAAAATCAGTTAATCCATTAAAATCAAATCTTCCACTACTCCCAAAAATCCCAAGTAAACAGATGATGTGATAGATGGAAAAGCTTCCAATAGAGAAAGAAAGGAAACCTCCAATACAATTCAGCAACCTGACTTAGGAGCTCAGGTAGCAGCAGATGCAACTAATGGGGAGAGATGAAGCTGCACAGTCACCAAGCTCACATCACCTCATAGTTATTGAGGTAGATCTGTGCATGTCTTCATTGGCTGTACTTGCAATTTCAGATTTCTTGCTACTTTTACTGTCTCATCTGGCCTATTCCTTTTTCTTTCTTGACATCATGCCAAACCCCTCTGCACATACCTGCTGCTCCCATGCCAGGTGCAAAAACAAACAGGGCACTGGCTATTTTCCTAGCCTGTAGAACAGAAAGCAATCACAGGAGCTCCAAAGTAGCGGAACATTCAAGAAAACATTACAAGTGCTATTTACAAATTGTCACTATTCCCAACACTGATCTAGGATAGTTTGAATGCATTTGCTGGTGTTGCCTCCAGATAATTCTCAAAGCATTGTGGATTCCATTTGAAAGTCAATCATATCACAAAAATAGCCTTCCAGAAATTGTCTCCTCAAGAGCTGGAAGCTGGGATTTTTCCATGACTAATACATTCCATGTCTGTTTAATCTATTTTAATTGCATTAATGCATCCATTTTTCCTCTTCCATTGTTGAGCATGTTGCTAGCTGCTACCACTGCTTAAATGAGTACTTCTGTCCTTATTTGCTTCTAGTTTGGGAATGTCAAGGGCAAGAACCCTTTACTTTGACTGCTTGGCCACATGCTGTAATAGGCTCTGACCCCTACTATGAAACTTGTGGTGGCTTTACCTTTCAAATAACCCAGAAGTCATTAAAAAAAAAAAAAGGCATAAAATACATACCTTGCTTGGACCTTACCTCTTTAAAATTCTGGCAGTAGTATCAACTGATAAAGGGCTTATAAAAATTCCTCATACTGCATAAATTAGGAAACTAATTGTCTAAGTAAACATTCAGGGAAATACATGCACTTTGGGATTTTTTGTTTTTTTGTTTCCTAGGCAGTAACATGGGAGATGCAGAAGGGGTTTCAGAATAGATACAAACCTGATCTATGGATCAGACATAATTCAGTCCTTACAAGTCAGAAAAATTTATTCTAAATCATCCAAGTTTCCAAGAAAAAACAGGCTCTGTTTATTTAGGGAAGCCTATGAGGAACCTACCAAATCCCAGTATGTTTGTAGCATAATATGTATGAAATTCAATGGGGTATTTGCCAAGCAGCAACAGTGGAAGAAATAACATGAATTTATACAAAAACAGATATTAAGGTGATTGGTAAATTGATGGGAAAATAGTATGGGTTGGCCATGTCCAAAGATGTTTGCACAGCAGCCAGAGAAAAGACTCTACCAAAAGCTATACTGTACAACAGAGAGGAGACAGGTAGGAACTGAGAAGGTGTTGAAGCTGCATCTATTGATATACTAAACCATCTTTGCAATTGTTACTCATGCTAGCAAACGGAGAGGACATAGAATGAAAATTATCCCCATCTCCAGCATTGTGAGTGAGAGTCCTGTGTTACAGTAGCTGCATGAACATCCAGCTTAAGTGATCACAGCATAAGGCTGATATGTTCAACATGTTGCCCATCACTAGGCCTTTGAACTGTCTTGTTCTTACCACCAAGTCTCCGTCCACCATGCAGAGCAGAGATGGCCAGCAGGCAGGAGAGACCCATCCCAGCTGAGAACTAAAAGAGCAACTTCCCCACCGAGCAGGTGTGCTGTTCAGGCACCCCAGGAAGAGCATAACAGTTTGCCAGCTGTTCTCCTGCACATGGGACCCAGAAATCAAAATGCATACAGGATATTCAATAAATAGTTTGGCCTTTAGTAGGTCCCAGAAGAAAAAGAACTAATAAGAAATAAAAACGTTTATTTTTTTCATTTTCCTAGGTCCTTCTTGAGCTTCTATTATGAGACTTCACCTTCTCCCCAGAGAAATCACCACCTCAGTGTTGAAAAATGCTGATTTAGAATAGTCCTCTCAGCTAACTCAGATACACTCTACTACTGTGGATTAATAGGTCTCTTGGGTAATTTAAAAAAACATAGTGCTTTGGATTAAATTAAAAGAGTCTTTTTTAATAAAAAGAGGGAATAGAAAAAATAATGTTTGGCATGCAAATGGAAAAGGCATAAGGTGTCTTAATGTACCCACCATAGGTGATGATATTAAAACACCAAGTTGAGCTTATAGTTTAGGAATATAATATTCCTGTCATCAGATATTCTCCACTTACATTTTATTAATGTTATAAAATACTTTTTGACTAGCAGTTGATGAGACATGAAAGGAAAGCCCCCTTACAAAACAGGCCACATAAAAAGAGTTCAAGTTACAGGCTGTTACTTTTTCTTAGTTATTAAAACTAAAATTTCCATTTATAAGTGTCCCCAGAGCATGGATTTCCAATATCAATTAATTGTGAATAAAAGCAAGTAATTAAACTACTTTGCCAATAAATTGTGCAATGTTAGCAGAAGCACAGAAAGTTACAGAAACAGTGAGAAATAATAGAAGAGGAATGTATAAGAATATGGATATGAAGTGTGTGCCTTTTTTACTTTGAACTCATCAGAGGCCATAAACTAAATCCTGGACTCTGGCCAAATTAAAATTTAGATAAGAGAGCCTGGGAGTTACAGGAAGATGTATTTTCCTCTCTTGGTTAATGTCAGCCTATTGCCAGAAGTAGAAATACAAGACTGTTGGAAGCATCATATTTCAACTGTCATATATTGCATATGTAATGCTTATTTGTGTCATGAAAAATGTCACACCACCACTCTAACTTAGAATATACATTAGTCCTGCTCTGTTGGAAAGACTTTCTGCAGAGATAATCACATTCTGCATAGCTAAAAGATCTCCCCATGCTTCCACAGACTAGAATGTTTTTATTTGTTTGAATTTAATTTGGATTTGTTTGAATAAATGTATATGTATATCCATTAAAATACATATGTGTCTGCAAGAAATTAAAAGCAAGTCACCCTTAAAACATCCCTTTATCTGTGATTCTTCAACCTAAACTAAAGCAAGTATTCTTAACAGCACTACGTTGAAAAAAAAAAAAAAAACAGCAGCCTGTTTTTGGTGATTGGTAAATCCATGTTCCCATTCCCAATACAATGGATATTATTGTGACAGGAGCAGAGTCAAGAGTCAGTATCATTAAAGGCCAGGAGCTACGTTCTAGTTATGGCTTCCTGTGTTATCCGAGCTACTCTCATAAATTCTCCAGACCCTGCTTTTCCGTTCTGTAACATGGTGGTCTTGTGGGAAGCTAAGATTTTTAATATGTGTTTGTGAGTCACTTGGTACTGCAGAACACTATTTAGACCACAACCCATACATGTTAAGGGCTTACAGACAACAAAGAATTTAAACTTGCTGTTAACTTTAAACCTTCCAACTTGATTTATCCTATGATCCTATGATCCTATCCTGAAATCCCACTAAAGCTTGAGTTAAGGTCTATCAGTTCAAAATGAAAACCATGAGCATTCCACTGTGCTTTTTACCTGCAAAAGTTTTCAGTCACAAGTGATCCAAAGTGCAGAGACGGATGAATGGTCAGATGCTGCTGAGAACTCTGCTCTGCTTTTCACTGGAATTTGTCAACATTTTCATTTCTATGAAGTGAAAGACATTAAAAAAGCTATCAGTGAGATTCGGTTGCCAAAGGTGGCTTCAGGATTAGCATCACAGCATCATCCAGTTAAAGCAGTATTCAAGCCTGAGTTAAGAGCCAGGAATGGTGAGCGGTGAACATAGAACTGAAATTCCTACACTGAACAAGGAGCTTAGTTAAGAAATGCAAAGAAATGGTTTCATCTTCCTCCAGAGGCCACATGTTTAACCTTGCAGCCTCTCTACATTCTCAGAAATGAACTGTATCTCAGCGTTAGGTAGTTTAAATCAGATCAGGCCTTGCAGTAAAAAGGAGCTAGCCCTCCACCCAAATACAAGTGTATCTACGACATAAGAAATTCTGCTCCAAACCCTTCTGCTGCTCTGCTTGGGAAGATATGTCAGTGCATCTGCCAGCTGGGTGTCTGTATCACCACCTTAAACAGAGTCATCACTATGCTCCTTCTGGCCCAACTAATTCTTACATAACTTTAGAGAAGTAAAACAGCCTCACCAGAAGAGTCTGAAAGTTGTTTTCCGATTCAGAGATACAGACAATGTCTTCAAATATGGGAGGTCCAGGACAAAAATCTCTCTTCCAAGTCAGATAGAGGACTTGAATGCATCATTAATATTATAAATGCATGTGATAAATGAGTTAATGTAGCTCTAACTCATGGGCTACTGCTGTAGTGACAGCAGTAGCAGTATCTTTAATTTGTAGAGTAACATATATTCCAACAAAAGTACATGCAATTCATAATCTGAAATCTTTTTCCTGAACTGAAATAAATTCTGGGATTTATAAAAACTTTCAAAATGAAAAGTAGCTAAAAACAATATTGAAAAAGAACTATTTTGATTTTTGCTTTATTTATTCTCCTGTAATTTTTGTTTATATTACAAGTGGTCAACCAGATAGTATCAAAGCCTAGGAAATTACAGAAATATACATATTAAAACTCTTTTTTCTACATTACATTCTTTTCTATATTTATCATGAATGACTATGAATGAAAGCCTGAATGTATAATTCCCTCAGAGCACATTAAAGCCTGTTCTCTCCAGCACACGTTTTCAAAATGTGTTTGTAGGAAGCAGGTATCTCAAACCATAGCCACTTGTTATATCCTTATCTGGTATTCAAAAATTGTCAGGTTTTAACTCAGCTATAGAAGATATGCTCTGTTCACTCACATACTGCTCACAGAGGTTATGGTTTTGTGGTGATATTTGCTGGTGCCTTGGGACTCGTCATGAGCACCAACCAGATTGGCACATCCTGTCCTGTGTGGCACAGGCACATGGCTGTATGACCTCTGTGTTCAGCCAGGGGTGTGTCTTCCCATTTCCATCAAGTGCAATGGGTCTTGTTCAAGTATTTAGTGTGTTCTTTTCATGGTAAAATGCCTTCTCTATGTATACTGTGAAACTACGTTCAATATCGAAACTATTAGCCCAACTGAATTTGGAACTTAGAAATTGAAAAAAGAAGTTATAAATTAAATAGATTATTTGATAATGAGATTAATAATTGAAATCCTGAAGCTATTTGATTTGATTCCCTGTACTGTGCATATATAACTTTAGAAAACAGTTCATGGAAACTCTCACAGTAGTTTATGTACTTAGTCTAATTCTCCTGATTAGGTTTTTCAAAAAACAGATAGGAACAAAAGAGTTAAAAAACTGTGTTTCTGTTAAAAGATTGATACTATCCAGGTGTTCAGCTATCTTGGAAAAAAGGCATTTGAGATATACTCTGTCTGCTGTAAATATCATTAGGAGACAGATTAGGCAGTGTTATACAAAACTTTAGTAAAACACGGGGATAATGAAAAAAACATTGTTCAAGTTCACTGGAATAAATTGCCAAACATGTGACCTCCAGAGTGCCAGAGTGTCCATATAGCCAGCAGCAGGCTTATAATGTCTCAGACAGAGACAAAGGCAATATTAGGTTCCTCTACCATAGGCACACTAGAACAGATTACCAGCTACTCTGGTGCTGTAAAAGATTCTGTGTTAGTCAATAAAAAGTATATTTCCCATACTACTTGGGGGTATGGAGTCCTTAAAATATCTTGGTAATTTTCTTCAAGTTACGGGATCAATGTGTTAACCCTAACTTAGTGCATGGCATACTTCTGAGGTGGAAAATAACAACAATCGGAGGTCTCCAACAGAAGAAAACTGGTGTACGCTCATTAAAGATCTGACCCTTGGAATCAAGCTCATTTGCATCAAGTTTGGTTTATATAATATAACCTCTGAGCTGTTTAAAAAGAAAACAAAGAAGGAAAAAAAAAAAAAAAAAAAAAAAAAGGGAAAAGGCCCCTTAAGGCCCCTTTTCATAAACTATGAGAAAATGTAACCTTGGGGTTAAAGCAAAAAGTCATTTTCAGGTGGAGGTGGAGGTGCCTGAGCTGTTTTAACTTTTCACAGGGGAATTTACATACAGCCAGAAGAAGCCACTGCACAACAATTTGTGCGGGAGAGGGGGAGTTTTTAACTAAGCAGTAAAATAACTGTGTCTGTTTGTAGTTATTGGACTGTTGGGCTTTTTGCTTAGTAGGTCAACACACTGTTGTCTTATTAATTTGTGTCTGGGCCTATCACGCAAAGGTTGTTGCTTCACAGACGGTTTCAATCAGAGCACTCTAACCAGCAAATAGGACATCCTGGTCAGAATTACTTTCTCAACCTCATTTTGAACCGTTGCTTTTTCAATCAGTCTTGGCAGATTGCGTTGTAAAGTATTTACTACAGCATGCACATTTAACATGACATTACAGCATTATGGAAGAAAAGTACATCTTCAGTCATAGAGTACTCCCAGACACAAAAACAGTCAGAGAAATAGCTGGAATCAAATGTCACGCTCCACAAGATAAAAATCACTTCTGTACTTCTGCTAAAGTATTTTCTTTTCTTTTTTTTTTTTCCTTGCTGTGTTCCTTATAATGATATTTTATAACAATTACAATATCCACACTAGTCCCCTCAGAAGCTGAGCTGTGTGACAAGCTGACGTTTCCCTTTCCTGGTCAAACTGAACAAAATATTTCAAAGTAAATCTGAAGCAGCCCAAAATAGAAGGGAAAAAAATTACGCAAGCTCCCTCTCTGACAAGGAAATCAAAGAGCTTTTTTGGGTTTCTAGGTTTAAAACTTTAGAAGCAAATTTCAAAACAAAATGTCTTTCCAAAAAGAAACAGTAAAATATTTCATTTGGAAAATTTTGAAATGAAACATGCAGCTTTTCCAAAAAAAAAAAAAAAAGCAGAAAACTTTCAACCAAAATTATTTCCCAACTGTTGCATAAAGTCTCAAGTAGCTCCAACTGAAACTCTATCTCTATTTTTAAGTGAATGAAATATCCATCCAAAAAAAATTTCCCAGCTTCTTCTTGTAGTCTTCCCTATTTTCCTTTGGCTACCCCAGGGAAAGGATACTCCACATCTCAGCAACCCCTACTAGAGATTAGCAGACAAGATTTAATCATTTTGTATAAATTCTGTTAAGCCAAATGATTGAAAATAACTTCTTTCTAGTTCTCTCTATGCTTAAGTGCTATTTTCAGTTGTTTAACTAGGTTACCGGACATTGAATCTTGAAAACTGATAATAATAATGAAGAAAAATAGATGAGATGTTTTGAATTTGCTGTGTGATATTACATTTCTCAGAATATGATCTTGATGCAGTTCTATCTGAAATCCTACCAGACACAGCTTCTATAGTAGCATTCATACTGAGGACATCAAGTGAGTGAATTTTTCTTTAGGTATTGATTATGGAATATATTTTGGAATGCATTAAGTTTACTTGTAATGGAAGTAATTATGTCATTCAAATATAGAAAGGAAAAAAAGTTTAACTAACCATTTTCTCTTAAATACATTAAGCTGTACTTTAAACACCAAAACCTACATGATATTCTTGTGCACATACAGTTTAGTGTTTTAGCCCAGGCTATATATGTTGTAGGCACCATTCCTCAGTGGCTGACAAGGGATACAGATCTACACAGCTGTACTGTCAATACAGGTAACAGGCTATTTAAGAAATTCCAAATCTTTGGTTTTCTCATAGCTGATGCCAACAGGCAATCAAAAGACTCCAGCACAAACAAAACTGAGGCTGCATTAAGGCTGCTGTCTTACTCATTAACTACTGTGGATACTGTGGTTACATAATTGGCATCCTCTCAGCTTTTAGCTAGTGTGGTTATATTTAATGTTGCCTTCATTGCTAGCTACTGGGCAACTTTGGTGCCTTCTCAATTTACTATGAAGAGTTACTGATTTTGCTGCTCTTTGTCATTGCCAAGCTACTAGCAGGATACTGATGTGGTCCAAATGCTCAACTAGGTGCCTGTTACTGCAATATTTTCCTTCATTTGGAGTTTCAAGATTCAGCCTGACATCCATGCACTGTTGAGGAGTATAACTGGAATGTGTTATTTTTATGAGGGATAGATGGTGTTTAGGAGTCTCAAAGGTATATACAGGATTTGCACACTGTTTTGTTTTGTTTAGTTTAAAGTTTCCTCAGGGAATGACTGCATTCTAATCCCTACGGCTTCTTTAAAGTGTAAGGAGTTCTACTATATCTGTTTCTGGTGGCAGTAGAAGCAGAACTTTCTGCTGTAACCTGTTTAATCCAAAACTTTCTGAATATATATCTCTCTAGACTGGAATTTTCAGGCAACTAGTCTGAAACCATTCTGCTAATTTGGGTGTTTCTGAACTAGAACTATGAAATCCTCAGCTGGGCACTAACCACAGAAAAGCTCCTAGGGAGAGTAGAGGACTACTCTCATTCTGCTCACTGCCATCCTGCAGCCACCTTCTTCATGAGTGCTTTTCACACAGATTTAAGCTATTTCTTTTTTCTTGAATATTCTGCAGCACCACTGCAATCAATGATCACATCAGGGTGAACAAAGGAACAAACATTTGTTGAGGAAGATACCTTTCTAGGAACTGAATTATGACAGGGCATAATTTACTAGTTACTAACTCAGAGCTATTCTCAAACCACTTTTCTTTTGTAGGCACTTATTTAGAGAAAAAGGGAGAAGGATGGCCAGATCATATTATGCTGTTAGGATGTGCAGGGATGGGATCAGGAAAGCCAAGGCACAGATGGAACTGAGCCTGGCAAGGGATGCAAAGAATAACAAGAAGGGATTCTGTAGGTACATTGGCCAGAAAAGAAAGGCCAAGAAGAGTGTGCCCCCTCTGATGGATGAGAAGGGTGAACTGGTAACAACAGACATGGAGAAGGCTGAGGTACGCAACAACTTCTTTGCCTCAGCCTCCACTGACAATCAGGCTTCCCACGTCTCCCATTTCCCTGAACCCATAGAGGAGGGCTGGAGGAACAAAGTTCTTCCCACTGTAAGAGAAGAGCACATTCGAGACCACCTGATGAAACTAAACAAGTACAAGTCTATGGGGCCTGAGGACAGGCACCCCAGGGTCCTGACAGAACTGGCTGATGGAGTTGCCAAGCCTCTCTCCATCGCATCCATCAACTTTGAAAAGTCCTGACAGTCAGGGGAAGTCCCCAGTGACCAGAAAAAGGGAAACATCACTCCCACTTTTAATAAGGGTAGAAAGGAGGACCCAGGGAACTACAGAACAGTGAGCCTCACCTCTGTGCCTGGGAAGATTATAGAACAGATCCTCCTAGAAGCAATGTCAAGGCGCATGAGGACAAGGAAGTGACCCAAGACAGCCAGCACAGCTTCACCACGGCTAAATCATGCCTGACCAATCTGGTGGTCTTCTATGATGGAGTTACTGCATCAGCTGACAAGGGAAGACCGACTAATGTCATCTACTGGTAAGGCCTTTGACATAGTCCCCCATGCTATCCTGTTCTCCAAATTAGAGAGACACGGACTTGATGGGTGGACCATTCAGTGCATAAGGAATTGGCTTGAAGGCCACACCCAGAGAGTGGTGGTCAATGGTTCTGTGTCCAGGTGGGGACTGGTGATCAGTGATGTCCCTCAGTGGTCTGTCCTGGGACCGGTGCTGTTTAATATCTTTATCAATGACACAGACACTTGGATCAAGTGCATCCTCAGCAAGTTTGCAGATGACACCAAGCTGAGTGGTACAGTCAATACAACAGAAGGAACGGAAGCCATCCAGAGGGACCTGGACAAGCTTGAGAACTTGGCACATGTGAACTGCATGAGGTTCAACAAGTCCAAGTGCAAGATGCTGCACCTGGGTCAGGGCAATCCCAGACATGAGCACAGACTGGGAGAAGAACTCATTGAGAGCAGCCCTGCAGAGAAGGACCTGGGGGTTCTGGTGAATGAAAAGTTCAACGTGAGCCAGCAGAGCATGCTTGCAAGCCCAGAAGGCCAACTGCGTCCTGGGCTGCATCAAGAGAGGGGTGGGCAGCAGGTGGAGGGAGGGGATTGTGCCCCTCTGCTCTGCCCTTGTGAGGCCCCACCTGCAGTGCTGCGTCCTGGTCTGGGGCACCCAGCACAAGAAGGACGCGGGGCTGTTAGAGCAGGTCCAGAGGAGGGACGCGAAGATGATCAGAGGTCTGGAGCACCTCTCCTGTGAAGAAAGGCAGAGAGAGCTGGGGATGTTCAGCCTGGAGAAGAGAAAGCTCCAGGGTGACACTATTCAAGCTTTTCAATATTTATAGGGGTCTTACAGAAAAGATGGAGAGCAACTTTTTGCTCAGTCAGATAATGATAGGAGAAGAAATGTTTTTAAACTAAAAGTGTTGAGATTTAAATTAGAGGTTAGGAGGAAATTCTTCACTCATAGGGTGGTGAGGCACTGGAACAGGTTGCCCAGAGAAGCTGTGGATGCCCCATCCCTGGAGGTGTTCAAGACCAGGTTGGATGAGGTCCTGGGCAACCTGATCTAGTGGATGGCATCTCTGCCATTGCAGGGAGGTTCTAACTACATGGTCTTTAAGGTCCCTTCTAACCTGAGACATTCTATGATTCCATGAGCAGAGGCTAGCATGCATGAATGCTTTTCAAAATCAGAACTTTCTAACAGAGTGATGGTCACACAATTACATAGTTTCCCCACTTACTAGATATTTTCCCTATTCATACTTTGATTTCACATTAGAACCTTATAAAAGAGACAGCATCTGTGCTTCATTAGACTGTAAGTTCTGAGGGGGGAAAAAAAAGAGAAAATATCTGAATTGTTTCTCCAAACTTCTCTGGATTCTCCCAGTGGGACTGGCAAAGGCAGGAGGCAAAAGATGGAACTGAAAGATTAACAAAGACAGAACATCTCAAAGAAGATACTAATTAACACATGAATTACAAGGTCTACAAAAAAAAAAAAAGCTGCTGTGTTACTTGTAAATTTTTGCTTTTGAAAGTTTTGAAAGCATCTGTTTCATATAAAAAATAAAAATAAAAAATATTAAATGGATAAATCAGGTTTAAAAACACATAAAAAAGAATAAGGGCAAAAGAAATGAAGACTGTTAATTCATAATCTAATTATTGTTCTTACTTCAGGACCACACTGTATTCTAAATACTCTCTTCTTTCTGGTTCAGTTCTCTATTATGAGACTCCCTTTCAGAGACAGCATATACTCCTTTAATTTATCTTCTTCTGTTCTTTCATATATCTTCCTATTCATCTGACTAGGTTCTGACAACTGCTTCATGCCACATATCCTTGTTTTTCCTACACCAAGATTCATATTTGCCAAATGTCCTTTTTTTTTCCCTCCCAGTTATTTCTTGGCCTGCTTTTCTCAGCAGCTGCAGTGCCAGTTAGCACTGCTTCTGTGTCCTCTTGCTCATTATGCACTTACTTTTTTCCATGTTCCCCTTGTGCTTCTCATTTTTTAAATTTAATCTGGGGTTTATGAAATCACTGACAGCACATGTCTTAGCACTTTCTTCATATTTTCTACTGAGAACAAGAATCATATTGTTTGTTTTTACAAAATATAACCATGATTAGTATGTTTAAAATTGACCAGTTGCCTCCTTATAGTAATCTTTTCCAAATGCCCATGTCACTTAGCGTCCAGTTCTAAAATAAGGAACATAATGCTTAAAAAAAATAAAACAAAACAAAGAAACAACAATAACAACAACAGAAGAACAAATTGTTGATGTCAACTCTAAAATAATGAGTCAGTTTCTCTTTAGAATGTAAGATAAATTCAGAAGGAAAGTATATGTATAAATTCTTCCAATTATTTGACATATTTACTGCAATATGCAAATACTGCCTGTCCTCTGCATTTTTCAGTACAAAAGTTTCCTATGGAGCTCTCCATTATTGTGGAGCTGATACATAACCTCCCCACTCTTATGGAGCAATGATAAACAACATGCTGGGTATACGTGAAAGATTGCTTATGTACACAGTCCAATACGCGACTGCCCAACAGCCCACTAGAATGAAACCTCATCTTGTGCAAATAAAATTAGAAGAAAATATTTGTGTAGAATTCAATCTTATCACAATATAAAAATAAAAGTGAATCTAAACAGCAAATGAGTGAAAGATGTAGCCAGGTTATCAGGTACATGGGTTTTGTCCTCAAAAAGAAAATGTCAGTTTGCCTTTTCCCGTTCAGCCATTAGGACAACCAGCCATTTTTTAATAAAGAAGATAACTCTCCCCATGGGTTAACCCTCTCTTGTCAAAGGTCATCATTCAACCAGAGATCTGTTGTCTGTCCTGGATATTTGCCCACCCAAATGCAACACCTTTGGTATACTTGCCATGAAGAAAGAGTCTAATTCAATAGGCACTCACGAGCTACTATCTCTAAGACGCTTTGTGTCACTCCCACCCCCTCCCCACACTCCTGTGGCCTTTTGTGTTTCCATTAGCAGTATATGGAACTTGAGCTCTTGTAAGTCAAATGTCTGAAGTTTATTTTTCTCCTCCCTAACATGAAGAAAAATGAAGAAAAGCAGAAGAAAAACATGTACAAACAGCCAAAGTTCCAGTAATGCTAACTCACTGCCAGAAATAAGCCTTGGCTTCTGTGATGCAAAGGTGCTTTAGACTGTCACAAAAGCACGTGCAGATCTCAATGCCCAAGAATATACGGGACTACGGAGTAAGTAAATACCTAAATATGAAGCTCACCATGTGTGCCAAAGTCTACTATCAAAAATATTGTTTTGGTTCTTCAGTCACTTAGTGGCACTGTATCCATGTGTTCTTACACACAAGTAATGGTGAAGGCCACTCTGAGTTCTAGACAGGGAAATGGCTCATGTAAAGCTAGTTCAGCTATCCCAACAGTAAACTGTTATCGTCGCAGTTACATGCAGCCAATGCATCCCTCTCTAGAAGCAGGAGCAAACCCAGTGAGGTTCATGGTGTAATTGAGATGCTAAAGGCAGCTCTGTAGGTTGCTATTAAATTTTACTGTCTGACTGAACCTTAACAAAGCCCAAACTTGGCCCCAGGATTTATCTTCTAACTCAAAAAATTGCAGAAGGAAAGGCCTTTCCTAGCATGATCAGTTCCCTATCCTCTTTTTAAATATGAGGTCCTAGGCACTGCTGGGGATGATATTTAGCTAGTTTGACTTTTGCACTAATCTACTGCAACAGTTCTTATGTTATAAAGTGTAAGCAAGAGGAAAAATCTGGTACAGTGAACCCACAGCTTTTAGCCTTCTGACTTTAAACAGGAGTACAGAGCAATGATATTGTTTTCATTAACTCCAGCATTAAGCTGGCCTTCTGGGTCCAATCTAAAGCTGCTATGAAAAGAATTAATTATTTTACCAAGCTCTCAGTTTTGAGGAATGAAGATTACATAATTCCAGCCTGGCCTCCCTAATTATTTTAATACAGGAATGTTATTTGCCCACAGTCTGTCTCCTATTGTCCAGTGAAATGTTACACAAACTAAAAAGTAATTGGGAAAAATAAAAGGCTATGTTCATTATCTAATTACCAAGAAAAACTTAGCAGCAAATTTTGGACTTTTCCCATGTTAAGTTAAATTGGCACCCAAAAGTTAATCTTGATATTTATTTATGCTAATGAATTGTTTGATACTTTCCTTCATTGGCGCCGGAAGGTGGGAGGGCACTGTGCCTCCTACCTGCAAAACCTGTCAGCTGAGGGAGATTCCTCTGGGCAGAGAGAAGGACATCCAGCAAGAGCCTGCTGCTTCTCTGAGGGAAAACTCCTCCTAGCATGACACCAGGGAATAGGCCTGGCCTGGTTAGCAAGTACATGGCCACTCTTCCACTCAGCTGTAAATCTAACGCTGTGAACAGGGACCAATTCTACACCAAGGGAGGCACCCCTCACAGGCTTCAAGGGTGTTCACAGAGTCCTTTTGGCCACATTCTTTTCAAGAGCTTCTCAGAGGAAGACTCATGGCACAGCCAACCCACCCACTGGTCAGAAACCACAGCATGGCCATGACAAACATGCTTTTCCTCAGACAAGGTTATCAGGAAAACATGGACATTTCTGGACAGTTTATTCTCTTGATTTGCAGATTGCTCAATATGAAAACATTTCTGATCCTACACAATCGACGTTCCAAAAAATTGAGGGGGAAAAGAAGTATGGAAATAATGGCATAAAAACTTCTGCGCTACTAAGCCTCCAAAACAAATTTAAAACACATGTATTTTTTAAAGTAATTTTCTTCTACAAATTGGACCATATTCAAGTCATTGCTTGATTTTTGCCAAACCAGAAAAAAATATGCCAAATACTGAGCTTTGATGAATGCGCAGGTGATGTCATTTCAAAAAGTCCGGGGACATTTAAGGGGGAAAAACAATTTATGATTTCACCTCTGAATGAGAACAGTCTGCTGTTTATTCAGACTTGATGCTTGAAAACAATACTAATCTGGCCTACAGAAAATGAGATAATTTTATTTATTTCAACAAAAGAACTGTTTATACCTAAACAAAGCTGTAACATTTTTTCCTTTCATATTGACTGTGAAATACGAAAATATCCTTGTAGTAACCCCCTAAAATGATTCTTCTTGAGTCATTACAACATTCTGCTCTTTTCTGGCTCTGCAGATTACTCTTCAGTACATGACTTCCATATTTACGGTAATGTTTCTGTGACTACTCAGAGAGCAGAATGTGAAAATGAAGATATGATCGCAGATCTTAGAAGAGTTTTGTCCTCAGGAAAATAAAAAAGATAGGAACAAGACAAGAACTTGCCTGTCCTTCTGTTGCCTCACTGATCATCAGTTCCAACTTTCTTCCTTTTTGGTCAGCATACAGAGAAGTATGTGAAAGCCAAACATATCCTTCTCTTTGCTCCTAAATGTGGCCATGTAACTTTTATGAACAGTGATTCGAGGGACATGAGCCATGCCGCTGTTTTCTCTTTAGAGTGGACAGAACATAGAGTGGGTATTAGGAATGATCGCCATGCCTGTTTTGAGAGTTGCCACCTTTCATGTGAGCAGGGAAAGGTGATTTATTCTGCCATGTTCTTCTGAGGTATTCACTTATTTAGCCACCATCTACTTTTCCATCACTGAAAGGCAAATCTAAAGCTATGGAATAGTTGGTGGCATTTATTGAAAATAGCATAGCCAGAGATTACCTCCAGATTATTTCCTCAAACTTGAGCTGCATTATCTGCCCACACATTCAAGTACAATGACCAGAATGATCAGTCTTTCATCTCACTGACCTACCTCTATAATTGTCTCTCTATTTTCCTGCTTTGTACCTAAACAGGCTCCCTCTGTTTCACCACATGATGTTGGAGCTTGTCTTTCTTTTTCTGTTCCTAGTGTGCCTCCACACCTGTTCCCTCGGCAGCTCCACCTTTGTGGACAATTTGCCAGATTCCCCACATAGACACTTTCAAGGCAACCCTAAATGTAGTCTTCCTGCTGCTTTCTGCTGCTTCCAAGTCTCCTTGGAATGTATGATATCTTAGGGAGCAGGTGGTATTCTTTGCACTTATTTTATCTTCTTAGCTACTTCTGTTTATACAAAATTAAGTTCAAGTATATCCCCGACAGGTTTCTCCATACAAAGAATGTGTATGCTTACTTCTTTCCCCCCATACTGTCACATTTGGCTCTGTGCCAGTTATCAGAGAACCATAACACTAGGAAGACAGGTCAGCAAATCTTAGCCTCTGAAACTAATGGCAATGCATTTGTAGCTTTATGCTCTATAATGTGGTTATGGAAGAGGATTAAAAATTAATAATAATAATAATAAACCACCCATGTTCCAGACAGAGCTGAGACAATACCAATAATCTCAAAGTGCTGCAATGTAACAGTTTTGAGTGGGCTCAAGAACATACTAGGTACTTGAGAAAGCAGGTACTAGGAGAGCACTTTAAGAATACTCTCCTAGAAGCTATCCTGGGATGATTTCTTTAAAGATCAACAACAAATCCTAGATAATAGGACTGAAAGAGAGGTCATTTAGTCTATTTTTATAGAAGGATCAGCTGTACCTAAACTGTACTTAAACCAACAAGAATGTGGAGGATCCTCTAGGCAAACATTAAATCTGATATATTTCTATCTGAGGTTTTCACCCAAAAGCTCACCTATTTATGGGTCCAAAGCACGTCTATCTGAGTTTCCAGAGCCTACAGTTTGTTTGATCTGAGACTGACTGAATGCAATGATCTCCTGAATCTGTTAGTTTACACAGCATTTCACCCACACGTTCCCTGGCAAAAGGTCTAAAGACAGCTGAATTTTCCTCTTCATTGGAGGGAAAGAACAATTCTGAAGAGGGTAGTGATGAAAAGATAGAAGGAGACTTACTTTTGTACTACAGGTGAGCTAATGGCAACCCAGATACTTCTGTGTTTGCAATTGTACATCCAGTCATTCAGAAGATATTTAACTTTCCTAGTGCACAGCATCAGAGCAACTGGGATCCTGTTTACAAAATTAACCATCCTAAGAGGTGACATCGGGCAGCTGTTGCTGCCTGAAGAAACACTTGCTACCATCTTGTCACTTTGTCAGACAGAATGCTAAGTAAAACAAATAAAGAAAATAACCAGCCTTAAACTAAATAAACAACCTAACGTTGTGCCCCAGACTCTGTCTCCAGCAGACTGTCAAGAAGAAAAACATATGGAAGCAGAGACACTTGGCTGAGAAAGTCACACTGCCAAGCTTGAAGATTCAGCACCACAAAACCTGCTTTGTACTCAGGGTTGGGTGGAGCAGCAGAGAAGGAGCTTCAGAAAATTAGGCTGGAGATTCATCAAAGAAAAAAATAGACCAAATGCTCCTGCAAGTTTTACCTAAAGTGTCAAACTAGTGTTACAGAAACTCAAACCACTTGTAGAAGAGAAAGACTGCATCAAGTGTGCCTCCAGAGACATAGGAGCTGTTACTGGAACAGAGCATGGTAGATGGAGATGGCTTCTGTGAAGCGGGCATTAAAAAGCTGTAGTTTACTAAGCAGGGATGCATAGTAAATAAACGACTGCAGTGCAGTCCAGGGGGAGTTTTTTTCTCCTTTCAGGCACACACACACACAAATATTATTTAAAAACTTTAGCCTTTATACCATTTTTATTTGTCAATTATTCCATTTTAAAACATAAGTGATAGTTATATCATGCCTTTTGCTCGTTAAACAATGACCATGGTCTGTATCTTGACCTAACAATATTCAGTGGGTTTGGTTATGTGGTTTATGTGATTTTCCCATCATCCGTCCTTTGATTGCATTATCCTCAAACAAATGAAGAGCCTTCAAAACAGGTTTACATAAACTTCCTATAAGACAAAATGGGTAAGTCCAACACAAAATGCTTGCAAGAGAGGAAAGGTAATGAGTTAGAATGAATTTTGCACCTATGAGTCTAATCAATATTCATAAGCAACATTCACCTAGCTCTGTTAAACCACATCCCCATTTCAGCAAAATGCTTCCATGCTCTCCCAGTGCCAGCAAATACTTTCTGCAGTTCTAAGAGGACTTCTGCCTTTTATTTTTCATGCAGTTTCTGTCTCACTTAGACATTCCTGGCCATTTTTTTTAATAAAATAAGTAAATTGTGCAGGAAAATTCTTCTTATTAAAAAGGTCATAATGCAAATTAAATGATATGGGTATAAATCAAATGTAAATTTTTGAATAAATAAAACCCTTTTCTAGATAAATTGATTAAAAAATCATTACATAAGGCTTCTCTCAAAACAGGCAAACTGTCCTTTAAAGGTCGGTGTATTTGAATTTGAACAATGGAAATTTCAGAGAAACCTCTGAGCTCTGCTGTTCCAGCCTAGTTACAAATAGGTACTGTACAATGGGTTTAAATGTAAAGATGAGCTGACAACAGTGCAAAAGTCTCACAAGTAAGTACAATGTTAGCTGTCGTGGGGGATAGAGAAAAGGGAACCCCCACCTCTATGCAATTGCTATGTTGCAACACTCATCAGTCTGAAGCCAATCATTCTGTAGCCAAGAAAAAATACTTTCCTGATTTGTTACTTTTGTTGTGTTTGTCTTTCCTACCTCAGTTAAAATTCTTGTTTGTAGAAACAAACTTGTAAATATTTACAAAATGAATCATACTAAAGAGCAAAAGAGATTAGAGAAACGCTTTGGTACTAAAACGTGTTTCATGTAGCCTGATTGTATAATTCAATTTTATATTTGAGGGAAGATATGTAAATATAAATGGTGAAATGTGATCCAGTTTTACAAGGTCATATTTCAAACAATACAAATCAAATCCAAATGAAGTTCTATTTTCTGTGTTTACTGTGGTGAAACTAAATTTAATAAATACATTAGCACCTGGGGATATTTGGTTATTTCTGAATAACAATGTTAAAATATTCATAAATCAAAATGCCTGAGTGTGGACAAGAAGTATACATTTGGCTTTTGAGAGCTTTTGCTACTGAGATTTATTTTGTTTGATCATTCATAACACCTACTTCTTTTCACATAAACACATGTAAAACTTGTGTTAACTATTAAGAAAAAACAGTGCTCTTTTTGTTTGTTAATGGTTTATCAATACTGCAGTAATAACGAAAACCATAAGAAACAAAGCTGCACCACATTTGTAGGTAATTAGTCTGTGGTTTATTTCTGTATAAACCACATTTGCAATTTATTGAAAAGCAAAGTGGTTTATAAACAAAAATTACTCACATTCTATGCCATCATAAAAAAAGACTATCTCTTCTAACACCAGAACAAAGGCATGCAGACCACTTTGTTCATTAAAAACCATTGACATTGAAAGTATATCATTTCTAAAGAGCTGAAAGATAAGTAGAAAACAGGAAGAGTTTTGCCTGTGCAAAGCACTTAGTACTGCTGAAGAGATTAGATATTTTACGTAATAAAGATACAATGTTCCTTGTGCTAAATCACATCAGATGTTATCACAGATAAATCATTTTCAAGAGGACAATAAAAGGACAGAGAAGCCTAATGAAACTGCAATTTGTGGAACAACCAGCTTAGCATAACAGGAAGTCTCAACGGTTCCCTGTCCACGGAAATAGCAAAAAAATAGGGGGACAGGCACCAGTCACCTGCCTATGGAGAGGACATCCAGCAGCCGCCTGAAATAGACAGATTAGAACAAAAATGAGCTGTACAGGAAACTAGGGATGGAAACCTCTCAAGTATGATGCAATCACCACACCAGACTGCCAATCTTAACCTTTTACACAAATCCAGTCTACTTCTTTGTTGGTACTGCTCAGAGAAAAACAGTCCCATTCTCACCTCATTCATCCTTAAATTATTCACTTCCTAGAGTTATGTAGCTACTACTTGAGCTTTTTAAAATTAAGCAAAATTATGAAGGTTAATAGAGTAGATTCAGACTGGCTTGAAAGACTCCAAGTCTGCAATTAATAACTAAGGTACAATAGTACCCTGACACTGTTAAAAAATGATAGACACAGATAAAATGATACTTCAACGCCATTAATAAGACCATGCTCTGATTCAGTGCAGTTAGCAGCTGGCTAACAAGACAGTTGTGATCATGTAAGTAAAACTTAAAATGTAAAATTAAGTTGCAAGTCAAAGCTAATGCCAAGTAAGGCAGTCCCAACAGAAAGTGTGAATGAACTGGACATATGAGAAGCAGTGAAAATTCAAGAGCAGATTCAAATTTTCATTCCTGCCCTGAGGCCTTCTTGGCTGAACGTAATGCAATACAGGAGCACTACATTTTGGCCCTGCCCATGCCTTCTGACCACTTTTTACTTAAAATGATTAGCTTGTCTGATGCCAACTCCTAAGTATCAGTTTAGGCACCTAAACAAGTGCTAAAATCCCACCTCTAGCTTTTTTAACACTAATACAACATACTTGGTTGAGACCACAGTTCCCTCAGAAGTCAACAGGGGGTGAAGAGTGCTCCTCTTTGGAGAAGTTTGTGGTTCAGCCCTTGCAGAACTGACTAATGTTCTGGAAGGATTTAGCTCTCCCCACAGACTGAGAGGGAAATTCTGGTAACAAGGCTCCAGGCTTAGTTATGTCCCCATGATATGAAAGTCTGCATCTTTTTCCACAGCTGCAACATGGGAGTAGTCACATATTTATTGTATTTCATTGGACTCTTGTGAGGGAATTAGTTTAGGTCACTTTTCAGAACACTCAGTATTTATTAAGTCTGCTCCCACCAGCAGGTATTAATTACTATTTTATTTTGTAAATAATCTGTAGAGTTCTCTTTCAGCTGCACTTAAGGTTTTCCAAAGAAAGGAGCCTGTTAGTAGCTTCAGAAACGTCTTGCTAAGCCTCCAGTTATTTGTGTCTGTCAACTTCTCCAAGTTGGAAATGGAAGAGCTGCATTAAACATCCCTATTAACTTTCCAACATGTGACTCAAAGCAATTCCTCTGTCTTTGATTAGTTAGAAGTACATCTGCGAAGTTGAGTTTACAATACACCACATAATCTCAAATGCAGATCTTATTCTGTCATCTGGACCATACGTGTTAGTGTCAACAACAGCAATAAACAACACAAGACACAGCTCACATAAACATTTCAGAAATCATAAGCTTAATCATTGTTCAGAAGTTGGACCAAGCTATGACTAACCTCTTCAGCACTATAAGCCTTTGGCTTACTGACTTTGAAATATATCCAGAAGAAAATGTATCCAAAACCTGAACCTGGAGATGAAAGACAATTCATGTGGCATAACAATGATGTGAACAGCAATAAACAACTTTTAAAGCTGGTCAAGTATGAAACTGAAGTTTTGTTGAATTGCAAGCCTTGCTGAATGGCAAGCTCCACTAGCACTGAGAACACTATTGCTCTTACAGGATAAGGCCTTTTATTATTCCATTTTATTAGACACATCTTTCCTAGTTCACTGAAGTCTTCACAACCAGCTATGCTGCTGTCCTTCTAATCTTTGGCTTTCCAAGCAGACTCTGGCAAGCAGCATCAGTGGGTAAAAGGGTAAAATTGATTAGGATTTGAATGACGGCGGGGGGTGGGGAGGTGGTGGAACCTGCAGCAACAATCAGTGGAAACATTTGCTGAAAGCAGAGCTCAGAAAATGTTTGTAGAGTTGGTCTGTGCGTACAAATGTGAGGTTTTCACACACAAGTGCCACTGTGACTCATGACAGCATGAGTCAGAGGCAGAGCACTTCCAGCTCCAGAGGCCAGGTGGATTTTCCGTGCATTCCTATTTGTGTCACTTCCCTCCACGCTATGACTTCCAAGCAAGAAAACATGGATGTACTGAAAAAGAGAGAACCACAGCATGTTCTCTGGTCTGAGGGCAGTCTAGACATACCCTTTGATTATTCTTAGGTTTTTGGTAAAAAACAGGAAGTAAGAGGGTGTTCTGGTGTTTCAGATAATAGACTGAACTAATGAAAAATTGTTTTCCCCCTTTTTTTTTCCATACATCATCATTAGGTAAGAGATGACTAAATCATAATATTTCAGGTCCAGCTTCTGTGAGAATGAAAAGGTTCTTTTACAGTATTTCAGACATAGTCTATGCTAAGCAGTTATTTCTGTAGCTTTAGTCCTCAGTTAGAAGCATGACAGTCAGCAAAGATATATACCCTATTAGCACCATACATGACACAGAACATACTTGAAACAATCACCTGCCAGAAGTAGCTGTCTGTATTTGGAAAGGCAGGGAGGAAAAAGCCTGTATGAAAGACAGAAAGAAAAACTATAGATTACTGGATATTAGAAAATATCTCCGTTTCTTCCTTTGGGAATAAAATAATGGTCATTAACTCAAGGGAAGCTAGGAAGATAAGGGAGAGTAGGGAGAATTCAGTCTGTTTTTTTCTTAAGAAAAGTAGCAAGTGTGAATTGTCTAAAACAACTCCCAGAATAATATATTTTTGTAGCCTATATACCGAATCATAAAATGCAGTCTCAAAATGCAGTTGCTCACAAGTTTTTACCTAGTTAGGGTAAGGAGGGAAAGGTAGCCCTCAATTACTTTGTTATCTGATCCCTGAACCAGTGAGGCTCGAAACGACCCCCAAGATCCTCTAGACAGGCAAGTATTTTGCACCAGTATACAGGCATTGGTAGATGCACAGTTTCCCCAGGTGATCTTATAGTACTATCGCTATTTAGTCTCTTGCGCCACTTTGAGTAGATGTCAAAAACAAGAGCTAAATTAAACTTCTAATGTTGGCTCAGATTTCGGTAATCATGATTCAGCAACCTAACAGCAAATCATTGTGCGTGGGTGCTATATTTAAGAAAACATTGTCTTGGCAAAGCAAGTGGACTTGCCTTTCTCTGTATAAAGCTGCAAACCACAGATCCATTCCTTCCACAGCCAATGCTGCCTGATACTCTTGTTATGCCCCTGTCTAAACCTTCAGTCAGACTCAGGGTTATCAGAGATTTGTTATTTTAAGGAGTTAAGTAGTAACCTATGTAAACTGGCAGAAGCTACAAAGTGCTCTTAGTGGCTTGAATCAGAAAACAGCATGCAGGGCCTCATTCAGCCCAAGATAATGATGTAACATAACTGAAGCTGAACTCCTAGGCACTTCTTGTTATGAAGCTACTGCTTTAACAAGGAAGGCACTTAGAATACTGTAAGCTTATTAAGCATTAATGAATACTGCATAGCCATTTTTCAAGCTGATATATGTGTGTATTTGCTGCAAAGGGAAAAGTGATTATTGTGTGTTCTGCTACCTTCCCATTAGAGTCAAGAGAGACTGCTGTTTTGTGTATTTATGAAACAACAATGTAAGTACAGAATTTTCCAAGAGCAAAAGAGTTTTTGAGATTTTTTTAGTATCTTCTCAGACAAGAAACCCATAGAAGCTGCAAGGTTCAATTGCAATAGAATGCCATTGAAAATATCTGCCTGCAAGGCACAGACATGTCAATGAAAGATACCAAGGAAGGCGAAGAAAACATTGCATTTGTCTTTGTTGGCTGCCTTTCCTATGAGATGAGAGAGAGAGTACTTGAAAATATATGCACCGCATTTTTCTCCAAGTAAAATACAGAAGTTTAAATTCATTATGAAATAGTTGTATCAAATTAACTCAATTGACAAATTCCCTTGGGTACATCCAGGATTTAGTACTCTTTTTTCTCCTCACCAAAGGTTGCAAGCCACAAGAGTGTGGAGGACTGGGAGCATCAGATGGTTATGGAATTAAAGGTAAGGAATTAAAATAATTTCTCCAAAACTACTATTTTGAAAATAAAGTCAAAATTCACCAACCTGTGAAGTCAGCCATTAAAAGCAATCATCACAAATCAACACAAAATCATTGTCCACATGTTCTCTGAAGCAGGATGGCTCAGTACAACAATTTTATCATGAGATTGTAATAAAAAATGGTAGTTAGCATGTTTCTGTGACAGACAATGGAGATTAGAGTGATTGCTCTAAACAGTACTTGTTAGTTGAACAGTTTGCTAATTCTTCCAAAGTAGGCTGATTTATGAGCTTTTGATCCAATTAGAATTTGGGAAGGGGTGATTTTTTTCTGGATTTTTCTCAGGAAAAGACATGATAGAAAACGTTTAGTATTTTAAGAGTACACTGAAGAAGGAGTATGTAAAAAAAATGTTTTACACTGTTGTAAATGCATGGTTTTGAATGGAATTACTCCTTAAATAGTAGGTTTCAATGGAATGAATGGTTATGTATTGATATGCACCACTTATTTGGAAAAAAAAAAAAAAGACATGAAATTTCAGTATGTGTTCCAACCATATTTGTCTCAAAAACACCACACAGTTTCTCTCACTACAAACATTTATTATAATTTCTATTACCAAAATGCTTAGGACCTCCAGTCATGGACCAAGACCCCGTTTTGCTAGGAGCTATATGGTCCTTTAAAAAGAAAACATTTCCTGTCTCTGCAATATGAGACAAGAGGAGAGGAAAAGAGAAAGACATAAAAATGGCAAGATGGACAATAAGAGGTATATGTTCCACTTCTTGTTTGGTTTATTTCCCTTTTCTTATTATCATAGCAAAGCAGAATTTAGAGGTATACATATATGCTATCTAGCCAAAGATAGACATAAGTTAAGGTATCAATCAGCTGACATTACTGGGTAATTCAACTTAGTCTTGCATCACTTCAAAAACCAGATAAAAATACCAAGAATAAATAATATTGTTTTCAAGAAAGAAATATATATGATTAATGGTGGAGTGTGGTTTGAACAGAGTGATTTAGGAATGTGAACAAAGACAGACTGAAATAAGTGTCCATGCCGTTAGTGCATAAAAACTTAAAAAAACCGGTCACGTTTTTATGGAAAACATTGGACAAATATAAGATTAATATGAGAAAATAAAAAGATAATGCAGAAAAAAAAAATACTGTCTCAAATTTTTCAAAGGGAGTCTGAGAAAAGTATAAGGCATTCAAAATATCTAGAAATAAATGGTTCATTTTAAATAATTTCTGTTTTATTTGCATAGGTTATAAAATATTTTAGTTTTCGTGTGAATACTATGAATTCTATGCAGATGATACGACTCATGCTGATAACATGGAAAGCTTTAATTTCAGTGAGTTTTCTCAGGCCTTCAGCAGACAATGATATGCCTTATTTTTTAACCATCAAGGTTCAGCACTGAACAAAATCAAAACTGCACTACAGAATTATAAATTAATTGACCTATTTACATGTTATGCAGTTCTGGAGTCTCCACATCTGATTACAGACTTTGCTTAACAATCTGTTCTCACTTACAACTACCCATCACCAGATTCCCTATGGGCTGCAGGCTTCATGTAACAAGATGATCTAACTTCTTTGGGCAAATATTTTCTTGAAGAAAGTTTACAATTTTGACAAGACCTTGAAAATATTTATGCATGAAAGCTACTGCTCATTCTCACCAAATCATTTATTATTGTCATTGTCAAGTCCACAAATAAATAACTGAATTCTTACTAACCTGGTGAAAAAAAAAAAAAAAAAGATTTTTTTCACATCTAGGCAACTGACTGAGTAAGGCCACACAGGTCTGGTTTGAAAGTGTCATGCATGCGTGTTTCTTGTTACCTATTCTTTCATCAAAGAACTATCCTTTACAACCCGGTAGCTGATGTGGAGAAGGGGATTTCAAACCACGTGAGATGTATCTGCAACAGCTCATAAGGCTAGGTCAATTCTAAACACTGATTATGTCAAAAAATTTTATTTGCAATGAGTGTTATGTCATCTACAGTAGTTTGACTCCTTTGTTACATATTTTTCTTGCATGGTTCTGGCCACAGAAGAAAAGCAGATGGCTGCAAGCATAATCTGTCACCACAACTGCTTGTCTCATGAACACCATTTACAACTTACTCATATCTAGTTCTGGATAAAATGCTAAAAATATCTCTTTGGGTCTTTGGCAGAGAATATTCACAAAAGTGATGTGATTTTTTTAAATTTTTTTTATTTCATTAATTTTATGAATTTGCAGAAAAAGCAATAGGTGCTTAATACAAGCACCTATGGAAGTATTAAAAAACACAGTAAAGTGCTGTCAAAATTACTGAAATTAACACAAGTCACTTTTTCTCAGTCCCCAGTGTTCAACAGCATTTTCAGTTGGTTCATCTGTTTATATGCATAGGCACTTAAATCATGGTCTGACATTAAAAGAAATCATAGAGTAGAACCAAGGGACTGTCATAATTAGAACTCACCTTAGTTTTCATTCACTTTCATCTTCTGTAGTATAGCATAATGGAGCCAAAAACTGAGCATGACTAGTAGGCTAACAGGTATGGGTTTTCTCAAAGCACAAGTGGGATAAGGAAGTCTGTCAACTAAGGATCTCACACAAAGCTCTCTTTACTAAAAAACCCGCTTATTCTTACCAACCCAGTATCATCCTGAACTTCTCCTTTCACTTTATGTGACATTAAGGGTCAAAGGCAATCACAAAGTAGAGACAGTTAGCTATTTTTTAGCAAAAAAAAAAATGTTTTCAAAGCTGAGCTTTCAAAACTAGCCTATCATATTCAACTTAAAAAAAAAAAAAAAAAAAAAAAAAAAACAGATATGCTGGAAAATCTTCTTTTGGCATTTTCTAAAAGAAAAAATGGTTTCTCTGTTCAAAATACATTTCATAATTTCCAATAACTATAAACAGAATAGAATAGAATCCATAGAATAATCCATAGAATCATATGGAGTTTGGAAAGATCAGAAGGTCCCTGGGTGCAACTGCCTGCTTAGAGCAGCATCACTGAAGAGGTCAGACTGACCCAAGGTTTTCTCCAGCCCAGTCTTGAAAATCTGCCAGAATGCCACACAGTCTTTCTGGGCAACCTGTTCCACTCTGGATTGTTCCCATGCAGGAAAAGGTTTCCCTAGTCTGAACTTCTCTCATTTCAACATATGCACATTGTCTCTTGTCCTGCTGCTATGCCCTGCTGCAGAGATTCTGGCTTCATCTCCTCAATAACCCTGTCATAGGCAGGGGAATGCTCAGCCTTCCCAGGTGCACAACTTCGCCTTTTTTTTCCTGATACATTGTGTTTTATCCTCAGTATAACCCAAAAGTTTGAATAATACTGTCCTTCAAGACCCAGAAGCTTAGTTAAGCTCTTTTGCCCTTCCGAGCTGACTCTCATTGGATCCTTCCTACTAACGTTAAGAATAAGCTAGTTTGCTACAGATTTTCCTCACTCCCTTCAAATGGAATGGAATGGAATAGAATGGAATGAACAGAACAGAACAGAAAAGAACAGAACAGAACAGAACAGAACAGAACAGAACAGAATAGAATAGAATAGAATAGAATAGAATAGAATAGAATAGAATAGAATAGAATAGAATAGAATAGAATAGAATAGCACAGAATTTTTATACAGCTTCTCACACACTCAGAAGGTGCATTAAACCAGAGTAATCAAAATAAAACAAGCAGAAAAGGAACAATAAAATATTTATTTGACATCTGTTTATCCTATACTTAACCACTTTCTTCCTTTTTTACAAATCCTCTCCCCTTAGTAACAGTAGTTAGTAGGCCATTATAATAATTTCTAGGTGTATGTTACTGTCCAGACTATTCCAAAAACAGAAGAGGCTTGTCCAGCAGCTCGTATTTATTCCAGCTGGGTTTGTCCCTAGCTGGGCTAACCTGTCATTGATGAGCTTCCCATGCAAAGAAATTCCCAGTGTCTTTGTAGAAAAGCTGGTTGAACAATTGCACTATGCAACCTTTCCAGTCTTTTCCTTCAAAAGGGTGATACTTTACCAAGCCACTTGGTACTTTTTGTGATAGGTTATGTAGCTAGTGGTATGATTCAGCAGGACATAGGCAATCCAGAAGGTTCCTGGAATGCACTGATGATAGCTTCCTTCTACAAGTGATAGAGGAGCCTACGAGGAGAGGTGCTGTACTGGACTTAATTCTCACCAACATGGAGAGGCTTGTGGAGAATTTGAAACTCAAGGGCAGCCTTGGCTGCCTGTACTGGGTTTACAAGGCAAGGATCTGGTAGTGGGGGGCTGTAGGCATGGCCTCTGTGAGCAGAGCCCAGCAGCTGCCCCATGTCAGATCAGAGCCAGCTCCAGCCTGCTCCAAAAGGGACATGCTGCTGGCCAGAGACGAGCCAGTGAGCAGTGCTGGTTGGGCCTCTGTGAGAGCAGACTGAAGGGAAAAAACCTGCTGTGCTACAGCAGCTGGGAGAGCAAAAGTGAGAACCAGCCCTGCAGCCCCCCAGGTGAGTGCAGCAGGAGGGCAGGAGGTGCTCCAGGCAGGCAGCAGCAGTTCCCCTGCGGCCTGTGGAGAGGCCCCTGGTGGAGCAGGCTGTCCCCCTGCAGCCCACGGGTCCCACACGGAGCAGATCTCCACGCTGCAGCCCGTGGAGGAGCCCCCGGTGGAGCAGGTGGATGTGGCCTGGAGGAGGCTGCGGCCCATGGAGAGCCCCCGCAGGAGCAGGCCCCGGGCCGGAGCTGCAGCCCGTGGAGAGGAGCCCACGCAGGAGCAGGGGGCCTGGGGGGAGCTGCCGCCCGTGGGGGACCCGTGCTGGAGCAGTTTGCTCCTGGGGGATGGACCCCGTGGTACAGAGCCACGTGGGAGCAGTTCTTGAAGAGCTGCTGCCTGTGGGCAGCCCCTGCAGGCTCAGTTCGGGAAGGACAGCATCCCGTGGGAGGGACCCCACATGGAGCAGGGAGAGACTGAGAAGGAGCAATGGAGACGAGGTGCTACAGACTGACTGCAGCCCCCATTCCCCATTCCCTGCACAGGGGAAGGAGGTAGAAGAGGGTGGATGGGGGAAGGTGTTTTTAGTCGGCTTTTAGTTCTCACTGCTCTAGTCTTTAGTAATTGGCAATAAATTACATTAATCTCCCTGAGTCTGTTTTGCCCATGACAATAATTGGTGGGTGATCTCCCTGTCCTTATCTTGGCCCTTGAGCACTTTGCATTATATTTTTCTCCCCCTTTCCCTTTGAGGAGGGAAGGGGAGTGAGACAGTGGTTGTGGTGCAGCTCAGCTGGCCACCTGAGTAAAACCACCACAGGTAACCACTTATATTCTACAGAAATCTTCTCAGCTTGTTACATCCTGCATGCTACTTTTCCAGCAGATGTCAGGGAAACTAAAGTTACCCCCACAAACAAGGCGTGTGATATAGAAACTTCCTTCATCTGCTTAAAGAAGATTTTGCTGACTTCCTCAACCTACTTGGGTAGAAAGACAAAACACAACAAAGTGCTATAAGAATTACAGATATGTTTTTATTGATCACAGTAAACTTCTAACTGGCTTTAAGTGCTTTTTAGATTTCAGCCTTTCATCCTTCAGATCAAGAAATGTATTTTAAAATCTTGAATAATTTCCTAGGAATAAAAGAACAAAAAAAGAAAAAAGAAAAAGAAAGAAAAAAAGAAAGAGAAAGAGAAAGAGAAAGAGAAAGAGAAAGAGAAAGAAAAAGAAAAAGAAAAAGAAAAAGAAAAAGAAAAAGAAAAAGAAAAAGAAAAAGAAAAAGAAAAAGAAAAAGAAAATATAAAAAGAAAAAGAAAATAAAAAGAAAAAATAAGAAAAAGAAAAAGAAAATATAAAAATAAAAAGAAAATAAAAAGAAAAATAAAAAAATAAGAAAAAGAAAAGGAAAAGAAAAGAAAAAGGAAAAGAAAAA
>NC_137697.1:11064716-11404716 GCF_964034855.1 Anser brachyrhynchus | reverse complement strand
TACTTCATCCAAGTAAGGGTGGGGTGAGAGGATTTTGGATTCACTGCAAAGAAATGAAGAGTTTGCACACAGTACCCAAAAAAGAAACAAACCTGTCCCCAAATAGCACATTTTGTACAATAAATTAACTGCAATTACAGTTGTCTTTGAAGTATAGAAAAAAATAGAGAAAATGGCAGATTGTTCCACATTGAGACATTATGGGAGTTACCTCTACTGAGAGGCCTGTAATGTCTCTGCAGAACTTACCAAGCACTGACTAATAATGTCTCCTAAATGTTCGTCCATTCCACTGGCAAGTCCTTAGGTTTTTTACTATCAAGCCTTTCTAATAGAATCATAGAATGGTTTGGGTTGGAAAGGACCTTAAAGATCATCTGGTTACAACCCCCCTGTTATGGGCAGGGACACCTCCCACTAGTCATCTGAACATAACCCATTCTTCTTCCTATTTATGTATAGTACAACATTTACGGTACTCCATTTGATTTTATAATCAGATAATTTCCTGCATTTTCCATTGTAGTTCTGCAAAAGAAGAAAAACTATCATGTGGGAGGGAACTGCATGCAAAAAGTAGAAGTGCTTGTTTTGAAAATATTAATGCAAACACTGGAAAGCTTAATTTTCCTACCAAACACAATTTTTTTACACTAGTGAAACTGTATGTACTTCAGTGAAATTGTTTGCAATTTAAATGCACAAGAGAGGAGAATCAGGCTGTCACTCACAGCTCATCCTTTTGATCTCCAAATATTTCTTTGTAAACTCAATATTTTAAAGTGTAAGCTCAAGCACAATGTAAACTAGTAACATACCCAAACAAGGAACACAGTTTCACATATGTATCAAGCCATATAAGACAAAGACTTATACAACTGTAATTTGTTCAGTATATGTTCTTTGCATTCAAATATTTTTCTTATTCTATCCTGAGATTGTCACTTTTCGACATACGTTAGCATAATATAGTGACTTTCATTGTTCAGTAAAGACATACACGTTTTGCAGGATGGTTATCAACCTCAGTTGATAACCATTTTGGTTTGTAACTACTTTGTTTTGTGATGTAGTAGTGTAACTACTTTGGTTTGTGATAAATTTTGGTTTGTGTTCAATTCCTACTTTGGTTTGTGATAAATCTGGTTGGGACTACTAGTACAGGCAATTTGAATGATAGACTTCATTTTTTAAGTACTTGGTCAGAAACCCAGATTATCTCCAGTGTTCAAATTGACATAAATTGCTGACAAAACTAAACAGCTTGCCCACTTGTAGAATTTAGGATAGTTCAGTTGGTAGGCACCAGTTGGAAGGCCACTCCAGTGAACACTTCAGGGCTAACCAAAAATTAAAGGATGTTAATGAGGACATTATCCAAATGCCTATTGAACACAGACAGACATGGGGCACCAACCACCTCCCTAGGAAGCCTGTTCCAATGTTTGACCACCTTCACATTAAAGAAATTTTTCCTCACGTCTAGTCTAAACCTCCCCTGTCACAGCTTTGTGCCATTCCCATGCATCCTGTGATCAGTTCCCAGGGAGCAGAAACCAGCACCTCCGTCTCCACTTCCCCTCCTCAAGAAGTTGCAGGGAACAATGAGACCATATCTGAGCCTCCTTTTCTCCAGGCTTGACAACCCAAGTGTCCTCAGCCTCTCCTCAAAGGACATGCCTATCCAGTCCTGTTACCACCTTTGCTACCCTCCTCTGGATGCCTTCAAGGACCTTAACAACCTGTTTATATTGTGGAGACCAGAACTGTACATTAAATTCAAGGTAAGGCCACACCAATGCTAAATATTGTTGGGGGGTTAACACCAATGTGTCCCTGTCCTCTGGCAGACACCTCCTGGTGAACATGGTGAGGCAGCCACCATGGCATCTATTTTCCACTCTTGTCAGTAATCTGAAGGTGAAAATCTCAGTACTTTCCCCACCTTTCCCAGACAGTGCATCCTGATGTTTGTTGCTGGTGTGGCACCACAGGCCTGCCTGAGGCCGCCATGTTCCCTGCTCTCTCCCCATGTGCTGGAGGTGAGGTTGAATTATAAACGTGAAGAAATAGTTCTGTAAATCATTTTGGAGGAAATTCTTTGTGTTTCCTATAAAAGAAAGCTTACGCTTCAGGGAGAGGTAATACACTCCAACAGACCTCTCTCAAGTGAAAGAATTTGATTTGTTTGTGGTTAAAAAAAAAAAAAGAGGTGGTAAAGGGGCTAAGTCCCCATATAATGTGTCCTTTAGGGCAAAGTTGTTCTGAACTTTTTCCTTGGTTTCTTTTAAAGTGGGAGTTTTATGCTCCAAAAAAACAACTCTGTAGAAATGTCACATTCCTTCAAAATCTGTCTGCTCCTTTTGTGTCTTTGAGAAGTAGCTCCTGCTTTTTCTGACAAAAGGAATGTTTCACTTCTGTTAGCACTGCAAAGCCAATTACAGTGTGGAACAGGGAGCTGGACTCGGGCCATCCTTGTGCATCAGCAACAGCACTGTCACCTAATTTGCAAACACAGAACAATTATGATTGGCAAGGATATACAAGGCATCCTGGCTTTTAGATTCCAGCTTGACTGTGAAGGATTTGTAATAGAAAAAAAAAAGTCTTTTGATTCTGAGCAAATGTGATCTGAAAGTGTAATAAGAAGCCACACCTACACTTATTTTTATAGCAGTAATATATGTCAAGCCAATAAAAGGCAATAAATAAGATAGAACACCAAGTAATATTCTTATAACACTGGATTTCTTCTTATGCAAAAATGAGTTTCTTGTATATGTATATGTTTATCTATTTTCAAATTTGGTTAATCAGTCAGTTATATTACTTTGGCTAACTGATCCCCTGCCTGCAGTTGACAATATGTATTTACACAGCTGTGTTCATAAATAGAAAGACTATTAGATCTCAGAAAAAAATAAAAATAATTAAAAAAAAAAAAAAACGGAGACAGAGATACCAGGAAATGGGAATTACAGCAATGGGGTAAAAGAAATAGCAGAATGGAAGGTGAAACATTTCAGAGTGGTTATGATGTTCATTGTAAAGGAATGTGTAACTGAATTCAATTTTTGAAGGAGAAACACTTATGAAAATGCTGGCCATTACACTGTAAAACCAGAAATTACATTTATGCTTATTTTCTGCTTTTATTCAATTTCTACTTTTAACTGCTTTAGATGGACAACATACACAAGGATTCAGAATCAATATCTGCATAGTTTTCCATGGTTTTTTTTTTATTATTTTTATTTTTTTCCTTACTCTGCTGGTATCATCTTTATGGACTGTTGTTTGCAAAGGTAAAATCTTTCCGCTATTAACAGAGATGACTAACAGAGGGAAATAACATAAATCAAACTGTATCTGCATTTTGCTCTGCTGATTATTATAGATTAGTGCTGCAATATTTTCTTATACTTTGGATCAACAAGGAAAATACTTTTCTTTGAGGACAGACATACCCTGTAGCACAATATGACCACAATGGAAAGGAGAACAGGATGGACAGCAGGACCATTGCACCAAGGACTCTATTACAACTTCCAGAATCCCCAGATGGCTCGGTCCAAATCTAAAGTAGAAGTAGTGTCATGGAGTAGGCCAGACTGGCCTTCTGACAAGTCTTCTCCTGATCCTCAAATGTCTGAATACGTGGCCTCCACACTGAAAGACATATCTTACTAATTTGAGCCAAAAATTTACCAACATCCTCTGTGACTGTACCAGAGGGATGAGCACATAACCCACAGTGATTAGCAAAGTGCCATGGAAGTGAGTTCATTTACAGAAGTATGTGAGTAGACACATTTTTCAGTTCTGCGGACTATGACTTAAAGGTCTATAATCTTAATTCCTGCCCATTTCCATATAAAAGGTGTCTGTATTTGCTAGTGAATACATAACCATGACACCTAGTTTGTCTATTGTTTTCCATTTGTATTTGCTTTAGGGATTCTTTGGGATAAGTGGCTATATGTAGGCAGAAGTAAGATTCTAGTCCATCCCAGACAACCCTACAGGAGGAAGTCCTTGTTTTACATATAGATTGTAGTGACTTAATTTCAACTTTATTTTATAGTCAAGGAAGAAACGAAGCAAACAAAGAAATGAAGGAGCAAATGAAGTTTAACTCTGTGAAGGACACAGGTCTTTGTAGTAATGGCTTTTATAAAATAAATTATTTAGCACCAAAACCCCTCTGTTGGTTTTTAAGTATTTTTCATTTTGCATTTGTTTTACTTGCCTGTCTTCAAGGCATTTTTCTAGTGTTCTGCCTAAAACCCACAAGCGTCCATTCAGAAAGGGCCAGAAGCTACAAAATCTTTTAAGGGTAAAAAGACATTGCTTTGCTTCAGACCTGCAAAGTTCCTGGTCCATATTTGCTGCTTCTGACTCACTCATTTCCTGTGGTTATTGGAACAGGAAATAAAGAATATAAAATATTTGTAACATACATGGGAATTCTTACCTATTCAAAAATGGACACTTTGTTGAATGCTTGCTGTTTTTTCAAATACTTTTCCACTATTTCTTCTTTCCCCGTTTTCCTAATTTCATTGATGTTTGATCATGCTATCTGTTTTTCCTCAAGCCTTCCTGGTGGACTTTCTCACTTCCTCTGTGCTTCCCAGGTGTTACTTTCCCTTCACTTTTTCCCAGGCAGTACTTTGACTCTTTCTAGTTAGCTTTAATTCTTTGATAAGACCCACGCCTGCCTGTTAGGCTGGCAGATGATGTCCACAGTGGCTTTGACAAGCCTTGAAGCTTTTAGCTCACCCCTATTGGTATCTATCCCAACCCACCCAGTTTCAAAACAACATCGCTGGCAAAAGTTTCCAAAAATTGCTGGTAAAATCTGCAGGGCTCTCCAGCTCTGTGGGCCCGCAGCTGGCAGGACCAGGGTCAGTGGGACTGACACTTCCCACTCGCTCACCTCTTCCAAATTGTGGTTCCTGCCCACGCGTGCTGCTTGGAGCTATGCTCCTCTCCCCCGCTGCTGCCGCCCACAGCACCACTACATGCACAAGGCACATGTTTCCTGGCTTCACACAAGCAACTGTATGGTTTCATTTCAGAGTACTTCCTGCTAGTCATAAATCTCAAAAGTCATCATCCCTCCCTCTTTAGGACCCTGTTCTGTGTGCAGCTTAATTATGTGAGGGTTTTTTTTGAAGTTGTTGGGGCTTACAGTGCTTTTATAGCACTTTATGCATTTGTTTTATTTACAAAGCACACAGATTACAGCAAATTAAATAAATTATAGCTCGGACATCTACAGTCCCAAGGGTCACATCTCAGGCAATTGGTTGGTCAAAGCTGCTTCTTTTGTTCTGAAATGTTAGCACTTCTTTAATTCAAGACACTGGGGGATTCAGCAATTCCTGGAAGTAGCATGTACAGCCACACATCTTCCTATTGCTTATTGTTGGTATGTCACATGCAATAATGTCCTAGGCTTTGAAGCAGGGAAGGGAGAAGACTGAAAGAGGCTCCTCCATGCCCCTAAACCTGGAATCACATAATGGCTTCCTGAACAAAAGGAGACTCCCTGGCACCAAAACCAGTCCAAAAAGGAAAAGCAACAACTTGTTTGGCAGCCTGCAACACTAAGCATATTTCTCATTTTTAATTCTTACTGTAGGTATTTGCCAGCTTGCCAAAATCTTCCTCCTTCCATCCCTAGCGACTCACACCTCTGAAAACAAAAGGGTGAGAGCACACAGTGCTGACAGGCACATTCTGGGTTTGAATTCTGGGACTTTTAGCCTGCAGCATTCTTGCTAATTTTATTATCTTGGATTCCACTGATTATGTTTGGCTCTAGGCCTCCAAAACTTTACTTTCCCCAGTGCTTATTTTCACATAAATAAGGAGACAACAGGAGGCAGAAAATTTGAGTCATGGAGATCTCATATAAGCTATGAAAAGTAGGTTAAATTGGCTTTTGTGTTTCCAAAGACTGTAACCTAGCCTTTCCATTTTTGCTTTTGTTTCTGGCATTGGCTTAATCTTCTATTCATCTACAGAAGGAGTAGGGAACTCGTAGTTACACTAAGATGAAAGGAAGGTTTCATCTTCCTCCTTTTTTTTTATGATAAAGAGCTATGATTTCTATTCTCCCAAATGACAGAGAAAGTATTTCCCCTCACCCTAACAGCTTCTTTCTTCAGTATTCTCAAACTAGAAAGAGCATACTTAGCCTACTAGCATAATTTCATAATTTTACAAAATCGGGGTGAGGGGGGGCAATTCTCATTGTGTGCAATGGAGAAATGATAGTGACGATGTTTACTGCTCCTACTTGAGCCATTTTAAAGTTTCATTTTTCATTCATTTTACAATGTATATAAACAATAAAATGAGGTCCTGGAAATTCCTATTTGTTACAGCGTGCAACTACATTTAAAACACTTGTTGGATGCTCTGAAAATATTGTGCTTGCATGAATGTCTCATTTTCAGTGGAAACATGCCTAAAGGAGCTCTCTCATCCAATAATCACAATAAAAGAGAATCTCTGAAGAGAACTTACTCTTCCTGCAGGTAGATTACTTGCTGGGAATGCCTGTGAGGTACCACTCTGAGTTTTCAGGTGGAACCTTTGTGCACCAGAAAGGGGAGCTTTCTAAGGACACAAGTGTTCCTTTGCTCCCAACAATGATAGTCACTTACCAGAATAAGTCACTCTTATTGGGTTAATTAAACAATATACCACGTTGCTTTAATTAAAACAGTTCATGCAGCTGGTGGCTGATATATTTGTCAATCAAGTATGAGGAAGCCTCAGGTTCATTCTCTTGGAACACCGCCCTAAAGAATAAAGGATATACCTTTCTAAAGAACAGAGGATATGGAGAATGACCATGCCTCACTAAAAACACAGAAAAGACAAATCTGTATAAAATTTCTACTCTGGCTCAGCAAACTTTAACATTGACCAAATATTTGCTAGTAAGTTTTGCAAAATTGGAAAAGCTTAATTGTCAGTGCTTCAAATCAAATGAGATGCTTCATTTATTGTAAAATCTTTTTTACCCCTGCTGAGTCTCAAAGTATTCTGGTGAGTTCTGCCCTGATTTATAACCACTCAATTCTCAGAATGGCATAGTTAAATCCAGAATTTGTTGAATTATTTAAGGAAGCTGCCTGAAAGCCAGCATTTCTTTGAAAGTACAACAGACCTAGTGAAAAGCTTCAGTAGTTTGAAGCCAGGCTGTAAACCTCTGAAATGCATAGCCCAGCTAGTTAAGCAGGGACTGACAGTGCGGGGGGAAGCAGAAGTCTGCTTCAGGCTTAAAAAAAAAAAATACCACCAACAAACATACAGTTGGGAATTAATCCGGGTTGAGTGACTGTGTACATTTATCTGAGCCTTCCTCCAGTGCAGAACAGGTCAGTTTTATCCGAATGTCCAAAAGAAGCAGCAGGGTGCCATTCTGTGGGGACAGAGGAGAGCTATCAATCTTTCTAGTAATCACAGGATCTGCAAATAATAACCTAGAGGCTCCTCTGTTCTAACTGCCTTTCAGTGCAGGAGCATAACCCCTTTTGTATTTCTACCAGCATCTTATCCGGTCTGGCTTTTCAAGTTCCATGGGACAAAGTCTCTGTTCCTCCCCAGGGGGATTATTCCACTGCCAATAGCTCTTATGGCCAGGAAGTTTACTTCTGTAAATTCTCTCCTACTGTTCTTAGCTAACTCTCCTATTACTAAGCCATTTAAAATAATTCATCTGTACTGCTGGTGCATCCATCTTTATATATGCACAGTTTCTCTTCCTTCCAAGAATTCAGTCATATTTAAAATGCTTAATTCCTCAGAAAAAAAATCATGTGCTCCATTTCCATGGCAGGACTCATTAACACTGAATTTCCCCTGCCTGTGAGTACCATGCTGGTAGCATCATTTGGGGTGGTGCATTGCCTAGATCATATTTCAAGTGCTATGCAATCATAGCTTGGTACTGGTAGAGGAACCATTGCCTCTCTGCTTTTTAATATGGGTCTGTACACAGCCCTATTCCACCGGAACGTTTTGATGGATAGTTTTTTTGTATGATAACTAGAAACTGAGTAGTAAGACAATCTGCAGATGCCATAAAGGAGCTTGCTGTCCTTTGTTTATTATATGCTTTTGTAAGCCTCAGTAAAACACCAATAGGTAACTTGCTCTCCCACGCCTGTGAACAATCGAGACTCAGCTCAGTGCCTCCTTCATATGCTTTGTGGCATTTAGGCAGCAAAAGACAACACAAAAATTCAGTGGAGAAGTAAAATTTATATTACACAACTAGCTAAATCTGGACCAACACCCACTCTCGCTTCCTCCCTCTGACTGCATAACAGTTTCAGGTTATCTTCCACAGTTTTAAGTAGTTTACATTTTTTCCTAACTAAAGGATTTTTTTCCAATCTCTCCACTTTCTGCTGCAAAATTTCTGTAGTCTCACTTATGCTCTCAGTCCTCCTAGGCACTTAAATATTACTCATAAGTGTTGATACCAAACTCATTATTTCCTCTCTTCAGTCAACAGCTCATGTACCAGTTTAGACTCACAATAATCCTTGGTCACAGTAAAGGTCATTAAAGATACTTCTTACTAACACAGAATTTTTCCAGAAGTCATAACCTTTGGTTTTGCCTCTCAGCAGAAAGGACATTGTCAAAGATTCAGGCTTTCCTATCCAGCCTTTTTCTGAGACAAGAACCTGTGGGACAGGCTGACATAACTGAAAATATGTTTAATCTTGTATCATCTTAAGATTTCATGACACAAATACCTCTGAAAGACTTTCTCTAGCAATAAAAATATCCCCAGGATTCCTAGCTAGAAAAAGATCTCTGGAGTTTTAAACAGCAGTTTCAGAAAGAAGTAAGAAGTCCAGTTCATGTTAAATAGGAAGCTATCATTACTGTAAGAGAACACCTTTAACAGAAGATCCATGCAAAGACTCAAGTTGAAAGAGAAAACCGCCCTTATATTCTAATTTATAGCCAAACACAAAGGAAAAACTTAGTATAAAAACAAAGAAGCTGTGTCTGTATTACAAGATTCCTATACTCAAAAGTCCAAACATGGGTTTTCACCTGGTCTGATTTTCCACTGTAAACAGGTGAATTACTCAACAGGACAATCTTCTTGATGCCATTCTGGATCATGTCAGATGACTTGGTGGGTGCTCATGTACTTACTATTCAATAACATCGCAAGGGTGAAGGATGTAAAAGAGGAGATTCTTATAAAGAAATTGCCCGCTGCTTTATACACAACTGCTGGTTGTTTTATCTTGGTTTGCCTGCAAACTGAGTCATGTGTGAGTGGTTAGAAGTTTATTCCACTCAGGCAATGAAAAAAAGGAAGGGCATTTTGTTGTTTTTTAAGGGGAGGGTGGTGGGGAGGCAATGAGATTGCAAAGGAAGAGAAGGATATGGAAGAGAAGACAATTGGCTGAAACAACAGGGTTGAAATAAAGAAACTATAAAAATCTCAGACTAGGATTATTTTTAATACTTCATGTTAGAAGCTGGCAGTTAGATCTTAGCACAACATTGATCTTTCTAATGACTAATGATATATCATTTCTTCTAGTTTGTCCTTTTTTTGTTCTTTATTTACCTGCCTTACAGGATTGTATTTGGTATAGACACACGGAAAGGTTGTAAAGAACTCATATGCTATAATAGTTCCATGGGTAGAGATTTAGATAGGATGTAAAATGCCTAAATTCTAGGTATTTACTTCTGACAGGCAGGATGTTGTTTTATTCTTATATTCCTATATTGCTTTGCTATAATGTAGAAAAACACATTGCTCTTCCAAACAGAGTTCCAGGCCAACTCACTTATAACTGTAGCTCTGACGAAACAGTTGGTGATTTAATATCACCATTATGCTGTCATTATCTCATTATCATGTTAAAGTAAAACGATCTTGATCAGGACTGCTTCATTCTATGCCAGAGATATACAGCTTCCTTCAAGCATAAAAGTAAATGTCATTTGTCCTCACAGTCCCATATTAAGACCCATCTAGCACCTCAGTCCTTTCTTGAAAGGAGGCCTGTGATTCCCAGAAGGTAACAGGAGAATCGGGTGGAGGGGCAAATTAAAGTCAAAAGTTATGAAATCTCTGTTGATAGTGGAGAATGCAACACATCAATGGAAATATGTATAAAGCACTTGAGCTATCTGTAAATGCTATAGCTGGTCTTTCTAGACTGACTCTGTCTCAGCTACTTTTGCCTTCTGGACTGGCATATGAATTATAACCCTGCAGCTTACATTAAGCCTTGAGTATTAGAGTTATAGGACTACAAGCACTTGTATCACTAGAGCAGTGGCCAACAATTCTCTGATTCAAGCTTTAAGGCTGCCTGCAAGTTTGCATGAAAAGAACCCCCATGTATAAATGTGACAGGGGTTTGGTTGATTCTTTCAACTTAGTTTTAACAGACAGCTGCGTTGTTTTAACTAGAATGAGCAACTCAGATAACATGTTTACCAATGTCCATACCTTCAGAATCTCAATTTGCTTTCATTACTAAAGAAAATACAGTGTTTTCAGGTTTCTCCTGCTTTCATGTCCTAGGACTTAATTCTCCCTGGGTTTGGTATTATAACCTAGGAGTTGGAGAAGATATGTATCCTTTTTAGGCCACTATCCAAATATTCAGGCAGTCTAGGGAAGGTCAGTTCATCACTTTGTGCCTTGATCTCCCCACCTATAAAGCTAGAAAAATAGTTTTAACCCCCCTCCATAAAACATGTTTTAGCTATTAGGAGTACCGTTATGAGCACAATAATTGGAGACATTGTAAGTGTGGAAAATATGGTCTGTCAGTTGAATAAAGGAAATCATGTGAAAAGGATTGTTTTAGTTGCCTCATAATAAAACACATTTTGGAAATCTCTCATGAACATAATGAAGCAATGTGTGGAATTTGATACTGAGGCAAGTAAGAATCATGCCGTGTAACAAAATTGCAACGTGGCATCCTGATCCACACCAGTTCTTTTAGTGTTTCCACAATCTAGAATTACATAAACAGCACTTGGTATTTACTCATGTTATACGTAAGAAAGAATGTATCTCATAATGTTCCCAGCTAAGTCCTCAAGGAGAGAAATTTTAACATGCACCATCCTTAACTATTCCAAAGCTGAAAACGGATTTGGCTTAAAATTTTGTGTAAATCAGAGATATATACAAAGGTCTTATAACCCTTTCCAAATCAAAAATATGTTGATGATGTCTAGGATACCAATAGAACATGCACAAAAAAAAGAACAAAAAATTCTTGCAATTTTGGGAGACTTTTGGTACCAAACACAAATTGCAAATTACAGTGTAGAACACTACACTTCTGGAGTAAATGTTTTCAGACTTCTCCTGCCCTGATCCTTTATTTCTGCCCTGTATGTGCTTTGTCAGAAGGGAAAAGGTTCACAGAAGCTTTCTACTTGGGAGACAAAGCAACACATCAAAAAGCCTTTCTATGTTTTTAACTGTGCACACCCAGGTGTTATTGCAAGTGCAGGGAGATATGAGAAACCATCTACACTGTGTGCCAATATTCAAAACACTGAAGATACTAACTCGGAGCAAGAGCAATGGCACCATGTACGTGTGCACACAGACACCCACCCACATGAGAGCACTAACATCTTGCACCCATTACTTGTCCTTTGATACAGACATAATCTAGTTAAAATGGAAATGTATTAGGAAAGTCAAACAATTAATTGATCCAAGAAAGGTTGTTTCATGTTTTGTGTAAATCAAAGCTAAAAATTCATTTGAAGGACACTGCCGTATTGTAGACTAAACACAGTTTGGCATGAGCTCAGGGCTTGGTGTGGGTGTTAAAGTTGTTCTGCACTACACATGGTCAGTAATCCTCAGCAGAAATGTTAACTCAATTTGTCAGTATTATCTTTATGTCAACAGTAATGCTTAAATATTTACAATAGACATAGTACTCTGAGGGTTCGTAACGCAAGATAAATTGGAAAAATGCTAACAAAATGGATGGTACTAATACAAGCCCTTGGCACTTTGTACTCTTCAATTTTATATACAAGAGGGTTCGCCTGAAAGTTGGATTTTATTAGACTGTATGGTTTATTTGCTACCCTCAAGCTTTTGCTAAAATGAAGCAGAAATGTGTATAATCACTGTAAAAACAGAAATGTATTACAATAGTGATTCATGAGGTCTGGGTCCACAAGAAGGAGGCATAGATTTTAACGGATATGTTCTGTACCAAATCCAGTCTTGATATAACGAGTATGAATACTGTAGACCTCAAATTGAGCTGCACCTGCTTATATCCTTGCTGAATTTGGCCCTGTGATATATCTTTTTTCAGATAACATGTTCCATATGTAATATCACACCAAATGCATTGTAAGATAAATAAAACAACTGCAAATTTTACAAATAGCTAAGGAGAGAGAGAAATAAAAATAATAACTAAGGAAAATATTTTCAGATTAGGTCTGAAAATAGGGGAACAATATACAGATATGAGACAGCCTTCCTCAGCTCCTTACCTTCATTACTTTCCCCTTTTCAAATACATTGCCCCACATTCTCTTAATGTACCCTTTTTATTAATATTGGTTGTGATAGCCAAGCATTTGCTTCAACCATACATGATTTTTGCTTCACCCTTAACCTTGAATTACTTCCCTTTTGGCCTTTCTGAATCTAAGTTGTCCCTCAGCATTTTTTCACCCACATATCTCTGTCTTCTCACTGATACAATCACAAAAGTCCTCCCAATATTTTCTCTACTTACAGTTCACTAGATGACAGCATATGAGGTACATCACTGCCAATTTTGACATGCTGGTTTCAACAAAAAAAAATGGTAGCTATGTCTTTCTTCACTTTAGACAACTTCATTTTCCATTTATCAGTATCTGCACTAGATTTAAGCCACTTCATATATTTGTTGTCTCATAGATGCCTCAGTTTCTCCATATCATTTTGTTCCACCACTTTTTAACTAGTTTATATGACACGAGTATTGCTACTAATCATACCAGAACTTGACATCTTGAAATGACTATCTGAATATTTCCATCTCAGTCATTTCCTCATTTCCTGTCTTTACATTTGAAAATGCATATTGTCTCTTTAAATTTCTCACTGCCTTAATGTCTGCTTTTTCATAAAAGTCTGAAAATATTTTCAGATACATTTTTTTAATATTCTGAGTCTCATAGGAGGACAAAGTTGACATACTGCTACAAAATACTATGATGCAAAAACTGATTTCATCCATTCCACTACTTTTGCCACAGATATTGTCATGATGAGCGTACAGTTCATTGAGTTCAAACCTGTATATATTGCTTATATAGTTTTGTACATCTTCTTGCTTCCTCAAATTCCATACCCTGACAGCCATAACTTTACTGTGATATAGTGCAAGCCTGAATAAATAGTAAAATAGTATAATAGTAATTATAGTAATAATAGTAATAATATATAGTAATACTATATAGTAATAATAGTAATAATAGTAATTAAAAGTAATAGTAATTAAAAGTAATAGTAATTAAAAGTTGAGAGATTTAAAAAAAAAAAAAAAGAAGTCCTGTAAAAAACACATTGCTCTTTAAGAGATAACTGAGACATAAGAGATTGTGAAATGAATAGTGACTCAAAGTCAACCTCCCAAAAACATTTCTGTCTGTGCTCTAGGAAAGTATTGTTTCAAGAGACTAAATCCTGAGAGGAAGCAACAGAAGGAAATGTGTTTCAGAGCACCCATTTTGGACTATAGTGTAAGAAAAGAGTCACTATATCACCATTTTGCAAGACCTCAACCTATTTCCAAGCACATTTACTTTTTTTCCTTCTTCTTCTTTCTCCCTACTCCCCCTGCCCTGCCCCCCAAAATCTGCAATACTTAATTTGAAACTATTCAGTTTCAAGCTAATATACATTTACATCCCCAAAGACTCACAAACTTTTAAATAGATCTGATCATAGTCAGAAAAAAAGTAAATATGATCTAGCCCCTACCTACTTACACACACACATTTCCTATGTATAGAACACTGACCGTTCTTTAATTAGGGAAGCCAGCTGGGATTTGAATTTTTCTTTGAAGGAAGCACAGAAGTAATGTTTAGAAAACGTATGAAATCCCATCTTGTCTTTGAGCTGTCACTCAGGCTTTGGGTCTTTTGCCCCATATTCTATTAACCATTCTTATTCTGAACCTGTGATATCCGATTCCTCTTTCTGTAATTTCCGTCTTTTGTTCACAACTCTATTCTCACAATAACACTATTCAGATAAGGTATGTCTTTGAGTTGTCAGCTACTACTTCTCTTTTTTTTTTTTTTCTCCTTGTACAGATACTATTAGTGCTTTGGGATTTTGTGATAAAAGTGTACAAAGCAAGAGCCCTCTGCTAAATATTGCAGCTCACTTTTCAGTACTGCATCAGGCAGCATTAGAAGGGAGTTTTTACAGTTTACCTTGCAAATGATGGAAACCACTCTTTGTTAAACAAAAGAATGAAGGGAGCCCAGAAAAAGATATATTCATAGTGCATTGCTTGTGTGCTATGGTGTCCTGGCACTGGAGGAAAAATGTAAGGGGATTATTCCTGGATAAGGCACCTTGCAAATATAACATGTGCGTGTTGTGACACTTTGGCCATATGATCATCATTCAGTTCAAAAAGGTATGCTTTCAAGGTTTAAAAAGTAAAAAGATCAGAGTAATGACCTTGAACTGCACAGCAAAAGACACAGCATATCTTTATTATGTCTCCTCTCAGCAGAGATTGTATTTTTTTTTAGGTACACACTGCCCAGCAAAATGGAAATACGGATCTCAGCAGTAATAAATCCATACAAAATCCCACTGCATTTAAAATAATTTTAATAACAATAACAATAAGAGCCTGAGGTTTGTGCTCTGGATTTTGGATAAAAATACATGGTGTATTACATATCAAAGCCTCCAGAGCTACAATCCCAGTTCCTTGCCAGTCACATGCTTTATGATTTTCAGCAGACCACTTTTTTCTATAGGTGTGTAATTTTATCAACCTATAACATGCGAATTTTACCATTTGCATCAAAAAGACTTGATTTGGAGGTGCAGCTTCATTTAACATTTCTTGGAGATTCTTGGATGAACAGGGTTTCATCCATGTCTAGGGTCTGCACTCCAGCTACTTAACAATAACAACAAAAACTTCAATGAGTTTCCACAGGCTTATTTTGTTGGATAAAATTTGCAATTCAATAAAGCAAATAGTATAACTAATACTAATTGTGTAGTTTAAAGCTTTTCTAAAAATTATTAATTTTTTTATTGTGTTTATAATAAAATAGTAATTAAAAATTTGCTAGCAGCCATAATCACAGCTCAGTAAATGTTTTAACATTTACCTGATAACTTAGGACAGGAGGTACTCAAAGTAGCCTTCATTCATAACAAAACTGACAATCATTTTGGAATATATTTGTTTAAATGTAACATCAAGATCACATTTGTTTAATAGCCAGACATTTTCGTGGAGGGCAGGGCAGGGCAGGGCGGGGCAGGGCAGGGCAGGGCGGGGCAGGGCAGGGGAGGGAAGGGGAGGGGAGGGGAGGGGAGGGAAGGGAAGGGAAGGGAAGGGAAGGGAAGGGAAGGGAAGGGAAGGGAAGGGAAGGGAATAGTTTGTATAGAAATCTAGATCTGTATATTCTAACCACGTTATTAAGAGTTTTTTTTTACCTTACAACCAATTTCTTTTTTAGTTTTTAGAGTAATAAAGCCACAAGCATAACCAATTACAAGGGCAAGACATGGCTGATATTTAGATTACTTCCTGTAAACAGTTGAATATTTAAATAGCACCGGTGACTTTGATAATTTCTAAATTCTAAACACCTAAATTTTTACTTTTAAAGTGCAAAAAAAAAATCAGGATGCACTTTGTGCGTCATATAAAGACACACATGAAAAAAGTACTTAATGTATTTAGTTTGGTGGTGTTTACTTCAACTGCACTAAGAACTGAAGTTAAGCTCTTTCTGAGTGCTCTGCTGAACTGGTAATGGTCATTACTTGCACTTGCTAATGTGGAAGTCTGGTGCAGTCAAAGCTGAAACCATGATTCTAAGATCTGTTTTTTTTTTTTTTTTTTTACAGGAACTAAGCACAAGTAGTCATACTTCTGAACAATAAGATGTTATTTCTTTGGCCTTACTGACCTTCTCCTCTTGGTCTGCTTGAGCACTTCTGGTTTCAACAGTCAGCACTACCAAGATACGAAGCAGAGGAAGTATATTTGCTAGTCATGGCACCTACTCCTGAAAGACGCCAGCAGCAGTTGTTGGCTGTAGTTACAGCTTTATCTAAGGATGTGTCACATATTTAGGCTGTTATGTGATCTTTCTTTGCTGCTTTCCCTTCCTAAAAGCTTTCTCCATTCTCTTAACTTCTATAATTTTTTCACATTTGTGAATTAGGTGCCGAGTGACTTGCTTATAAAATAGCTACATAGGCTGTTTTACAACTCCAGAGGGGAGCCAGGGCTCTCTTCACATTAGCATGCTTTATGCCTCTAAGCAGGCAAGACAGGAGAAGCGCTGTGGGAAAGTAATTACTATATGGGCATATCTATAGACTGGTTCAGTGAAGGAGAGTCAGATGTGCAAGCACAGTCTCTTGTTTGCCTTCACAATTCATATTCCTGCTTGCCAGTCAAGTAGGAAGCTAGTCAAGTCTAAAAGAACTGATATTTGTCTCTGTTAGCTGCCCATGAAATAGTACAGCGTAATACAGTTTTATGCTAAGAAAACTGGTCCCTCAGCTCCAGATAAAACATAGTGGAAAGCTGTTATAGTAATATCAAGGATCTGTTTTACATTTAAAGTAAGAACACTGAGAAATCTATTTTCGAATGCTGTTTTTTGACTTGTCTCCCAAGAACCTGTCACAGTCACAGAAACTGAGTTTGGGGTCTGGGCACCCATATGTACAGCATGTTTCACATCACATCATTCAGTATGGATTTTTCATGTTCACAGTCAAGAGGCATTTGCAGATACAAGTCAAAGTTGTGTGCACACGGAAGTTGTAAGGTAGCTTCTGTTCTGCAGTTGTCAGCCAGAGAGCCAGCATGATCTCTTCGCCTGTGGCTGAAGTGTATATCCCCCTTACTGCTTTCCCTGTCTGGGAGGATGTTTGGGGGGCAGTTCTGCCAGAGGCAGTATCTGTGCCACATGTGTATTGCATTTACCACTCAAAAGAATATTATGGATGAGTGAATTGTAAAGAGAGTTGGAAATACTCACCAGTAGTACTGAAGATCCCTTTGACCCAAAAATGTTCACCAATGCACTGCTGCAGAGAAAACTGTCCTCCTGTTTATTGGGTACTTGTTATGATCAACATCAGATACAGCTGGATACATAAAAAACACTAGCTAACTTCTCTGAAACCTAGCTTCATAGTAGAAAATATACTAGTTAGATAAAACAGTATACTTACCAAGCATAATGAGCTAAAAATAAAAAAAAAAAAAAAATCTTTTCCATGGATTCTGAAGAAGGCCTTAAGTGATCTGAATACCTACACACACACACATTTTTATTTGTGCTAATTATAGTATTCTTTTTCTGGAGGGGTTTGGCCTTCTCATTCACCTGATAGACTTTTCCATAGACTTACTGAATTCATTCACAGATACAAATCTTCCTGAAATCTTCCTGGGTGTGCTCCTACTGGCAAATAATATGACAGACAGGCAGTGAACTTAGTCTCCAGTTCAACCTTCGGGTTGCTCCAGCCCATCAATGTAAACACAGCCATTATAATTAATCTTAAGGATTGCCATAAAGGTAGAGAGGCCATTTACGGAATGTGGGTCTGATCCAAACTTACTTTGTCTTTCTATTTAACTTCCGTGCACCTTGGAAGAGGCCTTAAATTGGCACTGCTTTCACATAAATTAAGTATGAGCCTTTTTCTAAACCTTAATATGTCCAGAGAGGATTTTATTCTATTGTAAAAGAAAGACCAATGAATCAACTCCATGCTTCCCTTTTACACTTATTTAGAAATTGTATGTAAATATTTACAAATAAAGTGAGAATAGGAACTTGAGAAATACACATTTCAGAGGGGCGTTTGCTATAGCATGCGTACAGCACTTCACAGGAAATATTTTAGAAAGAGGGAGATAGATGTAATAATGAAAAATGTGCAGTTCAGTGTCTTTGCTTTACCAAAGACAGTGCTCTTTCTGGCTGGAAGCAGAACACATCTCATACTGAGTGATTAATTTGCTATGAATGAGAAATTCTGTGAGTTTTAAGCTCCTCTACATACAACACACTGTAAATAGACCATTTTCACTAAACTTACCTGATATTCACTGAGATACTTTAGTTCATCAAGTGTTTCTGTATATCTGAGATTTGAGCTATGCTACTGAATTGTGATCAGATGGATGAGAGACCAAGAGTGTCATGTGGTTCGAAGTAGAGATAATACCCGCTCAAAACACGTTGGTCTCATTCCCTGATCTATTCTCTGCTTAGAAAGGAACTCAAGAATTTCTATCACAAGTTTTTTCTGCATATACCTCTAAACAGTTCTCCCAGTAAAATCCCGTTATTCAAATACATACAGGCAGTTCAGATAAACTGTCTCAAAAATTCTGCACATTGTTATCTGATTCTTAATCACAATCAGTTGAAAGCCTGTTTTAAATGTTAAGATATGTGATTCATAACTGTGTCTCAGGTAGTTCCATGAAGGAAGAGAAGGAATACTAACCTTCTGCCAGAATGGGAACGAAAGACAGTAAATCACAAAGCAGACTGTGGATTTATATATTTATCAAACAGAAAAAAGATGCTATGACACGGTAGTCTGGTATCTATAGGACTTCCTAAGTATCCTCTGTAATGGTAATTCGGTTGTCTTGTTTTGCACTGAATCTGGGTGATAAGGAAAGAAAACCGGAGTTCCATTCCTAGAATCTGATATGAGTTGTGTAAGAATTGAAGTAGATGGGGTTTTTTTATTTTTTTTTCTAGTATCAGCCAGACACAGAAAACGTGTAGGGCTCTTTTGTTTTCTCTCATGGCTAATGATAAAAGCAACAACCAGGTGAGTGCTGAAGATATAGTAATACAGTAATACACTTGATCCAGTGAATGAAAAAAAAAAAAAAAACTGCTTTTGTGCAAAATAAGAGAAAAATGTGGAAAGAATCTGAAAATGCTGGCATTCTTGATGGGACAAATAAAGGCATAACTACTTTGGAAGAGGAGACTAGAGTTCTGCAATGATTATCACTCCCCAAAGAGATAAAAGTAGAGTCCTAAACAGTCTAAATTCAACATTCAGTGGGAAAAGGTAATAATTGTATTGTAAGGGTTCCCTGTAGGCAGAGGATATATGTATTTTTCAGATGGCAGTCTGACAATGTTCTCTTCCTTCTCCCAAGATTAAACATCCCAAGAGGCCTAGCAATTTGCAATATATATAGATTTGACTGAGACATCTTAAGTATTTGTTTCACAGTGATGGTCAGCTCTGCTTTTTTGAGCTGTTAATCATGAGCCAGGTCTTTCAAGATGACTTCAAGTTTTCAAGTTAAATTTGCTTTGTGAAGGATTTCAACCCACATCATAGTTATATCTGCTGCAGTTTCCAGCAGCAAAATGAGTGATGTGCCATTATCCATACCATGGATTTGTGGCATTTGCCACTGTTGTGGTTTAACCCGGCCGGCAGCTAAACACCACACAGCCGTTCGCTCACCCTCCCCTCTCCCTCTCTGGGATGGGGAAGAGAAACGGGAAAGTGAAGCCTGCAAGTCGAGATAAAGGCAATTTATTAAGACAGGAAAAAAAATAATAACAATAATAATAATAATGATAATGGTATTAATAATAATAATGTGTACAAAACAAGTGATGCCCAATGCAATTGCTCACCACCCATTGACTGATGCCCAGCCTACCCCCGAGCAGCCGGCCTCCCCACCCTGGCCAGCCACCCCTATATATTGTTTAGCATGACATCAGATGGTATGGAATACCCCTGTGGCCAGTTTGGATCAGTTGTCCTGGGTCTGTCCCCTCCCAGCTCCTGCTGCACCCCTAGCCTGCTCGCTGGCAGGACAGAGCGAGAAGCTGAAAAGTCCTTGGCCTGGTGTAAACACTGCTCTGCAGCAATTAAAACATCAGCATGTTATCAGTGCTCTTCTCATCCTAATCCAAAACATAGCACCCTACCAGCTACTAGGAGGAAAATTAACTCTGTCCTAACTGAAACCAGGACAGATATCCACCCCTTAATCCATACCATTTATGTCATGCTCAGGTTACACTCTTTCCAATACATTCTAATTAATCACCATTTTCATCTATGGTATATAGCAATCATGGTAGTGATGACATACAGTATTATATAATAATTAACATACTACAATTCAACTCATGGTCTATTCTCACCCAGTATTAAATCCCCTTGAGGTACACACCGGACCTCCCCATTCTTTTGCATTACCCACCAAGTGCATCCAGGTCCCTGAGCAAAAGCAATCACACGAATGGGTTTGCCTTTTCCTGAGGCAGGAGTAGCCCAGACTGTTTTACCCAGCATGTTTCTTACATGCACTACGGGAACTTTATCCCCTTCTACAGTGCGTAACTGGTTTGACTGGGCAGGTCCAGCTTGGTTGGCAGATCCCCTAGTATTGACTAACCAGGTGGCCTTTGCCAAATGAGTATCCCAATTTTTGAATGTCCCAGCACCCATTGCTTTCAGTGTAGTCTTTAACAGTCCATTGTATCGTTCAACTTTCCTGGAGGCTGGTGCATGATAGGAGATGTGATACACCCACTCAATACCATGTTCTTTGGCCCAAGAGTCTATAAGGTTGTTTTGGAAATGAGTCCCATTGTCTGACTCAATTCTTTCTGGGGTGCCATGTCGCCACAGGACCTGCTTTTCAAGGCCCAGGGATAGTATTCCAGGTGGTGGCATGGGGCACAGGATATGTTTCCAGCCATCCGGTGGTTGCTTCCACCATTGTAAGTACGTGGCGCTTGCCGTTGCGGGTTTGAGGGAGTGTGATGTAATCAACCTGCCAGGCCTCTCCATATTTATATTTCAGTCATCGTCCCCCATACCAAAGAGGCTTTGACCGTTTGGCTTGCTTGATTGCAGCACATGTTTCACAATCATGAATAACTTGTGCTGTAGTGTCCATGGTCAGGTCCACCCCTCGATCACGAACCCATCTGTATGTTGCATCTCTGCCTTGGTGGCCTGAGGTATCATGGGCCCATTGGGCTATAAATAATTCACCTTTATGTTGCCAGTCCAGGTCCACCTGAACCACTTCAATCTTAGCAGCCTGATCCACCTGCTGGTTGTTTTGATGTTCTTCAGTAGCCCGATTCTTGGGCACATGAGCATCTACATGGCATACCTTTACAACCAGGTTCTCTACCTGGGCAGCAATATCTTGCCACAATGCAGCAGCCCAGATGGGTTTGCCCCTGCGCTCCCAGTTGTTCTGCTTCCATTGCTGTAACCACCCCCACAGGGCATTTGCTACCATCCATGAATCAGTATAGAGATAGAGAACTGGCCACTTTTCTCATTCAGCAATATCTAAAGCCAGCTGAATGGCTTTCACTTCTGCAAACTGACTTGATTCACCTTCTCCCTCAGCAGCTTCTGCAACTCGTCGTGTAGAACTCCATACAGCAGCTTTCCATCTCCGATGCTTTCCCACCATACGACAGGACCCATCAGTTAACAGGGCATATTTCTTCTCATTTTCTGGTAGCTTGTTGTACAGTGGGGCTTCTTCAGCACGGACCACCTCCTCCTCTGATGATATCCCGAGGTATTTGCCTTCTGGCCTGTCCATAATCATTCCCAAGATTCCTGGGTGACTGGGGTTTCCTATTCGAGCCCGCTGAGTAATCAGTGCAACCCACTTGCTCCATGTAGCTTCAGTTGCATGATGTGTAGAGGGGACCCTTCCTTTGAACATCCAGCCTAGTACCGGCAGTCAGGGTGCCAGGAGGAGCTGCGCTTCAGTACCGACCACTGCCGAAGCAGATCGAACTCCTTCATATGCTGCCAATATCTCCTTTTCGGTTGGAGTATAGCGGGCCTCAGATCCTCTGTATCCCCGACTCCAGAACCCCAGGGGTCAACCTCGAGTTTCCCCAGGTTCTTTCTGCCAGAGGCTCCAGGTAGGGCCATTCTCCCCAGCAGAGGTGTAGAGCACATTCTTTACATCTGGTTCTGTTTGGACTGGCCCAAGGGCTACTGCCTGAACTATTTCCTGCTTAATTTGTTCAAAGGCTTGTCGTTGCTCAGGGCCCCATTCAAAAGCATTCTTCTTACGGGTTACTTGGTAGAGTGGGTTTACAATCAGCCTGTAACTTGGAATATGCATTCTCCAAAACCCCACGACACCTAGGAAAGTTTGTGTTTCTTTTTTGCTAGTTGGTGGAGACATAGCTGTTATCTTGTTGATCACATCCATTGGGATTTGACGACGTCCATCTTGCCATTTTATTCCTAAAAACTGGATCTCTCATGCAGGTCCTTTAACTTTACTTTTTTTTATGGCAAAACCAGACTTCAGACGGATTTGGACTATTTTCTTCCCTTTCTCGAAAACTTCCTCTGCAGTGTCACCCCACACAATGATGTCATCGATGTACTGCAGGTGTTCAGGAGCTTCCCCCTGCTCCAGCGCAGACTGGATCAGCCCATGGCAAATGGTAGGGCTGTGTTTCCATCCCTGGGGCAGCCGATTCCAAGTATATTGGACTCCCCGCCAAGTGAACGCAAACTCTGGCCTGCATTCTGCTGCTGAAGGGATGGAGAAAAATGCATTAGTGATATCAATTGTGGCATACCACTTGGCTGCCTTTGATTCCAGTTCATACTGGAGTTCTAGCATGTCCAGCACTGCAGCACTCAGTGGTGGCATGACTTCGTTCAGGCCACAATAGTCCACTGTTAGTCTCCACTCACCATTGGACTTTCTCACTGGCCATATGGGACTATTAAAAGGTGAATGAGTCTTGCTGATCACTCCTTGGCTCTCCAATTGACAAATTAGCTTATGGATGGGAATCAGGGAGTCTCAGTTGGTGCAATATTGCCACTGGTGCACAGTTGTGGTAGCGATTGGCACTTGCTGTTCAACCCTCAGCAACCCCACAACAGAAGGGTCCTCTGAGAGACCGGGCAAGGTAGACAACTGTTTAATGTCCTCTGTCTCTAAGGCAGCTATGCCAAAAGCCCACCGGAACCCTTTTAGGCCCTTGAAATATCCTCTTCTAAGATAGGCTATGCCAAGGATGCATGGAGCATCCAGGCCAGTCACAATATGGTGCTTTTGCCACTCATTTCCAGTTAGACTCACTTCAGCCTCCAATAGAGTTAACTGCTGGGATCCCCCCGTCACGCCATAAATACAGATGGGCTCTGGCCCTTTATAGCTTGATGGCATTAGAGTACATTTTGCACCGGTGTCTACTAAAGCCTTATACTTCTGTGAGTCTGATGTGCCAGGCCATCGAATCCACACAGTCCAATAAACTCGATTGTCCCTTTCCTCCCCCTGGCTGGAGGCAGGGCCCCTCTAGTCCTGGTCAGAATCTTCATTTCTGTGTTTAAAGGACTGCCTGCTGGAATTTGGAGCAGCAAACTTTTCAGAGAACCCCTTTTTCCCGATTGTTTTCTTTTGCAACTCACGTACCCATGCCTCTAGGGTCGCGGTAGATTTTCCATCCCATTTTCTCATGTCCTCTCCATGGTCACGTAGGTAAAACCACAGGGTGGCGCGGGGTGTGTACCCCCCATATTGTCTTACTTGCACAGATGAACGCTTACCCCTAATAGCTGAGACACTGGTTTGTACAGGTGGGGAGGAAAATAAACTCTTTAAGTTGGTGGAACTCTTCAGAAAGTTTCTCCAAAGTATTCTCTTTTAGTTGGTGGACACTGGTTCGTTCAGGTGGCGGGGAAGATAAATTCTCTTTAATTTGCTGGAACTCTTCAGAGAGTTTCTCCACAGCCAAGATGCAGGCCTGTAGGGAAGAGGAGAGACTTTCTTCGTACTGCCAGAGTTGTTTAGCCACTTCATCCACTGTGGGTTCCTCATCCTCTTTCCAGGCCATTATTGCCAATGAGCTGGCATACTATGATGGTGCACTCCACTCTCCGCACATTGTCTTTGCATACATTAATATCACATAGCCTCTAGTTTACAAGTCATTCCCTAGTAACCAATTTTTTAAGAAAATATGACAGCATGTTATCTTTTATTTTTACATCTGCAGCTTTACAGTCATGTTTTTCCCTCGTCTCTTCTGGAAGAATTCATTTAAAACACGGATGGGACAAAGGTAAGAAGTAGAGAGTAGGTGTCAAGAATTTCTACAGGGAAGAAAATGAAGATGTTGAATCCTAAGCAGTGACCTTTTTTTGTTACAAAGGTACCATCCCACAACAGATTACTTCAAGCACCACTATGAAAGATCTTCCATGATGCTTCGCTTCTCTGTATCCTGTTGAAACACAGTCTACAGATAGAGCTGGTCACAAGCCCTCAGGACTTGACACCATGGAGCAGTACTTGCAGATGAAAAGTACTTAGAAATAAATTATCAAGTATCTTCACAGAATCACAGAATCATCTAGGTTGGAAGAGACCTCCAAGATCATCTAGTCCAACCTCCGACCTAACACTAACAAGTCCTACACTAAACCATATCACTAAGGGCTACATCTAAACCTCCAGGGATGGCGACTCAACCACCTCCCTGGGCAGTCCATTCCAATGTCTAACAACCCTTTCAGTAAAGAAGTTCTTCCTAATATCCAACCTAAACCTCCCCTGGTGCAACTTTAGCCCATTCCCCCTCGTCCTGTCACCGGGCACGTGGGAGAATAGACCAACCCCCACCTCTCTACAGCCTCCTTTAAGGTACCTATAGAGAGCGATAAGGTCTCCTCTGAGCCTCCTCTTCTCCAGGCTAAACAACCCCAGCTCCCTCAGCCGCTCCTCGTAAGACTTGCTCTCCAGACCCCTCACCAGCTTCGTTGCCCTTCTCTGGACTCTCAAGCACCTCCATGTCCTTCTTGTAGCGAAGGGCCCAAAACTGAACACAGTACTCAAGGTGCGGCCTCACCAGAGCCAAGTACAGGGGGACAATCACTTCCCTAGACCTGCTGGCCACACTGCTTCTTATGCAAGCCAGGATGCTGTTGGCCTTCTTGGCCACCTGAGCACATTGCTGGCTCATATTCAGCTGCCTATCAACCAGTACCCCCAGGTCCTTCTCCGCCAGGCAGCTTTCCAACCACTCTTCTCCCAGCCTGTAGCGCTGCTTGGGGTTGTTGCGCCCCAGGTGCAGGACCCGGCACTTGGCCTTGTTGAACCTCATACAGCTGACCTCAGCCCATCGGTCCAGCCTATCCAGATCCTCCTGCAGAGCCTTCCTTCCCTCGAGCAGATCGACACACGCACCTAACTTGGTGTCTTGTATTTCTAAGAAGAAAATTAAAAAGTACAATGAGGCTATGCTCTCTTTTGTTCTTATTCCATAAAAAGATTGTATGTAGATGGCTTTTGAAGAAGGGTACGTGGGTAATAACCTCCATGTGGTTAGACAGGAAAGCCCAGAAGAATTAATCACATCTTGATGAAACCCTAAATAATTCCACTTGCAATGCTGTATGTCTGGGAGAGACACACAAGTAAATGGTGCATCAGAGGTAGATACAACCACAACGTTCCACATTCACCCAAAGTTTTAAGAACTCATGTTAGCCAAGATTAATTTGGCTTGTTGGCTTGTGGGACTCTTTGGATACCACTCAGTTATTGACCGTATTGACCTTTCTAAGACAGAAAATTCCTCTTTCCAGAAGCTGTCCTTCAGAGTTGACAGAATGGACAACTTTCTGTGATAATCTGGAATCAAAATCTTTCTACCCTGCTTTGTTGTTGCTCTTGTTCTGCTCCCTTGTATTTGGTCACATACTCCTCATTCTGTTTATTGCTACTACATATTTAAGTTTCTTTACACAAGGTCTATACAACACTGAAAATGGAAGGGCTGTGACATTGTTGATGGTGAAGTGAGAATGGCTGTTTTATACTTGTGGCTTTAATAAACTATTGCCTTCATTGGTGAGCAACACGAATTATTTAGCAACAGAGCAACGGAAAAAGTGTTTTCTGCCTAAAGAGAAAATGCAGCAATCTCTTTTGCTGCAAGCACGACAACTAAGTTAATTCTCAGTTAGTAAACTCAATGTGGAGACATAGTGAGAACAATCTCCCAGTTAAAATCTCCTAGCTACATTAAATACGAAAAATATTCCTTATCTCAATACAGGCATGATATGGGCTTTTCAGAGTCAGAAGGATCTGTTAAGATTTTGATTAGTGAGCACTCAAAATAAAACATAGGATTGGGTGATAAATTCTCTGTTCCAGTTTCATCTCTGTTCCAGTTTCACTCATAACATATCCCTAATCCTATACACTTTATTTAAAAAGTGACTTAGACTTTCAATTTTCTATAAGTTTAAGTATAAAGCATTTCTGAAATTCAGAAATTTAGTGACAAAACTTGTTTCAAGAAGACAAAATGTATATTTTCCACACAGGGGAAAACAAAGCCAAACATCACCACACACCTTCCTCCATGCTATAAGTAACATACTCGTACATGTGGCAGACAAAATATAAAAAGTGTACACACTACTTTTAGCTGAAGTGCTGTGGCAGTAGTGTCATGAGGCTTAGCTGTTCTTTAATTGTGTTACTTTTAGTATTTTCTTGATAATGAGTTTTGCTTTTAGTCTGGGAACGCCAAGCAGTTAGCTAGCCTTCTACCAGTACCAGATTATTTGCATGGTTCTGTACATCAATGATAATTCATTGCAAACAGCAAAATAAAACAATAGATTTCAAGGAATTGTATATATATATATATATATATATATAAATTCTATATATATATATACATATATATATATATGTTATTTTCACTAAAGCAGGAGACGTTTATTGACTCCAAATCAAATGAAGTTGCACACAAAATGGAGCCTGTGGAAAGTGAAAACTAAGTGAGAGTATTTGGGAGGAATGTAGAAGGAACCTAAATACACATGGACAAGATGGACAAGTCAGTATGGCACATAGAAAAAATCAAGTACAGCTGCAGCTTAAGTGTGGGCTGAAAAGAAACTGTCGCATTGGTTCTACAAACCCATTAGGAGCCCAAGGACAAAGAGGAGAAATGTTGGCTTACTACTTAATGAGGAAGACAGAAGTTACTTAATATACTGTAGATCATAGCACATAATGCTTTTGTTTGTTTATTTCAGAAGCCTCTAAAAGGCTCAGTCACACTTACTATCAGAATTAATACCAGAATACTTGAAGACCTGTCTGAAGCACTCGTTACAGTTTCTAATAATCTTTCAAAACCTCCAGGGATCCATAAGGTTCCAGAAATGGGAAACATGCTGTCTGTCCTTAAAATACAGGGAAGAAAAAGAGGTGATCAGATGTTAGACTAGACTAACATTCTGGTTAGACTAGACTAGAATGATACTCTAGTGAAGGTAAATTCATTCTAGTTTAGTGAAGTTAACTTCACTTTCCAAGGGGAAAAAAAATAAAAATTAAAAAACATGCACAAACCTAGAATGAAGGAAACAGTCTGCAAGAACCTGGAAGGAGGAAGAAGATAACCAACAGCCAAGACAATCCAGTAAAAAGATCCATCCTATTTTTCTTCTATGATGGGTAAGTTTTTTTAGATGGGGAAAAGCAGAGAAATTGTCTGTCTTGACTTGAGGAAGTCTGTTGACACTGATTCCAATGGCGCTCTGGGATGGTCAGAATGTGATGGGAAACTGTCATCTGCCATCTTCATTTCCAGTGAGATAGACACAGTCCAGTTTTCAAAATGCAATGCCTGATCTGATAAATCATACCAGATCTGACCTGGTCACAGATTACCATTTGATCAGGCCTAGCCTGAAAAAAGTAACTAATATGTGGGAGCATAACTAGCAAGAAAAATACGCATAGGGAACTGGTATCAAAAAGCTAACAGCTGCATTGAGCGTTATGAAAGAATCTGTCCTGGGGCTGATACTATAATTCAGTGACTTCATTTTTTATCTGGAGAATGAAAGAAACTGTTTTTCAAATTTACGGTTAACATCAAGCTTGAGGGATGAGGTTGAATTCAATATGATCTTGGCAATTTGGAGAAACAGTATAAAAAACAACACAACTGATTGACAGTGACCTTGAGGAGGGATTATCCACTTCAAAAATACAGGAAAGTGAGCAACAGGTAGCAGAACACAAGCTGCATGAGTCAAAAATGTCATGCTAAGAAAAGACCAATTCCAGCTGGAGGCATTTAAGCAGCAGTATAGCCTGTAAAAGACACAGAGGCCTTTCACAGGGGTAAAATACTGATTCAATCACTTGCAGAGGGACCAGATGAAGGAAAAACACAGAAGAGGCCTACCATGATAAAGAAGTCCAAAAAACATGACTTGAAAGACATGATCAAAAGACCCTGGGACTGTTTAGGTTAGATAAGGGAAAACTTGTGGAAGGCAGAGCAACAGTCATCTGGCATCTATGCTGTTCCTAAGAAGGTCAATAGCAGAAGGAATGCCACAAGAGATATGTGAGAAGGCATTAGGATAAACCTTCTAGTACTCACCACTGTCAATCACTTGCCTAGGGAAGTTGTGATATGGGAGCATTTGAGAACAGTTTAGACAAATATTTTCGCGAATATTTTCAGATGAACAGGGACCAGACTAACTTCTTTCCCTTTCCCTGCTCAGACTGCAATATGATGGCTAGCATATATCTTCTTACAATGCTGGTGATCTCATGATACTTCCTCTCCCCCTTGTAACTTCTTCCCTTTTCAACAAAGCCATGAATGTGCCACCACCCATGTTTGGATTTTTGTAATGTTTTCTGCCTACTGTGTTTGTACTTTCTACTCTATACTCTTTGCAGAAGAAATTTTCTCAAAGTGCAGACTTTAAAGAATAACCAGTCCGTAACTCTGTCCAGTCAATCAGTAAGCTAACTTGCTGATGTATTGCCTGCATACTCACTGGATATATCTCTACAACTTCACCTAGCCACTAGTTAACCAATGAAAGAGTAAAATGGCATGAAAAACATTTGCATAAAGAGCACACATCTGTTGATTATGTTCATGGACACAAAGAAGGAAATAGAATTAGAACTAAGGTCTCATTTCTATATAGTGCTTCCATCATTACTCATATGAAAACAACCACGAGAGAGACTGTTACAAGAATATTGTGAATGACACCTTTGAATTATACCAAGGACAGTTTAGTTTAATCTGTAGCAAGTACCCCAGCAGCATGCGTCTATCAGAGAAAACCTAGTACCTGCTCCAGTTTAAATCCCTTGGTCATAACATTTTCTAAAATTTCCTTGACAGACTGTCCTAGCTTGTGAGCATGTCTGGAACAGAGAAGCACCATCAGTTGCAATGAAGAATTGTAAAGAAAAGTGGGAGATAGAGTCCATGGACAGAGACTGAGTAAATATCAAGCTGTACCTAATATATTCAGTTACATAGCTGCCTTAAAGTTCTTGGTGGGAGACTTCATGAGAAGGCCTGGATCATGATATTCTAGGAAGAACAATGGGATTGGAAATGAATAAAATGCTCTGTAAAGGATTTGTTAACTTTTCATACAATTCTAACAACTGGACTTTGAATGGGATGTAATAAAAAAATAGCTATAGCCCCAAGTCACTGGAGAGATCAAACAAGAAAAGACACAGAGCAAGAATTGATGAGCACAAAGTCAAAATTCTAGGGTGTCATGAGCAATCCCAAACAGACATGGCACATGGTAGTCACTGTTGTGCAGCCCTTGACACATACAGCAAAGAACAGACATAAGTGTTACAAGCTGAGGAGCCATCATAGAATCATAGAATGATGGTTTGGGTTGGAAGGATAGTCTAGTTCCAACCTCCACTGCCATGGGCAGGGACAACTTCCAGGTTACTCAAAGCCCCATCCAGCTTGGCCTTGAACACTTCCAGGGATGGGGCATCCACAGCTTCTCTGGGCAACCTGTTCCAGTGCCTCATCACCCTCATAGGAAAGAATTTCTTCCTTGTATCTAAATCAACCTTTTTTTAGTTTAAAGCCATTCCCCCTTGTCCTATCACTACACTCCCCAATAGAGTCCCTCTCCAGCTTTCCTGTAGATAGACCCCCTTTTAGGCACTGAAAGGCCACTGTAAGTTCTTCCTGGATCTTCCTGTTCTCCAGGCTGAACAATCCCATCTCCCTCAGCCCGTCCTCATGAGAGAGGTGCTCCAGCCCTTTGATCATTTTCGTGGCCCTCATCTGGACTCACTCTAATAGGTCCATGTCCTTCTCGTGTTGGGGGCCCCAGAACTGAATTCAGGACTCCAGGCTGGATCTCACAAGAGCAGAGCAGAGGGGGAGAATCACCCTTTCTTCAACCTGCTCTCACAGAGGCCCAACCAGCACTGCTCACTGGCTCGTCTCTGGCCAGCAGCATGTCCCTTTTGGAGCAGGCTGGAGCTGGCTCTGATCTGACATGGGGCAGCTGCTGGGCTCTGCTCACAGAGGCCATGCCTACAGCCCCCCACTACCAGATCCTTGCCTTGTAAACCCAGTACAGGCAGCCAAGGCTGCCCTTGAGTTTCAAATTCTCCACAAGCCTCTCCATGTTGGTGAGAATTAAGTCCAGTACAGCACCTCTCCTCGTAGGCTCCTCTATCACTTGTAGAAGGAAGCTATCATCAGTGCATTCCAGGAACCTTCTGGATTGCCTATGTCCTGCTGAATCATACCACTAGCTACATAACCTATCACAAAAAGTACCAAGTGGCTTGGTAAAGTATCACCCTTTTGAAGGAAAAGACTGGAAAGGTTGCATAGTGCAATTGTTCAACCAGCTTTTCTACAAAGACACTGGGAATTTCTTTGCATGGGAAGCTCATCAATGACAGGTTAGCCCAGCTAGGGATAAACCCAACTGGAATAAATACAAGCTGCTGGACAAGCCTCTTCTGTTTTTGGAATAGTCTGGACAGTAACATACACCTAGAAATTATTATAATGGCCTACTAACTACTGTTACTAAGGGGAGAGGATTTGTAAAAAAGGAAGAAAGTGGTTAAGTATAGGATAAACAGATGTCAAATAAATATTTTATTGTTCCTTTTCTGCTTGTTTTATTTTGATTACTCTGGTTTAATGCACCTTCTGAGTGTGTGAGAAGCTGTATAAAAATAAATACACCCCAACGGAAAGGTGAAAATGCCCAGAAGCTGCAAGAGGTATCAAAGCTCCTTTTTTATATAGGCCGTATGTTAAAATGTCTCTTCCTCACATATTCTGGGATTACAATAAAGTGGAGAAAAAGACTCGGGATATACAACTGGGCACATAAATCGCTGGCCTCAATAGGCAGCCAAGATCCCTAATGCTGGGAATTTTAAATGATCCAGGCAAGGGGAAAAAAAAAATAAGAAAAAAAAAAAAGTTTTCTTTTTTGAAGGCTAGTATAGTAGCAACACTATTCTTTCTCCCAAAGAAAGAATGAGAAAACCAAGAAAAGTGCTGTTGAGCAAAATAAGCAATAAAAGGTAGCAAGTGTGGCAGTTTGAAGGAGGTGACAGAACACAAGAAAGATTAAGAAAAGAGGTGTGAAAAATCCCCAAGAGAGAAGCTGTTGATGACATTTAAATTCTTGCATAAAATTAAACCATTTGGAACTTGGCTTCATTATATCCTGTATATCATGGTGTCACACACTAAGACTTTCCAGAGACACAGATTTTCTATCTGTGAACAGGACTCTTCATGACTTTACACGTTAGCAGTGGAGGGAAAATCATTACAGTGGTTTGCACTTGTATTCTGCATCGGAAGCTTGAACACAGAATTTACAGCCAGGACATGTTCTGCCTTTGTTTTCACCTTGGAAAGAAGACAAGGGCCTAACTTTGCAGAGCCCAGCTAGAAGTCAATAATAAGAGTGGGAGCAAACCCTACAAGCCCTACAACACCAGCCACAGTTACATCACAAACTAAATGCACTACATGGATTATCTGTTGTTTAAAATAGATGTCTTTAGTATGCTATCTATGTGAATAAAAGCATAAACATTTCAGCTATCAACTCATCAGAACCGCTTGAGCAAGCATAAAATATCTTCTTGGCACCAGGTAGTCATCCTCTTAACGCGATTTCTCTCTCAGACTTACTCTTCAGCCACATGCTAATGGGTTCATCTTAAGATAGCAAAGCAATGCATGTTTTTAATATCAGACTTCCCTTGCATTGGTGAGAGCTACAGATTTTTTGCTGACAAGACAGTTTTAAAACTACATGAATGGTACATGCTTGTTTAGGGGAAAAAATGAGGTGAGTAAGAATTCTGAACCACAAATGATGTCATGTGAAAGTCTAAAAAGTGTTACAGACCACTTTGCAAATGCAAATGAAGTAAGGTGAATAAAATGAGAGTCCAAGTCTCCCCCAAATGTATTTTTTTACAGAGACTTCATTCTTTGAAATCTGGGGTATGTTTCAATGTTTATTTTCTAATTTTTTTCCATGTTTATACTGAGCAGAAGGTCCTGAAGCAGATCACCTAAGTTCTTTTGGTTCGTCATAGTTTTTAATTTTCCACTAAGTCCTTGGGTATTTTTATTTATTTTTTACAGAGGACTAACAAGGGCTTCTAAAACCAGAAAATAAGCCCTGTCTGATTGGTCACAGAGCCCTCCAGGCAAAGACTGAAGTACTTGCATGGTGAATACTGCTAATGATTGAGTGCTGTGTGAACTGGAGCACAAGCCGCTTCCTGCTAGAAGAGGTCTGTGATGACAGGCTCACCCCATGGAAACATGATGTCTTCCCTTTTCATCACTGAGACAAATCGGCATGGGTTTCTTCTGTTCCTGCCATCCTCCAGAAAGTTTTCATCCATTATTCATCCCCTTTCGCTTTATAGGCAAGCATGTACGAATTTCTATCCACTCTTCCCAACACCAATATCGCGCCCCTCCCCTCCCCAGCTACACTCATTTATATACACATTCTCATTCCCTTAAAGAGAAAACAGAAAAAATAGGGGCAAGTAGGGAGAGAGGATTGCTTATGAAATCTTCTTTGCCAAAGACAGCAGAAGAGCTTTATGAACAGTTTGGCTGAGAGCCTCACACTGCCTTGAGCTGACTATTCTTGCAATAACAGCGTCAGCACAGTTTTATTTTCAAATCACCACCTCAACAGTGAAGGACTGCAAGCACTCTGGGCCCTACTCTCACACTGCAAGGAACCATTGACTTCCTCTGTGTTCCTGTGGGTGACATGCCATAGAAGGTCAGTGAGAAATATGAGAGAAATCCGCCCCTGTCCTAGGTTACTTTGGTCAGGTAATCCCTTTCAGATTTGTATCAAATTCCACTTAATATCAGCAGTTTCTGTGGTCTCCTTTTTCCTCCCTGCCATAGAGGTCCTCTCAACTGTCCCACTGACAAGTTAACCTGTTTCTGATATTTCCAAGTGCCTGCAAGGACGTGGTATCAGATAAGCACTGGGATGAGTGACTGGGTTAACTGATAAAGTTGCTAATTAAAGCCCTGTTTTCAACACTCCTGAAACATTTACTGGGCCAAAATTTAGAGCACAGGGGAAGTTTACTTTTGACAATGTATGCTATTTGGTAAATAAAAGGCTCTAAGAATTTCAAAGAAAGTCATGGTAAGAACCTTGCAAAAACATTTCGCTCCTCAGATAAATGTACAAATGGTACAATTCACTTTAGAGTTTTGTAGGTTTAACTTTGAAAGTATCTTGTAAACACTGAGGCTAATTCACTAAAAATGCTGAAGCGTTGCAAGCACAATCATTTTGTAATCTCAACCATTCATTTTCAATTCCATATTTCTAACATTTCAAACTGGCAAAAAATCAAAATTTCTGGAATACTGAAAATGGTTTAAAGCAAATAATTTCTTTCCTCTTCAGTATATGGTTAAATATCTAGTTACTGGCAGGACTATACAAATGAGATACTGAAGTCATATTAGGATGGCAGTGACTAAGCAACTACCTATACCAAACCACTAAATGCACCCAGTGTAAACTACATGGCTCTGAGACTGAGCTGACCAAACCTGAACTGAGTCCCTGTTCAACCCATAGAAAGGCTGCTCCTTTTCTTTCAGGTGTTGGCAAAATTACCAAACAGTTAATTACTGGAAGGTCTAACTCTCATAAGTAGAAATACTGTTGAGGTTTTAAAATGTTCTCAGATGCCTCATGTGCATGCACACTTGTTTTGTTACTTGCTTGTAATATTCTCAGATGGTAAATGATGAACACCTATTTTGAAATAGTGTGATGAGCTGCACTGCACTCTGTCTGGTAATGAGCACAGAAATTTCTCAGAACATTTTTTATTTAAATTCTATAACAGTGATTATTTACTCTCAGGGTAAGAGAACAGATGGTGAACGTGTACCTGACTGATATTTACAGGTGGCACATGCAGCAGCAGATCAGGACTTTTATTGCTATTGAGGCAATGATTTTAAATTGCAGCTCGGTTGCTTGCTTCCTTTTGGAGAGAATTTCTGCTAATAAGTAGAATGGAAAATGAAAGATGATTACCATTGAAGAATTATACATATATCTCAATTGCCTTGTGTTTGATACATTCATATTTCATAAGGTAAATCAGTTCAGGCAGGTTGTGATCACAGCACTCATTTATAATCTAGTAAATTTAATTTTACATGGATAATACAACAAATCTGAGTGCAGGTCCTGAATAGATCCCAAGAAAAAGTATAACATAGAATTTTTTGACCCATTTTAAAGACATGATGGAGAAATCCGAAGTTACTGATGAATTCCAAGGATGCTTGGCTCTGGACAATTTGTTCAAGAGCAAGCTTTGATTTAGTGACATAGTGCTTTGTTGGCACTATCACTCAAGGGAGATGGTGAAAGCAAAGTCATCATCTATACAACTATATTTTCTTATAATGACAGGGTCACCATTCCTAGTGTTATTTCTGCTTTCTAATTATATTTTGGATCAGGCAAATTCATTCCTTCCAGTTATCCTGCAATAGTTTATTGAACTCTTTGTACAATGCCTTCAAATCCCATTGAGAGATGCTTACATTGCAGCCATGGGGTATCTTGGAGATGATGCTATTTCAGACAAAAATGAAGAGCTCATACCTCATTTTCTTCTTCTAAGTCAATGAATGATACAGTTGTCAAGGCTCTCTACATGATCTTAAGCTACTTTGCAACACAGATACCTAATATTCATTAAAAGGCCTCACCTGACAGTCATGAAGGTTGGAATCTCTTTGTTATCCATGGAACAGAAGAAATAACATCACAATGACATTGTTAACTGATCTGGCAACACAAGGCTTAATCCCTGATTTAGCCTCTTAATAGAGAGTACTATATGTGACTCTAGCATAACCTTGCGACATTCTCTTTTGCATTCACAGCAACAATTTTAGATTTCAACAACACAGGCTGCATTTCAACTGAGAGCCTTATTTCTCCTCTTCTTCAACTCCCTCTCTATGAATTTTGTTCAACTTCCCCACTCCCAGCTCCCTCTAGAAGCTCTGCATATCTCTGGGAACAGCCTGCCTTTAGCTAAGAATCTTAAAACCATTATTACTGCATTGCTTCTACAGAAGTCAGGAGCAGTAGCAGCTCTATGAATTCTGACTTAAAAGCAATGTACAGCAGAAAGGATGCTAGAGAACCTGTCATATGAACAGGAACCTAAAATTGAAAAAAGCTATCACAAAAATTGTCTAAAGGGTCATTAAAGCAGCAGCCTTACCCCACCACCTTAGCCTGATCCTGTTCCTAAATCAACACTGAAGACTAAAAAGCAGCCTCAGGCCTTCTTTAACCCCAAAACTGGTTACAAAATTCCTTGACAGAAGTTCAGCTAGGAAACAGTTCTATTGACATGGGTCTGATCTCACAAGCCCCTTATTCAACCATACAGGACAGCTGAAGTGAATAGAGGACTTTACTTTGGTAAGAAGAATTCACGGGATTAACAGTTTGAACAGAAAGCTACGCAGAGCTAGGTATGTACTCTGCAGATCATGACTGTCTGTGAATGTCTAGGTTTAGACCCTAAATCTAATTTTGAATGACATTGGAATGTTTTGCCGATATTTCTTGGAGTAAACCCTTAGCTCCCCACAAAGCTCTGTCCTCAGCTTCCAGTCTGCTTTTAAACAGTGTTTTAATTTACTCCTCTTTTCAAATTATTTATAAGTCCTTCATTTTTTTCTTTTCCTCCTCCTGTTCCACAGTGATGTCCACAACTTTTCTTCTTTCCAACCTTACACCTTCTTTCCTTCTTAACAATCCTGTCATCCAAAACACACTAAATTTTTTTGAGAAGAGGTTGCTTAGGGATGTGGAAGAGAAAGTTCTCTGGAGAGTTTTGTTAATCATTCTACAGATAGAATGTGGAACATAGAAATCATTATATGGAAGAAAATTGAAAACAAATCAATAAAGCAAAAGAAATTATGGAAAGTTACAGGTGTAGAGAAATCAGATAATACAGCCAGATTCTGAAATTCCAAAAGAATGATGAAGCTATATATTATGAATGTCTCTGCATGTTGTGGAAAATAGTGCACCCAGTAAATGATAAAGTAAAAGAATGAAACATATACAGTGAGGAAGAACAAACATTCCCTAGGAGGCGTGCTTACAACAGCAGAACTAGAAAGAAGGGAGAAATTCACTGGCTTCCTTCCACCTACAGATAAATCAGCAATAACGACCGGAACTTGCAAATGGCAGAAAACAAATGTGAGGTTTGGAAGCAAATTCTTTTGAGATCCCAACATGGAAAAATTCAACAAAATCTGTACTTTCATCTTCACATCTTTACTTGACAGCTTGTTGGTCTGTAAAGTTACAGGGCGTTTTCACGTCCAGCAACAGCAGAGATGTAGAGGGGGGGATTGCTCTAGCAAACCTTTGCCCTGTCAGAAGAATGTTGCCACAAATGTCTGCATCTGAGTACTAGCTTGTATCTAGCTTGTGGTACAACTGACACATGTAAAATCTCTACACATGATTTTCGTCTTCATTTATGCTTTGCCTTTAATCTATCTGGAACTTCCATGGACAACAGTAGGAATAGTAGCAAACAGTGCATGCGTGGATATTGGCAGAAGCCATTAGGAAGAAATGCCCTGCCAAAATCAAAACAGAAGACTTGCCAATCAGAGTGCGTTGGAAAAGGAAAGCAAATCCTGGCAACATATGAAAAAGCAAATGAGACAAAGCATTGTAACTTTGAAGTCTCACACACAGGCTCACAGATTACCTTCCAAGGGCAGCTGTTCTTGACAGTGATTTCTGCCCATGCAGGAGCTGGACCATCCCTTTTAGCTGGGAGCAAGATATCAACACATCTCCTACCAATACTGTACACTACATTATGTATTACAAATATACAGACAATGAGAGCTAATATTTTTTTGGTGATTTTTTGATTTTTTTACAACTATGCAACTACGAACAACAAATGGCTAACTAAAATAATTTGATATTTACATGAATAAGCTTTTTTCCTTTTCCTTGTTTTTATGTTTCCTCTGAATATCTAGTCTTTTTTTTTTTTTTTTTTGCCAGTGAGGAGTTTGCTTTAAAAAAAATAAAAAAAGAAAAAAAGAAAAAGAAAACTTTAAATCTTTAAATTATCTGCTTTCCCTCAGAACAATGCTCCTGCCAAAGGGGCTGTGAATAAAAGCCAGCTTTCACTGCCTTCTCAAGCATCTTCCATGCTTTCTGACTCCACCAGATCTGTTTCACAGATGCCTTCCTTGGTAAGAAATCAGTGTTATCTCCACTCCCCTACACAGTGCTGCCACGGTTTGATACTATCACTTACGCAATGCTCCCATCTCCTATCTGGTTAATTAGAAATATGCACTTCAGCTCAGACTGAAACAATAATCTTACAAGAGATTCTATAAGACCAGATATTGAGCCAGCTGGCTATATTTTCTAATGAAGTAATCCAGTTGTGCTTTCTAGTCGGAAATTGGGTCCAATATTGTATATCATAGAATTATATCTTTTATGGTTACCACACAAGCAGCCTGTGATCCTCTGGCTTCCAACTCTCTACTATCTACATACCCCACAAATACAGACTTTATATATGGCAGAAAGAGCTCAGCTTCCCAAGATAGCTCTACAGCCTTCAGTGGGGTTACTCCAGGCATGAGTTTATACTCTCTAAAAACAGCAAACCCACTCCTGTACCAAGCATCCCCCCCAAGTGCTCTGACAAAGAGATGCCTTGCCATAACAGACAGTCTTTGGATCAGTTCCTGCAGAGAACACATTAGCCACTTTCCTTCTGGCAGTAAGTAAACAGCCAGACTTCATGCATGGCCTCCAAAGGAAGGTCCTTTGCAGTCTTGTTTGTACTGACAGCTGCTATTTACATACCTTTGAGAATGGCAACGAGTTTGACACTGTCTAGCTCTCCATATAAGTCAATAAGGTTGCAAGAGTTATAAATCATGAAATAATATTTCTTGCAAATAAACCCAGAGTATTTAAAATAATCCTAAATAAGACAGCATGATTATTTCTCAAAATAGCAGTAGAGAGAATGGATTGCCTGGAAAGCTGGATTTCAGTTCATCCAGATGTGTGCAATGGAATCATTTTTGTTTTCTTACAGCTATTAAAAAGTTATCCATCTTAGCTTTCACCGTGGAAAATTACCAAACTCAGGGGCTAGTCATGAATGACACGAGAATCAATTTAATAGAGACAAAAATATGTCTGAGACAAAACTGATTTAGAGACAGGAATGATTTATAATGCTCTTTCCCCAGTATCGGCTGTTATTTCCACTGCAGTCACTTTAATCTCAAATATCTGTAATGTGGCGTGCAGCTAAAAGAAGGCTCCACAGCTTGTTTGGAAAGACGGGGAGAAAAAAAACCACAAGTATTAGCGTATAAAAATATGGATAGCTCCCCAAATATGAATTAAGTACTTTTTTTTTTTCTACCAGACATGACCAACATTACTGGAGCCTTTTCATCAGCTGTGTTAAAAAAAAAAAAAAAAAAAAGCAATGTTTTCTGTGTACTGAGACAGTACTCAAATAATTCTTATGTTCTAACAGGCAGTACTCCCCATTAAGGTAAAAAAAATAAATAAATAAAAGGCAAAATGTTATTTGGATTTTTTTTCCCAATGGAATCATGTACATCTACCCAACACCCTCTATGAAAGCACAGCAGTAGGTAATAAGTAAACCAATACTAAGGAACTAAAATGTTCACCTGACATTCTCTCCATCAGCTTCATCTGCAGCAGCTCATACTAGATTTCCAGCCTTGGTCCATTCATCTCAGTTTGGAAAATTTACTCTTCTATTTACCAATTCTGCAGTAGACTTCTAAAATACTACTGCAAAATAGCATGTTTGGATCGTCACAGTGAATTACTCCCATGGGAGTGTTTATAAGTAAAAACTGAAAAAACATTTAAGTGTTTTTTCCCCCCTTTCTTGTTGTAAGTGCTATGCTGTTTGAAGACAATGCCAGACTTAGCACTGGATAAAGTCGTCCACTGAGTAGAGACCAAATCATGGGAGAGGTAACAAAAAAATTCAGTCCCTGGATAAATTAAATCCTTGGCCTCTCTGCTCAAACAGCCAGCAAGGATCTCAGCTGAAGCCAAACATAGTAGCAGTGTTTTACTGCGATGCAAATTCATCTTCACTATGATCTGAATCAAGACAATCCAAGAGATTTTCAGTCAGCTACAGAATGAATATCCTGAAAGAAAAGTCAAACAATGAGATGAAAAATGTCAATAGAGAGAAAGATTAAAATATAGTCACTGCAAACAAAAGCATGGGCTTTGGTGAACATGAGAACCTCATCAGCCCCTCCAATGACTTGGAAAGGACCTGTACAGTGTGAAGTGGGTTAACAGTTGACTTGCACAGTTTGTAAATACACCTGGGAGCTGATAATATGTGACTACTGATTTTGTGGTGTGGAAAAGGTAGAACAGGTGAGTTGTGAGGAAAAAACTTTAGGCTGTACCAATACTATAATGACCTTGTTCTTCCTCTTTTAACATACAGACAAGAGCTGGACTTCTGCACTGCGATTTGTCCATATTATCCGGGGAATAATTCCTCCTTTGGAAATTGCCCTTTTGACATTACTTTTACTCCAATCACAGCTTTGCACTGAAAAAGTGAACCTCAAACTCACTCTCTTCTGAATATAGACAACTCTCTTGCTGTTATATGGAGATCTCAAAAGGGATTAACAATGCGAGACCAGTCAAGATCCATTGGTGTCTGACAATCTTTCTTTATCAGAAAAAAAAAAAAATGGTTTTCTGCCAGTAAGGTCACTGCTTTGACAGATTGTGTAAAGAAGCCAAGGGAAGGTGGGGAGTATGCAAACTAGACTGCTCCCAGTTGAAGTATGTGAACAAAAGAATGACAGAGACCATGATAAAAGTTGATTGTGTGAGTAAAAAGGCCAAACCACTACCACATGCCTGATGAAAAGGCAGGAAAGATGTTGTCCAAACCAGGACTCCCAGGAGAGATGAGATCACACTAAGCGGGGGAGGAGGGTACGTACAGGATGTTGTTTTGTAACTGTCTAGTGTTTTCCAGAGTAAAAGTGATTGTGGCTTGGCTAAGCACAAGTTCCTCGCCTGCATCCTACTTTATCCCTAAAGACTAGAAACAAGAGCTCCACCACCAGGTAGGCTCTCTGGAAGTGCATCAGTACAACGTGGTGCTGGGAATGCCTATTGTCAGAAACGTCTCTGGAAGACCAAACTTGTCTATACAGATGGAGCTGACTGCCCAAGAATTGTATTACTGCCTCAGATTCCTGAAGCGTAGAGCTAAACCATCAAGTACCCAAAACCTAGAGGTTGGAACAAAACTATTTGGTCATGGGATGACTACTATCACAGGGAGTAAAAGGCTTCCCCATAGCATTCTACCTTCAAGCTAGGTCTTCATTCAAAGGAATTTAATTTCCATTTCTTAATGCACATACAGCCTTTATGCCATCCTATTTAAGGTTCAAGAGCCTTTTTACATAATATTTAAAAAGATCTGTAGTTTGCCAGATTATTTATTTGTGCTGTATTCTTTTCTAGCTGGGACACAGCTTTAGATGAGATGTTAGCTATTTCTAACTTCTCTGGCAGGAAATTTATTCCAATTGCTCTTAGAGGCCCTTCTCATTTCTTCCCTGATTTCTTGTCCCTCATGTACTATCCTCTCTCCTTGATACTCTATTATCTTAATCTCATATTAGTTATTGCATTTGCTGGTACTGCTTTCCTTATCTTTTGCACTCTCTACTTCACTATGTCATTGTCCTGATCCTCCTCTTCATTTAATGTTTGATTCATGGCTGTATCTCTTCCTTGTTCTGCATTACTTTTCCTGGTACTCTGATTCACTGGGCCTTCTAGGCTTTAGATTCTGCATTGTCAGCTTCCTTGAAGGACTGAGTCTCAGTTTCCATTGATGTCAATGGCAAGCTCTAGCACACAAGTGTGCATTCTGTTCAGACTAGGAGAGACAGCATGCACTGAAGGTTATGTAAATCCTCTCGATACTAACTATTGCTTCATTCTATATCTTCTGTTTATGCCTTCAAATATTGTATTCCATCTTGTCAACTTTTCTTTCACGCTACTAAAGTTTTCTCTGGCACAGTGTTGTGCTCTTATTTCTCTTAATTGTCTTCTCATTGGCTTACTTTCAAGTCTAATTAAGTTCTAAAACCAAAGCACTCTCATGCTCCCTCTTATTCATGGTTCTGCTTGACAGTATTAGACATGCTTCTTACTTCAGTTAGAAAACCAAATCACAAAAGCTGGACATTGATTTATTGAAAAAAAATGTGCATCACCTGTTTTGTAGGCAAACTCATTACCTTGCTATGTATGAAGGAAAGAACAACCTGAAACTTCTCTATTAGCTTATTTTCTAAGTTGTTCTTACACATTATAGTCTGATAATATAATGTGTTAAGAACACTGTAGACCTTGTAATTAGAGCTTTTAAGTTTGCAAACTTAGAAAGAGCTGTGCTGCAGGATTTAGGATTTCTGTCTATTTTCTAGACCAGTCTCCCATAAAGCAAATGCACATTACTAAAATGTATCTTCCTTTTGAATATTATTTCTTGCTCTCTTTTTTTTCTGAGTTCCATCTTCTTCTGTTACTTTCAATCTTTAAAGCTGCTCATCTGTCTTAGCTGAATGTCTTTTTTTCTAATTTCTTTGCAACTGATCCAAATTATATCATGGGAGGAAGGTGTTGCATTATTTTCATTTATGAACTGAGCTACAGCAATGAGGCATTTGCCTGGGAAAAGCAGTGTGAGCCAGAAACGGTCTTACTCTACTTTATAACATACTATGTTAATTTATGAGTATTATGCAAATTACATTGAATTACTAAAGTTTTTCAGTTATAGCAGCTAGAAAAGGGATTTCTTGGGATAATCAGAGCTCTGAGAAAGCTATTCTATTTTCTCATACCCCAGCTACAAAACAGCTTTGATGATTGAAAGGATCTTCAAAGTCCATTAGAAAGATCCATTCGTTAGGTTGTGAGGAAGGTCTCTGAGGTCCTGCATGTGACGTACATCTGCCTCATTGCAATCCCAGTATCTATTGACCCAGTGACCAGAGGACAAGAACAAAACTGTGTGGTGTCCTTTGTCCAGCTTTGGTCATTCCATGCTGACTGGAAACAAAATGTCATTTGGCTGAGGCGTCAAGTTCACTGAGGGGGCAGGAGCATCATGCAACGCAAGCTGTTTGTTATCCAGCTGACTTCCTAAGAGTACGAAGAAATGGACCAAATGTTTGGCTAGTAAGACAGATCTGAAGGCAGATCATCAAGACATATAGACTGCACACAAGGACAGTCTGCTATGAAGACTTACACACCATTAAGACTTCTCCATGCATATAATCACCTAAATAGGTGGATGAAGCAGCACAAAGGGTTCACACAGATATTAACTGCATTTTTTTCTGCCTGTGTGTTCTACCTTTTGTATGCACCAAAAACCCAAAGACTATATTTGTCCAATAGAAAATACATGTAAAAATCATCACAACTTATCTACTGCTCTGACCCAGTCAGCTGAAGGCAATTTTATAGTGCCATTATAATCCTTAAGATTTATAACTGAGTGTATTTGCCAGATGGTACTTTTGGGGACAGTTAGAATAGACAGCAAACAGCACATATTTGATGAACCTTTACAGATGCAACAGTGTACAAAAAAAAAGAACAGGCTGCGAATCTCAGAGTCATGCAGCAGTACAGTAAGGTGAAGGTTTTCCAGACAGTCAAATCAAAGAAGAATGTAGCTCCCTTGGGCAGTTAACAGATAGGTCCAAACTGGGGGAGGGGGTGTGGAGGAGAAGTGTGTTTTCAGTAACAGGAGTCAGCTTCCAAACCCATTATTAGCTGTAAGCTTTATTTTCAGAATTTTAGTTCCCACCGAGGTCACAGGGGAGAGCACAGCTGCTATTCATAGCTTTTTGGTCCCTCTTACACTGTAGGGGAGAGAGAGAGAGAAGAGGAACACAGAGGGAGAGAGGGGAGCTTTGAGTATAAAGCAGATTCGTACACATTGTCTTACTTTTCACTACCAACATATACAAATGAGCTTTACTGGTCATCATTTGAATGACTCTTCATGCCTAATCAAGATAAAATCCCTTTTTTTTTCCAGTGTAGGGGACACACTGACTGGCCCAAAACCATAGGCTGTGAGTGAGGAAAGGGCAGGGTGTATTTGGATGTACGGTACTGGAAGGTCATTTTCCATAGGCCATCAAACAGGCATGGCACTGCTGGGGATAAACCCAAGCATCTGAGCTCAGTGACCTCTTTCCCACACCATAACGTAGCCCTGAACTAATGCAGTTAAGCTTTTGACAGCAGAGAGGACATATGAACAGGAAAAAATACAGCTACACGGACTATATAATTTTCTTGCAACCCAAGCTTCAAAGGGCTGTTTTTAGAACAGATTAATTGAAAGATTAATGGGCTTATATCTATAAAACAGGCAAGGACATCTCACTTATGAATGTGAAACAGTTTCACTTTTTTTGTTTATATGAGAAAAACATATACCAAGAATTAAACTCAGAGATTTTAAAGTAAAGAGAGAGAATTTTCCAGTGGGGCATCAAATGAAACTACCTTTGTGAAAGGACTTGATTTGGAAGCACAATAAACAAATATTCCAAAAATTTTTGTATGATGGACTTGGTGATGTTCTGTACCAGCTGTTGGTAAGGGCTACAGAGACAGTCTTCTACCCTGCTGAATGCACAGAGTATCAGCAGCCATCACTTAAAGAATGTCAATCAAAAGTACTGCTTTACATTTACACAACCCACAGACTGCTCTGATTTTTTTTCCCAGCTGCCTAGAGCTTCAGTGAAGCTCTGGCAGCTACCAATATGAGAAACAGCATCATATAATCATAGAAGCAGAGTCACAGAATGGCTTGGGTAGGAAGGGATACTGAAGATTCATCAACCCCCCTGCATGGGCAGTGACACCTTCCACTAAACCAGGTTGCTCAACGTTTGTTTTCACCATCAACTTGCACTTGCTGAAGACTTGTTGATTTCTTCTGCTCTGGAAGAACTCCCTAGGAAGAAGTGAAGCTAGATGTTCTTCTACTTAGAAGTCAAATTATGACATAAAGCAGGAGAGGTAGTCATAATTGATAGCAAATGATTTCCACAGATGTGACCAACAATGTGAGCAAAGACAGAAGCCTGCAGTTCTCAGTGACATTGTATCTTCACTAATCTACATTTACCTCCCATACGGAGACTGACAGGTTTTCATCTAAAAGGCTGGTATTCTTTCATGCTACATGGCCTCTTTAAGTTACACAGGCTGCTGTACATTTCTAATGCTTTGCTTGATAACAAGAGAGTTTGCAAACAAAAACTCTTTTTGGTCTTTACAACATACTGTGCATTTTTCTCTTTCATCTCTGGATGTCTCTAAAGAAATTGAATGAGCACGGCAAAGAAAATCAGCAGAGCATAATACGGCCATTAGTGTAGCAACTGCAGTGAGTGCGTTTATGAACCTGTCACTCAGAGATTAGACTAGACATGCTTCTCTCATCAAAGGCTTCAAAGTCAAGCCTGAATACTCAACCGACTTTCCCAAGATGGGATTCTCCTACTCTCAAAACAAACATGTCATTTATGTCTACGCCAGAGAACCCTCTCATATAATGCCACATCAAGTATAATTAGTTGCGTTATTGAATCCAACTGCTCCAGCAACAAATTCTCTGTCAGTTCCAGTGAGGCTGGAACTTTGGCCTTGCAATTTGCTGACATCGTTTCCACATGCATTGGGACTGCTCTGAGTTCATTTACAGTTCCACTGAACTGTAATCTAGTGCAGCCTAATGGCTTAGAGCATTAACTGAAAAGCTGTATTCCCAGGTCAGTTACCATTCTTGGCAAGTTGCTTAATATTTTAAATAATCTTTCTTTTAAACTTATTATTATTATATTTAGTATACTAACCTCACAATAATTTTGTGAAGATTGATTAATATTTATAAATCTTCTGGCTTAGATAACAGGCTCTGTTGAAATATGAATTATTGTCACACCTATTAAAACTGCTTCTGCTTGATGCAAAATCACCATAATGGAAAAGGTTTTAGGCACTTTTGTTACTGTCTCAATAGAACCTACACTGCTTGCACAACAGTTAAAGTACCAACATGATGAACCTCCCTGCTCACAGGTCATAATGATTCCGATTTTATAAATGGGGAAATTTTTCTTTCTTTCAGTTCACAGCTAATTAAGGACATGGCAATGCAATGCATTGCATCAATTAGAACAGAAATCCAGGTTTTGCCAGTAAATTTCAAAATGTGTTCTTTTCCAGCATAGTGGAACATTACCCAGTTTGGATCCCTTTCTGTAATTCTGTGTTTGAACTCCTGCACAAAGTCGGAATGAAAGAGGACATCACTGAAGTATTTGTGATTATGAATGTGTGTGTGAAAGAGGTTGAGTTTAGCTAACAGGGAGTAAAGGTAAGGAAGGAAATTTGCACATCAGTTATAACAGAAATGAATGAACTTTGAGGTCTGTGAGTGTAGATCAATACTTATTTACTTTTTTCTTCTTTGCTAGACTGAGAAGGAGACTTTGAGATCTGCAGTTGTAGGTTTTTATTGCACCTAAGCAATCCAAAGAAAACTATATTGTTGTTCTGATCTGCTGACTCCTAGTGTTGTGAGCTCTAATAATTTTACCAAGGATATTCCAGTACATTATGTTTTTCCTAAAATCCCTGCTCATGAAGAAACACAGTGTTCTGGTTTTAGGCTGGAGCATCCCACACCTACATGAAGCACTCAACTTGCATTCAAACCCTAAAACTTAGGTAGACAGGATCTCCCTCTACAGGCCTCCACAGACATTTCCTTCTACCCCTTGATGACAAAGGCATCCTAGAGCACTGTCCCAATATAGTCAAAATGAAGCCACAGGTTGGCTGGCCTGGGTACCCTTTGAAGTTTCTGGTTTATGGATGCACATCCCTCATGTCTAAAACTTAAAAGGCAAAAGACAAAGAATTAGACATTTTATGACTTGCTGAGTCATGATTTTGGAGCCATCCTTGTGATTTTTGGAATCTGTTTATTGAATATCTGGAAGCACTGCACAAGCCCTTGCATATAAATATTCCAGCTCTCAACTATATCACATCATGTCTCCTTCTGTCTAAATGAAGCCCAAGCAGCTTCCTTCTCCTGATGGCATTAGCGGCAAGCCCACAAGAGGCTGTCTGAGAGGCTGTTGAGAACAGCAAGGGCTGCATGCGTGCATCCTTGCACACTTCAGGCTTTTAAGCTAAAAGGGAATTCCTTGTGTTTGGACAAGCTGTAGTGGTTGATGTTTACAGCTTCCACTGCGTGAAGAAGCAAACTGAGGGTTAAATATAGAGAAATTTTCTTTTGTAACCTCAGTGTTAATGATAGGGATTGCAATGCTGCCACGTGGCTGAGCAAATTTTCTGTTTATTACGAGTATGCATATACACAAATAAATGCATGTGATGCTTTGGAAGAATCCTGAGAAGGGCTTTTACTTCCTTGTAAAAACATCAGTGAACCCACAGGTGCATCCCAAACACTTCTGAGAGTGTCTCTGCCACTCAGTGCCTTTTCAGTACCAACAGTGTCTGTATTTCCTGCCTTGGTAATAAAGTCCCACACCAGAAGGATCTAGAATCTCCCTGTTCTGTGGTGACAAAAATATGCTGTAGCCAGGCCGTCTGGTATCAAACAGGGAAACTGTGGAGACACACACAGCCTTGAAGGATCCTGCAATCCTTTTTTGCTGATTGCTGATAGCTGCAGTGGAAATAGAGGACTGTGACTAGGAGGAAGGCACACTATCTGTTGGAGATTCAATATGAAATGCCTTGTGTCCAATTCTTTTTCTTTTTATAGTTATGAAGGTTTCTCACCAATAGTCTTGAACACCACTGTGAACAGCAGTGCTTAGAAAAAAAAATCAGTGTGCTAGGAGCCTTGAAAGGAATTTGGAACATATTGTTTACTGGATGTTAGCAGCTACTTGAAATTGAACTTTTTCTGTGTGTATACATTACCATCCTCCAATCCCACAGGAATTATACACAAATATCCAGCTCTACTGATGGAAAACATGACAGGGTGCATTTGGCAAAGATTTTTCATTCAGAACTGACTTCCCTGCCAGGAGGTTTTGAAGTTTATGCAGTATTGTTCGTATGGCACCTACCCTTCTGCAAACCATCAGTGCAGTTTAAAAAGCTTCCTGATTACATCACTCCTTTTCATTTTGTTACCATTTAGTAAAAGCTTCCTCATAGTGGGAAAAAGGTAGGATTGTTTGTCTCAGCCAAATTAAATATTCTCATACAACCTCTTGTCCTAATTCCAATCAATTTATTAGTAAAACTTATGACAGATTTAACATAAGAAAGAATGGCCCAAAACAGTGATTTGGGGCTTTTTGTGTGTCTGGATCTTCCACATTTCTGCAGGAGAGGTGGGACACCAGTATAACAAACATAAACTGAGCAACGCCTTGATTTCATTAGCTGTTTTTCACAGACTACTTTTTAGTAGAAATAAGTAGAAAACCCCTACCCTAAATCATTAAATCACAGAACTTGTCTTGTGCAACTTTTATCTCTACCAAGCCAGTAAGCTAGTCCTCTGCTTGATTACTGCCCATGATTTGGGCCATAATACCTTTGCAGGTAGTTTTTTGCAAAATCTATCACACAATAAAGGAAAAGACACCTTCTCTTCAAAATTAGACATTTGTCCACGTGTCTCAGAGTACCTCTCATTTTGTACAGTATTTATGTATAGTGCACCTATTACAGTGTATTCATTTCTAACAATGGAGAAGTGAAGAGCAAAGGAATACCTTTTACGATATATTCAGGAACATAACACAAGAAGAATTAGAAGCACGCCAAAAATTTTCACAGTGAAGAAAAATAACCTTCACAAGGGGTGATGCTGAGCAAGAGGCTCATGTATGTATTCTAAATAACCTACAGTACCCCAAGGGACTGTGGCCCACAGGTGACCCATGCTGCAGCAGTGACACCCCCAAGGGACTGCTGCCCTCAGGTGACCCACAGCCAGGCAGAAACACTTTTGGTGGACTGTGGCCTACAGGGACACCCCCTGAGAGGCTGTGGCTCACAGCAGACCCAGAGCGGAGCAGGGACACACCTGAGTGACTGCAGCCTACAGGCAACGCCCACCAGAGGAATGAAATGGAGTAGCAAGAAAACCTGAAGAAGCAAAAAGCAGCAGAAAAAAATGAATGAGAAACAAATAGCAGCAGAAGAAAAGTAGTAAGAAGCAAAGTGCAGCAGAACAATATCAATAAGCAAGGAGAGGAGCAGAAAAAAGAGTTAGGCACACAACACCAAACCTCCCGGGTCACCTGTCACCTGACTGGAGTAACAGGGACAGACCGAGTTTAGTCTGCAGCAAATGTAGCAGAAGTGGAGCCTGGGAAAGAGGAAGGGAACGGTGTTTGGCACAACTGCTTATTTAATTGTTTATGTACTCTTTTTTTTTCACAATACCCAAATCAGTGTTCATAAGTCTATTGGATATAAAATACATTAAAATTCCCAGAATAGAGACGTTTTGCCTGTGATGGATGCTCAGATGCTCTTGCCAATAGGATTTGCTTCCACAGAGTGGATCAGCCCAGCAAAGCTCTCATACCTCCCCATGGAAGCACGTATTTGTCTTCAGTAAAACTGACCAGAACCCGCAGTGCCTGCCTCCCATCAGGTGTCCCAGCCAATAGTTTCCTTTCACTCCTGCAACAGAAAATGTCATAAAAAGATTATTGATAGTCCAGGCCTAAAGCTACGTGAGTATTTCAAAATATTCATTATTAAATTTGGAGGGAAGCAGGAACAGGAGTTATATTTGGTAGTAAAAAATTGCAGCCCAACAAACAAACAAAAAAAAAAGAGTGCAGATATTATTAAACACAGAGTTAGGTGATTGTCATGTTGCAGGTGAGGCTTTAATATTCATTTTTTCTTTCACTACAGTCAGCAGTAAAACATGCTTTTACTTCAATAGGAGCTGAATGGAGCCATTAAGTGGAGTTGAACTGTTAGGCCATATGGTCTCTCTCCTTGTAGTTTTCTTCATGTTGCAGGTATTTGTTTCTGTTTTGTGTTTGTATTTACATTTTCTTGGCCCTTTTAGTGCCCTAAGGATCCATTTATAAGTGGTCATAACACAGTAACCCACAAAATTACAGCCCTATAAATTATTCCCTCAGGCATTAAAACAGCCTGGGAAAATACAAACACAGACAGACTCAAAACTTTCATTTAACACAATTTTGGCCATATTGGCAGTGGAAAAAAATCATTTCAAAAACCAAGAAACCACTTTGAAATATACTTAATTTTTATCTACTTGTATTATAGATAGACATCATTTGTTGGGTAATACACAGCAATACAAGAATTAACCAGACCTTCCATATTATCTTATTTGTCCAAAGTGATGTTTTTATTAACAGGAAAAATGAGTTTTATGTAAAAATAGTGAATATTGCTAAATGACAGTGTACTTACTTGTCACATCATTTACAAAGTGAAACAGTTAAAAGCCAGGAAATGAATAAGGGACATCTGAAATCTTAGACTTGCCACATAATAAAAGAAAATAAACTGATGTTTCTTGCAATGGTATCATAGAATATCATGCTCATCCATGCATTTATTCTCAGAGCTTCTCTCTGCGACAAGGACCTGTTATTTTTAATCAATGGGAAAAAAGGCATGAAGCAACAGATTTGCAAAGGTCCACAACTTCGTAGATCCTGTGGAGATACACAATCACTCGTAGGTTCTATCCCAAAGGGGTTCCTGAAGTGACATAGGCTGTATTTGCAGCCTGTAGGAGTGCAGACAAGAGGGTGATAAGCACACTTATGTTCCCTATGTTCCACATACAGGTTCCTGAAAGCAGAATATGTGTAACTCAGAGAGACACAGGATAGCTCAGGATAGTCACAGGCACATAACCTTGGGATCCTCACAACTAGTTTACACAATTTCTGTGATATCGTGATGCTGAGGTAAGGACAAGGACAACATTGGCCCAAAGCATTCTGCCACAACACTGAGTACCCCAAAACTCTTGTGGCTGAACTCAGATGCATAGTCAGACACTCCCTCACTCGTACTGAGAAATAAGAAACCGCACTGAAAACTGAGTGCAAGGCAGGAAAACTCTAAATTGACATACAGATTGCCAGTTGGTTCAACTACAACTTCTCAGAGGTTTCCTAACATGCCCTACCCTACTTAGCTTGTGAGATTTGGCAAGACTCCAAAAGAAGTTGGTATAGGCATACATAGTCTCCATTTTAAGTTCTAGTCAATTGATATTACTTTCTTCATAGGAAGATTTGGACTAGAGATGTAATCGCAGAACACTTCAAACTAATGTTTGCAAGAAGACAAATGTCTCCATGTTAATCCTAGAAACAATAACAACAAGAAAATGCCTTTGTCAGTTGTTTCCAAATGTTTTTTGACCTCTTAGTGCTAGAGATTATGAATTTCAGATGGTTGTATTGGATGCCAAGTATATTAACTCAAATAATCAGTGCCCTGGGGACCCACCTCTCTGGGAGACAGAATTCATCACTAGAATGTGCTGCAGGACCTGATTTTGGCACACGTTAGTATAAAATCAAGCCCAGGGGAAAGAATCTTAGAATTCACCTTAAGTACATGTATGGACTAAATTCATGGTTATACATTATTTTTCTGGCTACAATACTGCTGTCATAGGATTTGTGGAATGTTTTGTTCCCTCTCTACTATGAAAAAGATGAAAAGTAGGTGAGAAACCACGTTTTTCAATAGGATGAGCTACTGAAGAGACGGTACATCTGCTGGAAAGATAAATGGAGCTGTCTGTCCACCTACAGTTATGGGAAGACTCTGTGGGGTAATATGCTGGGGTATTTTAAGTCTCTACCATCTGCAAAGAAACAGCTCCAACTCATGTCAGTGGTGAAATAAGGCCCAGAAGAGCAAGGAAAAGATATATCATAGTTTCTCAGAAAGAAGGATTTGAGCTGAGCAGGGAGACAACAGGCTACTAAGGAGCAACTCTATCCTGAACACAGAATCGCACAGAATCACAGAACAATCTAGGTTGGAAGAGACCTCCCCAAGATCATCGAGTCCAACCTCTGACCGAACACTAACAAGACCTCCACTAAACCATATCACTAAGCTCTACATCTAAACGCCTTTTAAAGACCTCCAGGGACGGTGACTCAACCACTTCCCTGGGCAGCCCATTCCAATGCCTAACAACCCTTTCAGTAAAGAAGTTCTTCCTAACATCCAACCTAAACCTCCCCTGGTGCAACTATAGCCCATTCCCCCTCGTCCTGTCACCAGGCACATGGGAGAACAGACCAACCCCCACCTTGCTATAGCCTCTTTTAAGGTACCTATAGAGATCGATAAGGTCGTGTTTCTCTCGTAAAGCATTGTGCACATATTTTCTGGGATATCATCTGGTGTTTTTTCTAGAAGGCATTGAAAGATTGTTCTTGCCAATAGAAAATTTCTCTAATTACAGAGAGTCCTCAGCTCAGTCCTTCTAGATGCTTTACTCACAGGGACTGTTTGCTGGCCCCAAAGACAACTGGCCACATACAGAGCACTCTACATATGCCACCTTCCCGACAACCCATGTAACCAGGGTAGTAGCACCCAAATCCACTGCTGGGATGTACTGTCTTCCCCTCCTCCTGGATGATCTCTGAGTTATGGCCAGCTCCTGTCAGTGTAAGTGCCTGTTGGTTTCAGCCACAAACAGGGACAAAGCGTGCAATTTTACAGCCCTCTATCCTACTAACATAGCTAAAGACACTTAGCACAAGCTTGGACCAAATGAAGGCAAACAAGATCAACTTAAGGCATTGATGCTTATGAGAGCAGTATTGCCCTCCCTTAGAGGGAGATAAAAAAAATCTCCATAACCATCCTAGAAAGTAGGACCAGAGAAATGACTGTCTTTAAAACCTTTTTCTGGGTCAAAAGAATAATTCCTTCCAGATCATTTTAACAGCAAGAGAAATATACCATTTTAAAACTCAAGTCTTTACATTCACAAAAGTGAAATGTTATGGGCATCATAAATTTTATGACATTACTACATATAAACCTGTTTTCATATTGAGGGCAGACTGTGCCCAAGTGTCAAGTATATATTTTAATGAATATTTTTATAAAATCAGTTATGTCATCAGATATGACTTATCAACATTTGAGAGCTGTGAGTTAATTTTTATTTGTATGCCTACATTCAGTAAAATTCACAGAAATAAGATGTGTTTTACTGCAGGCTGTAGACTGACAGTTTTAAACAACTGCTTTCGTTGCAGAAGTTCCATAAAGAAACTAATCAACAGTTATCTGAAACTTCAAAACCACACATAATTAATTTTAAACTTTTTACAGAAAAGTTGAATTATACATAAAGCAAATAATATATTTAAATTAAAACACTATCTTCAAAACTTCTCAGAACAGACTTCCATTGATTGTTTTTGAAATTAAGTTATCAGGATATTCAGATTAGTATTTATTAATTGTCAAGTGTCTCAACCACCCATTTGACATTATGCAAGTCCATCCAGAATATGTAAGAGTGGCCTTCCAACTTGTCACATGTATAGTGTTTCTCAGTAACTACTTCTGAGTTCAAATCATCTTTGACTTTTAATAAAAATACCAAGAGCTGTGTAAGTGTAATTTTCATGGATTATGGGGAGATCTGTAGGTTCACTACAACAAAAAATAAATTGAATGGCTGTTTGCCATATGGACATGGTCATGGGCAACCAGTTCTAGATGGCCCTGCCTGAGCAGGGGTTTGGACCAGATGACCTCCAGAGGTCTCTTTCAACTTCAGCCATTCTGTGATTCCGTTTATATAAAATAAAAACTTGAAAAAAAAAAACACTCTTTGAAGAGACTTCAGTCAATATTTTGGGTATTCTTATGTTACGTGGATTTTTCCAGGATACTAGATCATCCAAGCAGAAGGCAGCAAATAGCAGTGCTTTACTGATACAATGCATGCAAAATGTTGACTTACCTCCAGAGGATGGACTTCATTTAGGGTTTATAACCACTGAGAGGCAATTGTATGAATTTAAAACTTTCTAACTTGAGCTTTCTGATTTCTAGCAGGATTTTCACTGGAGGCATGAGCACACAACTCAGTTCTACATGCATCCTAAACCTGTACAGTTTATCATCCTAGGACAGCTAAGGCAATCTATAGCTAATAGCACAGATGGGAGCATTGTATTTGCCTGCCTTTGCTTCCAGCATCATCTCTGGCCACTTGCACACCGATGCCTGGCTGTTCACGCCTGTATCTTGAAAAAAAACTGACTTTGGCCATTAAAACTCTGGCTTTCTACCTGAAGAATAAATTAACTGTTGTTCAAAAGAGATTCAATTAAATACTCTTAACATTAGTGTAGGTTCTCATCTAGTCCACTGGAGTAATATGCCAGCTGGCTACTGGAAAGTGATGAGTATCCAGACTGCAACTGCTAGCTGTCTCAACCACTACCAAGGCTTTAGAGAAAACTATTTTTGAAGACAGTCCCAAGAAAGTGGTTTGTTTCATTTAAAAGTTAGTACAGCTTAAACCTTATGACCAAATTAATGTAAACAATTGGTTCCTGTGTCCACATATACACTTAAGATGATACTGTTTTTAACTCATGACAGTAGTTCTGCTGAGGAAGACAGCAATTTTGTACAGAAATCTAATAGCAACATTTTCCTGAACTTAATAAATATGTAATTTAAGTTGTTATTCCAAATTTCTCTATGCCAAAAATACTATAGATAATACAAGAAAAATCCTCAGCTTTTCAGAACCCATGGTTATTTACATTTTTATATACTGCATATGTTTACGTATCTACTTTTTTGGTCTTTTTTCCATTCAATTTCCTTTACTATTCTCTTTCCATTCTCATTTCCCATTCCTTCTCCTTTCTTCTCAGTTTAAATAATCATAGACTATGTCAAGTTAGAAGGGACCCACAAGGATCCAACTCCTGACTCCACACAGAGCAACCTAAGAATTAAACCATGTATCAAAGAGCATTTTCCAGATTCTTCTTGAATACTGGCAGAGTTGGGACCATGACCCAAGCACCCTGGGAGCTTGTTCCAGTGCTTGACTACTCTCCCAGTGAAGAACCTTTTCCTAATATCCAATCTGAATTTCCTCTGATTAAGCCATTCCTTCACCTCCTAGTGAAGACCTTCTTCTCTGCTCCTCCTCATGAGGAAGTTGTAGACAGCAATGAGGTCACTCCTCAGCCTTCTCTAAGCTGAACAAGAGACCTCAGCCACTCCACATAAGTCATGCCCTCAATACCCTTCAACACCTTTGTTGCCCTCTTTTTGACACATTCTAATATTTTCATATCCTCACTGTACAGTCCAACCACTCCTTTACATACAGCACAACCCTTCCACCTAGCCTGCCCTGCCTATCTCTCCTGAAGGTCCTATAACCATCCACAACACCCCAGTCACAGGACTCTTCCCACCAGGGTTTACTTAGGCCAATGGTGCCGTAGCTCTGAGACTGAACCAAAGCTTCTCACTCCTCTTGTTTTCTCCATATCCTGCATGCATTGCTGTACAAACATTTCAAATGTGCTCCAGTGTACCCAGTACATTGTTGAGCAGAGTGAAAGCTCTCATAAGAACACTGTCCCAAAAAAACATCATGTTGTCCTATAGCTTATTACTAGCATGCCTGATTTTATCCCCTTTCCCCCTTCAAACCTAGTTTAAAACCTTTTCAAATCAGCCCTGCTATCTCATGAGCAAAAATACTTTTTCACTTTTTCCCCTTTGAGAAAGGTGGATTTCATCAGACCCCAGTGGGCATGGTGTCACATAGACCATCCTGTGATTAAAAACCCACAAATTTTACTGGTGATACCATCCTTGGAGCCAGGTATTGATAAGTTGGGTCCACGTGTTTCTTTCAATACCATTCCCTACAACGGGAAGAATAGAGGAGAATAGTACCTGTGCTCCTGATTCCTCCACGAGTCCCCCAAAGGCCTTGATGTCTCCTGCGATTTCCCTTGAACTTATCATGACTACGTCACTACTCACACAAACAAGCAAGAGTGGATAATCACCTGAGGGCAGTATCAAGCTAGGAAGTTTCCTGGACATGTCCTTAACCCAGGCCCCTGGGAATTAGCAAACTTCTCTAAAAGGCAGGTCTGGTTGGCCCTCTGCTCCCCTCAGGAAGTCACCTACAGCAATAAACAGCCTTTTTTTTCCTCATGGTGATGGTCATGATGCAGGGGATTGGCTGACCTGACCTTGGTGACTACTCTAGCACAGATGGATCATCAACCACCTCATCATGTCCCTGTCCTTCCAGTTCCAGAGCCTCACAGATGTTTTGTGAGGGCACCTGGGAAGCCCTCACAAGGAGGAAGCTCCGAGGAGGAGCTTCCCATGCTGCCCTGAGCACAGACTCGTCTCCAGTCACCTCTGTTCCTGAAGTCACTTCCTTCTGCCTGGTGGGGAGGGGGTACCGGATCCCCCTTGTCACCTGCTATACACTTAGCTGACATTTCTGCTCCACTGCAGGCAGTGTGGTTCCAGCACTGTCCTTGGGCTCCCAGATGCTCCTCTACCTGTCCACTTCCCCCGAAGCTCAGCAGCCCTTCTGCCTGGGTGCAGCTCCCACAGGCATTCTCACTACTGCCCTCGGACACCAGCAGAAACTGTAGGCCTGGGTGGCTGCACATTCCCTGGGAGTTTTGTCAGGTCCCACGAGTTGCTGACACCAAAGGGGGCACGGAGAACACAGTTTTCTGTCTTGTGATCACCACTGCTTCAGCTCACTGGGGGACAGTTTATGACCAGAACTGAGGGTGGCAGGGCCCAGCACCCCTTCAGACACTCCTGGTCCCTCACAAGCCTCAGGCTCCCCTCACAGGCCCCTCAGTGGGTGGAGCTGTCACTGGTGCCGGTTTCTGGTGGCTGGAACCGGCAGCGGGGCTGCTGGCACTGCCCATTGCCAGACCATCTCTCCCCACACCACCGGGGCTGTTGGCAACCCTTGCAGATGTCTCCAGCGCCTCGCCAGCCTGGTGCTGCTCTCCACACGTGGCAGCCGCTGCTTCTGCAAGGGCAGAGCTGTTTTTTGTGCTGCGCTGCTGTGAGTAAGTGTGTAAGCAGCCTCCTGGTTGTACTTTAAATGAACGTGGTTAACCACTCTCTAAATAGCCAGCATTCAAAACACAAATGAGCTCACTTAATTTAATACCTGTGAGCTAAAGACTTTAGTTCCAACCTCTTGCCATTGTATCACATTCAGCCTCCACAGAGACTTAAGCTTTTGCCTAAGTTGCAAGATGACTCTTGCTGGTTGTTGCATTTCAGTACATATATATATACATATGTAGTATGTATATGTGTATTGCATTCTTCTGAACTGCCTTGAAGAGAGAAATGCCATAAGGATCTGTGATGATCCTGGTAGGGCTTTCTTTGCAGAAATCTCTTCCAAACCTCCTATGTCAATACTTCAGACTTCAGCAATTGTCATCATCCCTGATCATAACCGCGTATACGGGGCTCTCAGCAGGCTGCACAATGTTCCATAAGAGAAGACACAGCTCCATGGCCCCCTTACCCCAGCCAGCCAGTCCTGCTTTCTATCTACCTGACATCCTTTATTTGCATGCACTCTCCTTAATACATTGTTTAAATATACAGTAAGGTTGCTGCTTTTGCAGCAATGTAAATATATAACACTAGAGCAGGTAATCTCAGCCTCGGCTCTTTATTCAGCTGCATATACTGGAATACTGTAGGATTTCAGTTCAGCATCTGAGGAGGCAGGCAGCATTTTACAATGAACTTTTTAGTCTTGCTTTTATGACAATTCATAAATGAAAGAAGAAAATTAATGTCTTTCTTAGGGCTTCATTTTAAGGAGTGTTTTGAGATTGAGTGAATACATAGTTCATTCAAAATGGTAAAATTTTACTCAAAGTGTACTTTTATTTCTAATGTTCCAGTTAAGTTTTAAGGGGTTTTTGGCTTTCTTCCCCTGTCAGGAAGTATTGTTTCCAAATCATCATTTATTAGAGCAGTAAGTCTTTAAAACATACAAAGAGAGGCAAAGAGGTAAGCTCCATATTATTTTTAAAAGTCTTCTACGGAATAAATGAAAGGCAATCCAGTCTCTATCATCATGCCCGGGTCTGCATCCCTTCCATACAAACAGCTTTATTGATCTCCGTGTCATTACTCCCAGGAGAACTACTTGCATGCGTGGGAAGCCCTCCTGTTATGTAACACACTGTGACACACAACACGTAGGGCAATGACAAGCTGCATCGTTATGCAATGTACAGTACTGTCTATGAATCAGGGCTCCCTTACAATGGTCAGTGCTTCACGGCAGTTTGTTTTAGTGTCTGCTGTAGTATCTCTCTGCTGGTAACTAAATATTTTAGAACAGTTTATATTGACTCCAGGGACAGCTGTTGAGGAGAAAATTCCTTTTTTCAAGCCAAATATGGAGTTCATGGCTTAGCTCAGGCATTGGACAGTACCCAAGAATTTGTTAGGTTTTCTTCCCCCATGCTCTGAATTGTCCAACCTCCTCCTGCCGCCCCCTTCACATACACACACACACTCACACACTCACACACACACAAAAAAAAACCCTCTAGAATAATAAAATTTAAAGCATATCCAGAGCACTTACTATATGCTGACATTTTCTTAAAGGGATAGTGTCTGGATAATTTAGGTCTAAATTCTGGACTTAATAAAACCTTTTTAAACAAAATGTAAAGTTAATACAAATTTTAAGATGATTTTAAACTGTCTCAGTGAGATGTTCATATTTTAAGGGGCCCCTAATGTCATTGTATTTCTAAGAAATGTCTCACTCTATAAAAGCTAATAAGTGGAATCAAACAGACATTTAAAAAGACTGATACACTGGTCTGCTCTTACTGCCTAAGCAAAGAAAAATGCAGGGAACTATATATATATATATATATATGTATATATTTGTCATTTTTAATGTTTTGTCTTTATATTATTCACATACCATAGAGATATTAGTTTTCATTACAGCACTTACAAACTGGTAACCAATATCTCTTTAAAGGAAAATACAACAAGTGTTGTCCTAACACTTAAGCTACAATTGGTAATGAAAACAACAATGTATCTTCCATTTCCGCTAGCCAAGTATCTACCTACTTTTCCTATCACCAATCATAACAAATACGTCAAGAGTATTACAAAATATGAAATATTAATCAAACTCTTCTCCAGTAAAAAAAAAAAAAGTCTATAAAATGACACATTTGTTACAGAAAACATCTCAGTTTGAACTTATTTTATAAATCCTGTGTTATACATTTAATTTATGTCTAGTTTTAGCTTGCTTCTAAAATATAGGCCAACATAAGAAAGATAAAAATTCTACATGGTGTTTAGAAAATACTGTTTAGCATACTCTCCCCACATCTAACACTTATAAAAGCCTTTTGGGAATGACATCTCACATCAATAAATAATGTCACAAGTCTTTTGTGAATGATACGTTACATCATTTCCAATAGAAGAGGAATTCACTTGCAAGAAAAAGATAGTTTTTCAATAAAAATGATACTGTCAAGAGGAAGAGCAAATCTGTATCTGATAACCTCTAAGGCATGGGTGAGTCAAAGCAAATAATGCTTAATCCTAGGGATATGTAAAGTATTTTAAAGATTTGGAACTGGGAGTATCTGTGCAGTTATGAGTTTAAGAAATGCTCTTGTTCTTTATTGAGAATTCTTGGTGGAGACGATGCACCTGTGTGATGTTAGTCCAGCAATAACAGCTTTATTGTGACCACTTGTCATGGGCCAGGGAGCTCTGCCTGCTGAAAGGATGGGTAACAGGAGGCCTGAGGTGCTTTCCTTGGTCATGTGCTGCAGCCCCAGAAAGTGCCTTCAGCACCTACTGCAACCATCCTAATTGGCAGGAGGGCTCTGTTCCTCTGGCAGGAAATGAACACTGGCCCTCTAGGCAGGCAGCAGTGATAAACAGATCTTCTGCCTGGAGCTCTGCACAGCAAGGTATTAAAAGAAGGGCAGTTGCAGAGATATAGAGTCCTAGTGCGAGACACCCATGGAGGATACATCCTGTGGAAGCCCTCTTCACTGCTGCACCATACGCTGAGTTACATTGGGTAAATGGCTAAAGCTTAGATCTCCAAGGCACTAAATACATCTTACATCTGGATGGATTTATATTTACAGGTACCTGAGTAGATAGAAAGTACTTAAAAAGTTAGATTCCCAGTTCTAGATTGGTGTTTCTCTAGCCAAGACCCTTAAGAGGCTTTACCTTTCTCAGGGTTAGCCTTATATTTGCTTATTGGGTAGAATCAATTAAGGACATCTCCAGATGCGGTCAGCAGAAGCAATAAATGTGATTACAGCACCACACTCACTAGAGGAGAAGATGCAATTCCTTCCTCTAAATTCCAAGTTCTCCGCCCCTTTTCTAGAAGTTTGTGCCTGTTAAATATTCAGGACTAATTAAAAACAAAACAAAGCAAACAAACAAAAAATGTATGTTATAGAAGACCATGGTTTAGGGAACTCTTTGGAGACATATTTTAGTTCTCTGAGGCAGGTGTCTCCTCACGTCTTACAAGCTTTACTTCCAGAAACTGTGCTCTGGGCACAGAGTAGGCTATTTTATACAGGCTATTTGCTGACATTGTTGTGCTGATTCTGTTTTAAAACAAAGCATCTATACAACTGCATTTCTGTAAGAATCCAGTGCTTTCACTGGGCCCCTAGTGTTAAGCATCCTGGAAGAATTCCCAGTGGACTGGTATCCCAGGGGAGTGAAACTTCACTCAGGCCATGCTGAAGGCCCTCATAAGAAGATAGGTATTGATTTTCACATTAATAAAGAGAATAAAGTCTCACTTTTATATCAAAAAGGCAGTCTTATGAGATAAAATGCTTATAGTACTAGGTAGAAGTCAAGTGAGGTTACTACAGATTTGGCTTTTGATTTTGGTTCCCTGTTGCTAGATCTACATCTCTGAACAAGGGAAAACAGAGGAAAGGCTCCATATCAGATGTTGTAAGAGACTTAGCAATGCTTTTGGCTGTAATGGCAGAGGAAGTTCCATAATTCCGAATGCACCCTTACCTCCAGATCTTCCTGGTAACTGCTGGGTATGCCACCAAGCCAAAAGACTTATAGAACTGTTATAAGCCCCGTTTAGAAGGAGCTGTGGGTTTTTTTATTATTTTTTATTATTATTATTTATTTCCATTGGAGGGGTTTAAAGATTATGTTTAAAGAATTCAGTGGCAGGTTGTAAAAGAATTCTTGATACAACAAATATTAGAAGATTTGCTTTTAGTGTAATATGCTTCTGAACATTGTTAGATGGCTATCCAAAAGAGGAGAAATACAGTTAAGGCTAGACGTGTTTCACAGATCAGATAGTGCTACACTCACTTCAAGCCTGAGCTCCTAATTCCTGTTCTTGTCTGCCCTTCTAACACTGATGTGGTAAAACTTTCTTTTCTCTGACAAAACTTGCACTGCTCCTGTTTAGCTGAGTACTTTTCATAACACCTACGGGTTATCACCTAATAGTGCTTTGGCTTGTGTAAGCAGGGGGCCATGATAAAAAGGTCACATCTTGCACATGAGGGAAAAGAAAAACATGCAAGTGTTACTGCAGTTTTTCTAAAGTGAACTCCTGGAAAAATTCATGTAAACTGTGCAGAGCTGTAATGTGAAAGGGGACATTTGTTTCTTCAGAAGGAATTATTATGGTGCAAGAATTGTCTTGGCAGATACGCAGAACATATTTGCCCAGTATGTAAATAACTTTTTCTTCTGTAAAACTTCAAGTGAATAAGTAACTTTTTGAAAGGAAAAAAAAAAAAAAATCCATCTCTTTACCTTCTATACAGACACACATACCTGTTCCTTAAAAAAATAAATAAAATAAATAAATTAACAAAAAGATAGATTTAGATTTTTAATTCTACCTTTTGACCTCAGTGGTTTTGTTTGGTTTACTGATCAGCACAAGTTTCAAATGTCAAACCAAAGAGTACTGCACATGAAAAGAAATCTGTTGGCAAAGGTAACTCTCCTATTGAGGTCACATTCTAGAATTCTCAGTGTGGGAAAATTGATAGTTTTTTCCCCATTTTCTTAAGAGATTAGTCATATAAATATTTTCTAATTGCAAAAAACACTACACATGACTTTGCCTATTGAAATGTATTCGTTTGAGTGTCTATTACGCAGATTCGCTAGATGGAATGCCTGCCTTTCGCAAATTGCGTGCAAATGGGTCCTTCCCTATTGGCTGACCTAGGGAGGAATGAAACCTCTCCAGATCATTGCAGCTATCCTGACAGAAATTCCTCTTGAGCTCAAACCATGGGAGGTCTGTGCTTTTGGAGATGCTGCATGCAAATCCAGTGTTACATGCCGTTGAGCCATGAACTCTTCATCTATATGCAGTAGCATGTTGGCCATGTTAACATCCTAAATTAATGCCAAGCTGAAGCTCTGAGCTGGACCAGCTCTGTAGAGTCTAGAGTCAATGTTTTCTGCTGGAAAAGGATCATTAAGGCAAACTGCACGTAGCTGATGCTAAAACCTGCCTCACTGGACAGCTGGGGAGAACTGCCCAAATCAAGCAGGAAGACGCCCTTTTACCCTAAGCTACGGTCATCTCACCAACTTTGATATTAGGACTCTAACCGCAAATGCTCTGACTACAGATGCAGATTTTTTCCAATTTAATCACAAATGTGTCAGAACAAAGAACCCAGAGTTTTATCATGGGACACACGTATTCACTGTTACACCACAAGTCATTCAGCTGCTTGCCTGAACTCAGTGAAAAAGTCAAATCTTCTTGCCTATTTTCTTCGGAAAAAAAATTACTTCTATCTACACTATTTCACCTAGTTTTTTTCTCTGTACTTACTTGTGAGTTGTCAGTGGCAAGAGTGTTACATTATTTGATGTACAAGAAAGGAAAAAAGATTTGCATTTTTATCCTCTCAGCAGCTTAAAGTATACAGGCACATAAGTTTTCAAAGGAATTAACAAAACAAAACCTAAATGAATTTCTCTTATTTGTCATTTCTTATCAAAATCCATTTTTTAATGGATTTTGACACTCAACAAGTTGGAACTACTTGTATTTTTTCATGATTCCCAAATAGGTCCATCATATACTTTTAAAGAATTAATGAATATATTGCCCTGCAGAACACTAATGCATGCATTATTCATTTTACCTCAGCTTGTTTGAAATGTTTGCATGAAGAGAAACTCTAGTAGGTACTGTTTCATTTCATCACTTACAGTGCATGCAACCAGAATGCCGTAAAATTTACAACACTGGGCTCTTGTATGATTAATATACTTCTGCCATAAGAATATGCTATAATTTCAGTACCATTACACACATGGGTCTCTGTAGGATACCACTCTTTGTGACTTTACATATCATGAATTTAAAGCTAGCAAATGTTTCTTTAAAGTATGTTTTTAATAGCATATATCAAACATGGGAGACATTCTATGAGATTTGTTAGAAGAGCTCCTTTGGTAGAAGCTGGTAGAATTCTAGGTAAGAAAGCAGCCTAAGACTAACGTGTTCATGTCTACTTATCTGCAATTTAGAGATAGATAGGCTGCTAACACAAAAAGACCCATAGGAATTCTTTGTCTCAGTCTTACCAGCAAGACTGGCCTTCAGGAATCCCAGGACAAACAAAATGGCTGGAGCAAGGAAGATGTGTCATTGGTGGAAGAGGATCAGGTCAGGGAATACTTGAGCAAACTGGAAGTATGTAAGTCCACAGGCCCTGATGGGATGCATCCCTGAGTCCTGAGGAAGCTGGCAGATGCAACTGAGAGGCCTCTATAATCTTTGCTTGACAGTGGCAGCTGGGAGAAGTGCCTGAAGACTGGAGGATACCAAGTGTCATTCCTATCTTCAAAAAAGGCGAGAAGGAGAACACAGGGAACTAAAGGACTCTTAGCCTCACCTCAGTGACTGGGTAGGTAAACCATTTCCAGGCTTCTATATAATGAAACGATCAGCCTGATGAATGAAGGAGAGAGCAGTGGGTATTGTCTTTCTGGACTTCAATAAAGCCTTTGACACTGTCTCCCCTAAGATCCTCACAGAGAAACTGTTGAAGTATGGGCTGGATGAGCAGACAGTGAAGTGGATCAAAAATGGGGTGAATGGCTGGGCCCAGAGGATAGTGGTCAGTGGGGCAAAGTCGAGCTGGACGACAGCAAAGAGGAGTACCCAAGGGTTCAGTAATGGGTACAGTCCTGTTTAACATCTTCATTAATAATCTGGACAACAAGGTAGAGTGTACCCTTTGTAAATCTGCGGATGACACCGAACTGGGGGCGGGGGGGGGGGGGAGTGTCTGACTCACCAGAGGGCTGCACAACCATCCAGAGAGACTTTGACAGGTTGGAGAGGTGGGCTGACAAGAATCTCATGGAGTTCAACAAGAAGTGAACGGTCTTACACCTGGGGAGGAACAGCCCCAGGCACCAGGACATGCTGTGAGCCACCCATCTGTAAAGCAGCTCTTCAGAAACAGGCCTGGGGGTCCTGGCGGACACCAAGTTGAGCATGAGTCAGCAACATGCCCTTGCTGCTAAGAAGGCTAATGGTATTCTTGGCTGCATAAGGCAAAGTATTGCCAACAGATAAAGAGAGGCAACCCTTTCAATCCACTGAGCATTGTTGAGGCCATACCTGGAGTTCTGTGTTCAGTTCTGGGCTCCCCAGTACAAGAGAGATGGGCATACTGGAAAGAGTCCAATGTAGGGCCACAAAGATGGTCAAGGGGTTGGAGCACCTTTCCTGTGAGGAGAGGCTGAGAGAGATGGAACTGTTCAGCCTGGAGAAGAGAAGGCTCGGGGGGGGGGGGGGGGGGGGGTGGAATTTTATTAATAAACATTGATAAATACGTGAAGGAAGGGTGCAAAAGAACCTGCAGCCAGGCTCTTTTCAGCAGTGCTCTGTGCCAGGACAAGAGGCAGTGGGCACAAGCTGGAACACAAGAGGTTCCTTCTGAACACCAGGAAGCACTTCTTTACTGTGTGGGTGATGGAGCACCAGAACAGGTTGCCCAGAGAGGTTGTGCGCCCTCCTTCACAATCTTCACAAGCTGCCTGGACACAGTCCTGAGCAACCTGCAGTAGGTATCCCTGCTTGAGCAGAGTGCTTGAACTCCAGAGGTCCCTTCCATTCTGTGATTCTGAGACTCCTAGACAACTAAATGAGTAAAACACCCAGTTAGATCTCCCTCATTTAGTTATCAGGCATAGAAACTGAGAGGTGGAAACTCCACAGCACACTACCCCTGACACTTTCCCTTTGTTCTTCCTCTTGGAATTCCTCACCATTGGACCATGGGAGTAGAAATTGGCACCACAGACCCAAAAGCAAAAAAAAAAAACCAAAAAACAAAAACAAAAAAAAAAAAAAAAACCTGCTTGGAATGGCTTTCTTGTGGTGGAATCTAAAGTGCTCAGAGTAAAGAAAGTAAATGAGAGAACTGAATGTCTCTGTCTACCTGAAGCAACCCTCTGCCCTTTTCCTCAAATATAAAACACACCAGCCTAATACTTATGGAATAATAATAGAAAGTGATGAACTGTGAATATGGTTTCCTCTGAAAACTGTGATGGAGATCTAGCACATGCACACTCATCTCCATGGAGAGTCAAGGTGAAAACCGCAGTCTCCTTCCTTCTTTAAATTCTGTTGTGAACATTTGAAATGGTATATCTCTTACACAAAGGAAATTTCGCCAAAGGGCCTAACAATAATGATGAATTTTTATTTCTTTGCATTTTTCCATTCGTCTTGTGTGTGATTACAAAAGCTGCATTCATATTTTTAAGTAAAATATTCAAAGCCAGAAAACAGCTACAGTTCCCGAGACAAACTGCTTTAGCTCTTATAACCTGTAGAACAGTCCTTTAGGGCATCATTTACCAAATTTGACCAGTATGTTTAACTAATAAAACAAAATTAGCAAAGGTTTGTCCTATACACTCTTTGAATTGTATGTAATCAAGACTAAGCAAGCTCAGTTGTCTCCATTGGCATCTTATGTTGTTTTACAATAACCAGACAGAGGCAGCCTTTCCTGTTTGGAAATTAATGCTATATACCATAGTGAAAACTGGGACTGAAAACTTTACTGTAGAGTTTTAAGATATAACAGAACTGAAAAACAAACCAACAAACAAAAAAATTACCCCCACAGCATATCGTAAATATAATAATTATATTAAGCTCGTTAACTAGGGGATATTTGATATATATATAGAGAGAGAGATTGTACTGTTCATTTATACAGTTATTTTACATACTTTTATGTATTATTAATATATTTGGAATATTATTTGTATGTTGTTATTTTACTTATTTACTAGAATGATTAAAATTTAGCCAGGAACAGAAAAGAAGCAATGGGACAGTGTGCTCTGGCAGAAAGTTACCTGCAGATATACATTGAGTCATAAATGAGAAAGACTTAATACAGTTCTCTGTGCCTTAGTTGAGAGGAGACTCTTGTTCCTTCATTCTAGGTTTTTGATAATATTATCAGATGCTGTAATTAGGACAGACATAACAGAAGGACTATACAGTTAGGCACAATGTACATGCATAATACATAACTAGAAAAAGCGTAACTATGTATGTTGATCTACAGAAGGACAATTGGAATTTAACCAGTGTAGGTGTTGCCCATACATTTTTTCAAGATTTGACATTCCTTAACCGGATATTCTGCAGTGAATTGTCATTAATTCAAGAAAATAATACTTTCGGGGACAAAGCCCTTTTGAGGTTTGCTCCTTTCTTTGAGTTTTTCCTTTTTTTGTGGGGGTGAGGGGGGCATCTTTCCTTCTTCGGCCTTTGATATGTCTTTATCAATTCCCACGTTTTCATCTCTAAGACATGTCTGCAAATGCACAGACGATCAAAAGTGCTGCTGTGAAAGCAACCATACTTCTGTTGTTTCAAACTCATGGTGCAAGTCAATCCTAACACTACAGTGGGGATGGAGATCAGCATGGTAGTGGCAGAATTAGGACCTTCCTGGTGCCTGTCTCATGGTTATACACTACAAGAAAAGCCAACCTCTAAACCCCACTTAAGCATTATAGGATAACATAAGCAAAAGTCAACTACAGGCTTCTTTCACTCCAAGATAACAAGGTGTCACTACAAAATAGTCCCTCCTAATTTGCAGATGAAAAAGCACAAAGCAGAGAAAGAAAAATTCCTCATCCTGTGCTCACCTAGGCAGCATTTCTGTATACACCAGTTTTTGACACCAGATCAACTTCTTATATATATGTATGTGGAACAAGTGACATCTAGTGGCCGGTGCAGTCAATTACTATTCAACTCTCAAGACTAATTTTTGAGTCAAGTGTTCCAGCATCTGAATTTTTCTCGCTTCCTTCTTCTGCTTACTCCAAGCGTTAAAAGCAAGTCAACCAGCTGATTTAAATTAAAATTCAAAATGCTACACAGATTTATCTCCTTAATACTTTTTTACAGAACACTTCTCAAAATAACACCACATGGTCAAAATTTATCCATCAGGCGAGACCGGACCGGAAGCCCAGCATTCCAACCTGGAAACACTGGAATAATCCCAAGAAAATGGGAGATCTATGACAGTCTCAAGAATAAGGCCCAGAAACAGCAACTGGGCTTGAACATGCCTTGCTGTTCTTAAAATTGATATCAGAACACAAAGGAAAAGAACACAGCACAGAAAAGAAGTGAACGTCCCATCAAAAGGCAGCCACTGACCATCTGTGTCATATGATAACTGTTAGAATCAATATATTACATTATTATCAAACAGCTTTGGGATAGCAAGCATTTATTTTATTTTATACTGTTTTATTACAAGTGAGAAAGACACAAACTGGAAACCAGTTAAGTAATAAGAGAAAAACTATGCTAAGCTATAAACTATGTAATTCTGTAAAAGACTGAAATATTTTAGTTAATTTAAAAGAAATCAGTGATAAAATAGTCAAACCAAGGACTCTGGTCTCAAAGACATCAAAAAACACAAAATAGTATTTGTTTTTAAAATACAAAAAATACTTTGCCTTTCTTTTCTGTCTTGAAATACTGTCTGCACCTGTTCACCACATATGCACAACTTCTATATTTGCTGTAGCCGGCACTTAAATGTAAGATGTTTCAGTTTTGGCTGTGCTAATAGTAACATATCTTTTATCTTAAATTCTTATCTAATGATTTTTCAATATTTTAGGATTTAAAGTGAGAAAGTAACAAACACTGCTGACAGAGAAAAAGAAAAATACGGGACCATATAAGAATAAACTCCAGAGGGGGGCAAAAAAATCATAAAGCTCTAATGCTACATTAATATTTAATAATCTTAGATTCTCTACCATTAAGAAATGTTACAAGGTACATACATAAGGCCTGACATAGCATGGAAAACAAGTTTTGTAAGAAGAAATAAAGTAAGATGAAACAAAATAGCTGGGAAAAGAATCAGACAAGCTTGCAGGCTGAGACACCATTCAAAGCTGAGGACAAGGCCATTTCCGACTAGAAGAAGAAAATGAGGTCTGAAAAACGTGTCTATTCTTTTCTCAGCTACATCAATTGCCTAATAAAAGATGTCAACTCTCCCTTTCATTTTTAGTCTGTTTTGACAGCAACAAGCCACCAAACAATAGCAACAACCAAATCCCCAAGAAGGAAAGATCCTTTTCTATGACTGTGTCATAGCAATTCCATTACACAGTCTACTTAAGGATTATTTCCCAGGGGTAATGAGAACACATGCTAAGCCAGAGATCTAACTGTGACACATCTGGAACAACCTCTCCAAAAAAATCTCTAAATGTGCAGCAAAGCAAGAGTGTACATATACATTGTAGATGTTTGAGCAAAATGTGTTTGTAGAGATAACTATCAGCTGAAACCCATTTTTTGTTAACTCATATTTATACACACAAACGCACATACAAATAGAGCCTTAGCAGCACTGCTTGGTCCTCAACAGCATTTATTGCTACAGGATTTTAATAAATGATGCCAAAATATTAGCTTAAAAAATGGGGGAGTGGAAGGGGGTGGCAACTCATATTACACATCCTCGACACTCATGTGGTGCTTGGGATGGCAAAGATCTTAACTCCTCTTGCAAAATGGAGGTGTTAACTTCACCTGGCAGTCATGAGGCAAACTAGGACTCTCCCTCTCAAAGTATCAAACCACCCCTGGAGTATAAAGCTCTGAATCATGTGGTTCTTCAAGAGGCTTGCTTTTAAACTATCCCCTATTTTAAGCCAAATCTAAATTTATCTTCGCAAGAAACACAATCCAGTAAGAGGATAATGGTTTATTTGTCTATAATCAGAAAATGTGATTTTATTTTTATTTTAAAAAAAATGTGTTATTCATTCCTGTAAATACGTCCACATTTTGACAGCTTGTGAATTCTGACATAAATTATTAATAGTTCTTATTAAGAACATTGAAATTGGTGTATATAACATCAGACACAGGCTGCATAAAATGTCTTGTGTCTTTATTTTGATGGCCCTTTAATATATATATTAAAAAAAAAAATCAGATAAACAACCAAAAAGCTTTTAAATGACCAGCTCCTATTTGTGTCCCATTCCTATTATCTTTGTATTCAAAAAAATTTAATGCCTGCAAACCACAGTAATTTTTTTTTTTTCACGTTTCCATTCCTGTTAATCTTGGCCAACTCCTGCAACACAAAATGCAGACAATTAAGAAAATAAATAAAATTAATTTAGGATAATTCATCCACAAAATGAACTTGATAAAAGTTACTTACACTGCAAGTTTATCAGAGTAATTCCCAAACCAACTGCAGCTATTCTTAAAAGCAAAAGCTGTGTGGGAAGTAATTTTTGGAGCTAAGTAGACAAAAGAGAGCTGATTCTATCTCTGCTTGGAAATGGAAAAATATTAATGAATTTACACTCTGGCAAAATGCTTTGGTATTTCCTGCAAAGAACATAAGTCTTCAGGTATGGTAAACTTAGTGTCAAACTGATCAAAACCTGAGCTACTTCCCTGTCCTAACCTAATATATTATTAGGTGAGTCTGGCTGAAAGTCGAATCAGTACATTTTGAAGATTTAAAAAATAAAGAAATAAAAATAGTGTTTGAAAAATAAGGCTCAAATACTGACTTCTGCACCTCACCAAAACGTTTTTTGTTTTTTGTTTTTTTAATAGAAGCATTGCATGTGGGAACAATTGTAACAAAACATCTCAAAGACACATCTTACAAATACTTGAGCTTCTGAATTAAAAAGAACAGGAGGCTAACATTCTTTTACAGTTATTTTCAGTGAAAACTCATTCATGGAAGGATTTGATGTAAGTTTATTGAAAACTAATTGTAGGATACAGCCTAGCAGAATACAAAACAAACATGGAAGAAGTCTAGAGACTACGTGTTCCAGGTTCTGCTTGGTAAAAGAAACAGCTTTTTTCTTTTTAAGAGCTGACAGTTTTAAAAGCAATTATTTTGAAAAGAATGCACTCATAGGAACAATGCGTTGCTAAGACTACCACTTTAACTTAAAAGATGGTTGCTATCTGTAAGCTATTGTACACTTTCTGAAATGGAACGATATCACACCCATTCAAACACAGAAATTTAACTGTTCAGTCCAAAGCCACAGGGCTGGCCCCTGAATAAGATGCCAGAGAAGTGATCATTAAAAAAGCCAAGCTCACTCCTCTTGAAAATATCCTCACTGCTCCTGTCATCAGCTGAGAATATAAAACTTCAGATGCCTTCTTCTTATCCAGAGGGGTACACTGCAGTTCATCAGGGAGACCAACTCAGCACATCTTCAGGACTACCAGTGCGAGTCTTCTTACCTCAAACATTGCATTATTTCTTACACTGAGCTCTTTGAACCGTGTTCTGGTCTTCACCATTACCTCAGCTTCATCCAAGTGATATTTTCTTCAACCATTTAATAAAATCAATTTTAATAATTCTGGCTTAATCTGAGGAATTACAATGTGTCTAAAACGAGGATGACAGTAATCCAAAAGTAAATATGGGTGTGTTTTCAAACTAAAACTGCAGTTTCTCACTCATATCATCTCCATTCAGCCATGTTCACTGAGATCTGAACATGATCATAAATGAACAATAATGAACATAAAGGACTTACACCTATAAAGGCTCAGGTGAGCAGTTTTATGTTTGAAAAGATATGTTGGATAGAGCAACAGAGTTTAGGAGCAACTGCAATAGTCAGTCTACAGTTGAGATGGAAAGCTGCTTCTCTTTTACAGCTTAAAAGTAGTAAAAGAGGACAGTAAGATGGGTCTACTCTGTGGTTCCCTATAGGACCATCTCCACCAAAACTGCAAAGGTAACCACCTCCTTCAGAGGATAAGAGAAATTAGATCCCTTTAAATGTTAACTCTTGCAAATATCAGATGCCATAATGATTCCACACAAAAAGGAACAAGCAGGTAAAAAAAGTAACTGATCCTCACACTTGCTCCATTGCCCTGCAGAAAAAATGAGGTCTACATATAGAATTCAGCAGCTTCATGGGTAACTTTAACATACTGGTCATGAATCTAACTAACCAAGTAGAAGGAGTGGCTTATGATACCTCTGAAAGTCTAAAAAATAAAAAACTCAATGTTACATTAAGAATTCGCCTCCTGCCAGGTTCACAAAGACCTTTCCCCCAAACCCTCTTCTCACACCAAGACTGAGTTCCATTCTGCAATCACAGAATCAGAAAATGTTAAGCAATGAGGTCAGAGAGGCAGGAAATAACCTGTCTGGGTAACTGTGCCATCTGATCACTTTAATGTAGGTGTTTACAAATCACAGCCTCAATGTTCACTCACTGCTGCAGCTGTAGCTCTATGTCCTGTGCCATCCTCTGAATAGTAAACAGGACCAGCAGAGAAGTCCCACTAACTGCAATTAAAGGCATACATCACTTCTTCAAAAGAAAGATAAGTTCTGAATTCATGTAAGATTAGTTGTAAGCCTAAGAAAGTGCCAGAAACAAAGAAAAAATCCCATCTATGATGAAGCAAACTTCACAGTGCAACATAAAAATTATAGGAATACTTTTAGTTTGCATTATGTGGATTACAGTCCTCTGGTTTTAAAATTCAGGTATAATTAGATCACCTTGTACCTTATCCTTCACTAAGTTAGCATTGAGTGGGTACCTTTGGGGACAGAATGTTGATGACAAATAAGGATTGCAGATGTGTCTGTAAATTAGAGAAGGATCAACTTCCTGTGTTGTGTCCACACATTAACAAATCTACCATAAAACACTTAAAAACTTAAATTCATTGGACTATGGCCTATGACAACAATGAGCTTCTGCAAATGTACAATCAGAAAACCAAATGGTTCTTCCTACTCACATCTGTAATATTTTAATAGGGAGAATGGGCAACTGCTAGTTATTACTGCACAAGACAGTTTTAACATCTGCTTGAGCTTTTTATGTTCACTAGCTGTTAGTTTCCATTCTGCTAGGAATTTTTTTAATTATGGGTTAGACTGACCATTTAACAGAATAACTTAATTTCGTGCTGTGCTAAAGTTCAACCACAATCTTCTTTCAGAAGACAATTCTTACTGGGTGTGAAGCCCCCTTCTATCCTCCAGTTCTTTTACTGATTCCTTCCTTTAACAGGGAAAGGTCTGGATAATAACCAGTTTCATGGGTTTTGTCAGCAAGAGACGGGAAAAGAAGGTCAAGAGACACACACGGGCTTTTCCTGGTCTGATGCCTAATTGTAAAATGTCACTGTTAGTAAATATCATATTCAGCACATCTAACAGAAGTGTTATCATGTATGATTTTATTTTCAAGCTTGTGTTCACATATGAAGAAAAGGTCTGATCTTTGCAGTATGACTACTTCTCTGACATAGAATTTGTCAAAACTTTCCCTACCTTGTCTTGTCAACTTTGACCCCATTTTCAAAACATATAACAGATATATATTTTTTACCCCCTGTTCATGTTACTTTCCAAACCATCTGTAGCTGGCAAACAAGGTTTAATAATTATTTTCTCTATTCTTGACCATCTAAAACTGCTTTGCAGAAATACAACCTAGAGAGTTCTAAAACGTGTCAAGAGGTATGAATTTAAAAACTAGCAATGTAGAATTCAGAGAGCCATTTCCTTAGCAGGTAAGTAAAGTTGTGCAGAAAATTGGGTTGCAGCATGCCAGGTTTCAAAGGGAAGTACAAGTGCTACATGCAGTCTTACAGTGAATGGAGAAAAAATAAAATTTACCAATTATCATTACAGGAAGCACACTTGATATGTCTGCCTATGTTCAGCTGAAGGGTACGATCCCCCTCTTTCCCAGGGTAATCTATCTCCAGGGAAAAGGAAACTAGAGAAAGCAAAATAGTTATGTTTCCTCTAACACTTTTTATCCTTCACTCTCTTCTCATCAGCTTGACTCTGGGGAGTTTGCACCTTGAATACTGTGTTCAGCTAACATTTCTTATTATCTTTACAGAACTGGAGAAAAGGCTCTTACTTTAGAAGTCATAATGATGGTTGGAATAAGGGCTACAAGTTAATGTGTTAATTTGTTAATTTTGTAAATAATACTTTAATATTTTAGGTCTGTTTTTGCTACTTCAAACATCATCTTTGGGGAATTTGGAGTGTGAAGTATTACTAACCCCACTTATGAAAGTGTGCTGCTTGCTTTTAGAAAGAACCACGTATTGTGTTAGTCTAGTGTAGTTGGTGTAATATTATATCCACTAGGTAGCTACACAGCAGCTGGATTATGCAAATCATTATTTTTTTTTAATTAATTTAGTTTTTTTTAAACAGATTTTTTAAACCACCCCACACTAGTGATATTGTTGGAAAAATAATAATTGCAAGTCTCACTAAATGAGTATTTGAGCTGCACTTCTTAGGTACAGAACAGAGTGGCCGGATTCCAGATTTCCCAGTATTCAGATTCCTTCCTGTAAAGTTTTCCTGGGTTTCTTAACAGTTCCTAAACTTCCTAAAGTTTTCTAGGGTTAATTAAACCCTAGAAAAGAAGGAAGTGAATTACACTGTTTAATCTCTCTCATGCCCTAGACATTTTGCAGTCTACCTTAAAAATTATTTTGGTGCAATATAAACACACCTAGCAAACAAAGCACTTGGTGGTGAGGATAAGAAATCCACACCTGTATATCTGAGGGTGTTTCATTGTGGACTACCTCTAATCTGATCTTGCAGACTGGATATTTATTTGTGGCTCTAATGTATTTTCTGGTTTAGTTTCAAAAGAATCCAAGTTTGTGTGTTCCAAGACCACTCTGCAACAGAAACCAAAGCACATCAAGTGAATAAAACTGCAACTCACTCCAAAAGCCAATTTCTGATTCAATCAAAATTAAAAAGTAGGTTCAGATCCCAATCTCCCTTTTTGAATGGACCATAATCACACACTTTCTTTAAGGAACTGACACAATAGGATACGTATTACTCATTACTGTAGGCAGGCTGCTCAGGAGGACTACAAAGATGTCATGAGGCTATGCAGGGAGAATATTAGAAGGGATAAAGCCCAGCTGGACCAATGGCATCCACCCAAGCGTATTGAGGGAGCTGGTGGAAGTTCTCACCAAGCCGCTTTCCATCATTTATCAGCAGTCCTGGCTATCTGGGGAGGTCCCAGTCAACTGGTGACTAGCAAATGTGACACCCATCTCTACAAGAAGGGCAGAAGGAGGACCCAGGAAACTACAGGCCTGTCAGTCTGACCTCAATGCCAGGGAAGCTCATAGAGCAGATCATCTTGAGTGCCATCACACATCACTTACAGGACAACCAGGTGATCAGGCCCAGTCAGCATGGGCTTTTTGAGCAGGTCCTGCTCAACTGACCTGATCCCCTTCTGCAACAAGGTGACCCTCTTACTGGATCAGGGAAAGGCTGTGAATGTCTACCTAGACTTTAGTAAGGCTTTTTATACTGCTTCCTACAGCATATCGTGGAGATATCATATAATTTCCATAGGTGGAATATTGACCAAGTGGAAAATTGGCTGGTCCACCAGACTTAAATGGCTTAGACTGCAGAGCAAAGTCCAGCAACGGGTGAGGTATGAGTATCTCACAAAGGGGTCAGTGCTGAAGTCAATACTCTTTAATGCTTTTATTACCGACCTGAACACTGGGAAGGAAAGCACTCTCAGCAAGCTCACGGATTTTAGCAAACTGCAGGAACAAATGATATACTGGAGCACACAACTGCCATAGGGACTTCAGCAAGATGAAGAAACAAACTGCACGGAAGCTCATTATGTTCAAAGGCAAATGCAAAGTGCGTTATTCAGGACAGAACAGCCCCATACAACAGTGTGGGCTGGGGTCTGCCTAGCTCGAAAACAGCTCTGCAAAAAAGGATGAGATTGTCCCACTGAACAAGTCAAACATGAACCAGCAGCACAACCTTGGAACATAGGCCAGCTGCATATTGGGCTGCAGACTGATAAGCATATAGCCAGGAGATAAAAGAAATGATTGTTTCCCTGTACTTCGTCCTTGTGAAACTGCATCTGGATTAGCATAGCCAGTACAAGAAACTACTGACAAACTGGAGTGAGTCAAACCAGGAACCATCATGCACATGACATACAAGGAGAAACACACAAAAAAAAACATTTTGTCAGTCTTAGAAGGATGAGGGGAGAATGTTTGAGTTGTTTTCAAGAGGAGGGTGGGGAAAGACTGTTCTCAGAGGGGAACAGTAAAAGGATTAGGCTAAGTAATAAACACGATAAAGAAGAAAATACTGGAACAGGGAAACAGGCTGTGGAATCTCCAGAGACCCGTGTGATCTTCAGATCAAAGCCTGGAGCAATCTTATCTAAAACTGGATCTGTTTTGAGAAGAGGGTTGGACCAAATAATCGCTAGAGGATCCTTCCAATCTAAATTCCTCTGAAACTTCAATAATGCAACGATTTCTATTAAAAACAAACATCCAAGGTGTCTCACAGCCATGCACAGACACTATAAACTGGAAAAGTTCTGCCAGGTGAACAGAAATTAGTGCCCTCCATGATCTTCTTTTGTTTTTTTCTCAGTGCTTTGCCATGATCTGATCAGAACAGGTTTTCATATTCTGTTTGATACAGGCTACATACATCTTAGGTGATAATAAGGAGCTGCAGACAGAGGGTAGAATAAAATCTTCAAACTAGCAGTCAGATCAGTGAAAGGACATAGGTCATGGCTTTACTATTTGTCGGACTGCAAAATCTACAGTGTGGGTATGTGCTCCCTAGGTGGGCTACTCAATCAGGGGGAGAGATTACCTCATGAATCAACACTAGACCGCAGCCTCAAAGGCCTCAAGTCTCAGCTTGACCAAAGCTTGAAGAAAGCATCAGAGTTAATGTCAGACCTATGCAACTATACAACTGAACAGACTATCAGCTGGCTAACATTATCCATTTATCACTCACTTTGAAGGTAGATACTTAAATCGCCACAACAACCAGCTTGACCATCTTGTAGAAGTAAGAACTGAATTGTATTAGAGAGATTCATCTTGCACTTTGGCCAATGGAAAATGAGGCACTCAGCCAAGCTAGTTTTTCAGGTTTTCTTTAAGGCAATACAGCAGTTGATGTCAACATCTTGCCTTAAGTTGTCTAAGCCTCTTTGTTTACTAGAATAGGTTACAGACAAGTGTCTAAGGTCAGGTGATGTCATTCATACCTCAGATGTATATTTCAAGAAAAATCCAAATTAAAAAAAAGGCAAAAGCATGTTTCACTATGATTCCTTTCACTATACTTTTCAATCTCAACATCCTTGGGTGGATATTCTAACTCTCAGAAGAACCTCAGATTACATATCTAATCAGGAAATGCAACAGGTGAGAAAAGAGACAGTTATCAATAAAGAAAAATAACTGACTTTTTATTAGCACTTCAACAATTACCTGGTGTTCCATGGTAAAGCACACTTTTAAAGATAACACTGGTACCTCTGATCCAACTGTACATTTTGTTGTCAAATACAAAGAAAAAAAATAGTCTCCCCACCTTTTTTTTGTTTTTTAAAGAAAATCTAAGTCTGATATTAAGTACTTACAAGCAAAGACATGCTGCATACTACAGTTAGATACCTGAAGTTTGACAAAAAAGTTAATGCTTTAGGATGTTAAATCCCTTCAAATCCCTTTTTTACCTAGTTGTGAGGGAGAGAGAGGGGATCATTTCTTAACTCTTCCCCTTTCTCACATTTCACCTCTTTTTTTTTTTTCCAGACCTAAAAGAAAAGTTGAATACAATGAAATCAAAGTGGTCATACATGCTACCTTTACACATAGCTGCCACGATGTTTTAAATTACAATTTAATTTCAAGTATTTTCCTGCAGTGTACAACACGTTAATGCTTATGTGGTAATTTTTGTTTTCAAATTATATACAAGAGATTTGCAAAAAGGGTAGCTTTCATATCCTGTTACATTTCTAATGCATTACCTGTTCAAAGTCTGCATTTTAAGTGATCTTCACATAAAAACAGAGGTAGCTACGTGGAAATACTATATTTTATACGAAGTCTCAATACATGGTGTAATAAAAAAAATAACATTTGTTCTGTCAGTCAAGATGGATTAATTTCAAGACTTACTTGATAGCAGTTTGACTTCCCCAGATATTAATGCTTTTTAACACAAGTACAACTATTTGTTTAGCCTTTGTCACCACGGACAGTTGCTACATCATTATGCAAACATGATAAATTTGTTTTATTAGGCAAATATTTGAGTTCCACTCAAGTACACTTAACATAATAAAAATAAAACAGCAATCTATGTCAGAATTTAATTCTTTGCTGAACTTATTGTGGGAATTTAAACAGTGCTTTCAATTGGATTAGGGAGAAGTCAAATAATCAAAACATTGGATTTTAAGTTTGGTATATTTCTGTGCTGTCCAAACAATAGCTTATTTTAAAAAATTCTAATAAACTCCAGCATCTTAAATATGTTCAAAAGTGCCTTTTCCAGCATCACAAAAATGTTGATTAAGGAAGCATCACTAAATTTTAAAATAGCAAATACATTGAAAAGTCTAAGTGAATAAAAACTGAAACACTGTGGTCCAGATTCTGTGAACAGAACATCTATGCAACATGTTCTGTGCAGAACTGGACCTTTTTTATATAAAATTTAAAAATGCAACAACTGGAAAGATGGATAATCTAGCAGCTGCTGAAAATGGTTAAGCAGTACAGGTGTACATTTCCTTGTCAGGCTTGAAGATCACTTGGTAGGTCCCTGAAATCCCATGTTTCATTTTACATAAGTGGACACTACGAAAATGCGGAACTGTATTTTAAAGGAAAGTAATTTTCCTAAAAGTTCCTCATTCACAGCATCCATATATCCCCAAAAGGAAGAGTTCCATTTTTTATAGAGATTTAATATAGTATTATGTTTAGAGTCTCAAATCATGCAAGCGCTCATTTGCGTCTGTTCACAGCTGTTTGTAATTTTGCTTTATATTTTGAAGAAATAAATAGTTATTTTTGTTCATACTGGCCAAAGAATAGCTTTGATGATAAGACAGAATACAATTTTGGCACAGTACTTTTTAGTGAATTTCCATGACAGAAGTATAGACAGTTGGCAAGAGGAAGCCAATAACCATTTAAAGATGACAAAGAGTAATTACTTCCTGCTTCCAACAACTCAATGTTAACCTTAAAAAGCACACTTCCATATTCTAATGCATTGTCTCATAGGAGGTTTAGTTTGAAGAGCTAATGTGCCCATGCTTTCATAACAACCTAAATCCCTGACTCAACTACATCTCCTAAGAGTCAATGCTGCATTCTGCAAATGCTGACTGAATTTTGACAGTAAGAAATTCTTCTAACTCTTGTTTTCCATGACCTCTGTGACAAAACTGTAGTCGCAATTATGAGTTGAACATAAATCAGTATTTAGCTTTGATATGATTCCCTGACTTTGGCCTGCAGGGCATCACAAGTCTTCTTAGCATCTCCCAACAACATGGCAGTATTGGGTTTGTAGAAGATCGGATTGTCCACAGCTGCATAACCGACGCCCAAAGATCTCTTCATTACAATGACCTGCATATAAAGAGCTCATGTTTGATACAGGAAAAGACAGACATCACCCCCTCTCAAACACAGAAGACAAAACCATTTTACTTTACTCACACTTGTGAGTAAAGTATGTTCGTTAGTTTTTTTTTTGACTGCAGACATCAGTAGTCTCACTAAAGCACTCATCAGGGATTATAAAATTATGAGCACTGCATCATATTTGCAGAGTACTGACTGTTTTGTTGAACATCTTTTAGAAAAGATTCTCATGGAAAATGGAATATTAAGAAAATCTTGTCAGCTTCTCCTATAAACCGTATTTTTAAAAGCACACTCTCTATAGGTAGGTAGATGCCGACACGATCCAGTTAATCTCACCTGTTTGGACTTCCAGACCTCAAGAACTGGCATTCCAGCTATGATCGAGTTTGGATCTTCCTGAGCTGCTGAATTAACTGTATCATTTGCACCAATTACAAGAACCAAGTCAGTATCTGCAGCAAGAGAAAGAAAACAAAAGTGAGAAAAAAATTATGTGAAACCTGAGCACTGAGGCACTGGTGTACGTTTGTGACAAATCTGATCTTTAGAGGCAGAAGAACCCACTGTGGTAAGTACTCTACAAACATTTATGAGGACTTCATTCACAATTATTTTACAAACTTAATCAGGCAAGTTATATGTGAGAGCCCAAGTATGCTACCAACTACCCCCAGCAAGCTTATAAGAATCCAGAAACCCACTCCAACAAGATCATTAGATGATTCTGCCACGGAAAGTTAAATCCTTCAATGTGACTTCATACATACATAGTACCAGCACTTTCAGATTTCTTTGTGCCTGGTTTTTCCTTTAAATGTTCTCCTGAAAAAGCTTTTACCAACAACTTCCTGATTTTTAAATAAAGCTTTAATACATCAAGAAGTTGTCTATACAACACTATTCTGGCTTGCAAGATATGACAGGGTCAAATCATCCGCAGCATCTGACCTAAAAAAGTAGCAGTAGTTTTCCTGTATGGAGCAGTAACACAGGGGGGGCGGGGGGGGGGACAACATTTGTCATTTATCCCACATCTGCAAGCAAGAAAATTAAAATAAAACTATTCTCTTAGTTCTGGATGATACAAGTTCCACAGGCCTATTTATCCCTTCCCCTTCAATGCCTACTCTTTTTCTGTACTCCTCCATTCAATACTTATCTTTGCTTTACCTGTCTGTACTAAGTTTTCTGCTTTTGAGTCAGGCTATTTCTTGTATTCCTCTACACTCACTTGCCATCAGCTGCGAAACCAGACAGGTTGCAAAAAAAAAAAAGACCTCTGCTCACTGACTGACTTTTTTCTATTTTGAAAATCTTTGTGCAACGTAAAAACAATCAAATGAAAATTGGCAAGAACAAATGAAATCTAATAGAAGCTTATAGCTTGCATGGTAACCTGGGAAGTCTTCATTGATCTCGTCCATTTCCAGAACAATATCGTAGGGAACACCAGCTTCTGCTAGGAGAACATTCAGCTGGCCCGGCATACGGCCAGCCACAGGGTGAATACCAAACCTAAAAGAAAAGTCCAGTTCTATTAGTAAGTAGCGACCACTCTTTCTACACAATAAAACTGCCACCTTTGACTTCAAAAGCCAAGAAGTTCTTCAAGTGTAAGTGCGTGTGAATTAAAAAAGGAAATGGTTAAACCTTAAAAATACTAGTTTTCAAGTGTAGCAGGGAACTAAATGGGTGGGAGAGGGAAGAAGGCCCACAGATTTGACTCTTCACCTAGACAACTGTTGTTCCTTTTCAGGAAAATTAGAAGTATAACTTACACAACAGCTATGCAAAAGTATATGCTGAGTTTCAGTAAACCTAAAGAGGCTAGGAGAACATTTTCAACCCTTCCGTCATTAGATTTTAAGAAATTCATTGCACCTGCAAGAACAGTGGCTTTGGAGAGCATGCTGCACTAACAGTGCCACACACACTTCTAGCAACAATGCAGAAGCAACTAGTGGCCACAAATGCTGGCAAACACATCACTGCAGGATGGAACAAGAATGTTAAGTTTTCCACCCAGCAGCAGCTTATAAAAACAAACTTGGTGGTTGTTCTTCAATTACTTTTGAAAATAATAGGTCTATTTTACCTTTTACTAGCTACAGCCACCAGCCTGAGCCACAGCTCACACAACAAGCATTCACATCCACCTTCCAAGCTGTACCATATTTAAAAACTTGTGACTGACCTCTTTGATTCTTTATGAACAACCCTGCTTCGTGTGAAAACAACCCTTAATATGCTTTGCGTGTCCCTTACATTACTGAAAAGTGAAAGCACCACAAAGTGAACAAGCCATGTCTGAAAAGTCATGAAAAGTCTGAAAGACTTTGTAGATTTCCTGAAAAAAAAAAGCACTCCTACACCTAGAAATGTCCTTGGCAAATAACTTAGTGAATCAGGTATCTCTAGAGCATGCACGATTATCAGTAGCCTAACACTGCAGTCCAACAGGAAACTTAGCAGGGACTCCATGCACAAGACAATGCTTTGCTGAATTTGGGTAACATGCCACTTTCTTCTCATGATTCATCTTGGGAAGGGAAAAAAAAAAAGAAGGGGGAACAAGAAGTTAAGCAGCTCTACCAGCTTAAGCATAATGATTTGAGAAATGTTTTCTGAACAGCTTAAAACCAATATATAGGAAATACATTGCTTGTGAGTTACTAAATATTCAGACATGCACAAAGCAGCAGGGGGGACATTAAAGCATGTAAGACTATTAAACTGACAAAACTCAGAACAGAGGTGTTACACTGGTTAAGTTGCAACTCCCACAGACGTTTTTGTTAGTAGCAAATCTATTTCTTGTGGGCAGAGTGCATTCTTCTACTCATCTACTGTCCCTGAATAAACTAGGCAGATCATGTCTACTGTCGCACGCATTTTTTATCTTTCCAGTTCCAGAGCAATCAAGCATAATGCTGACTCAAGCACAGCAGAAATGTCTGGGATGAACGTTGTATATGGATGAAGCTAAATGTTTAATACAGAAGCATACATGTATTCTGGAATAGACAGAAAACACCCAGGAGAAAACTGTAAATTCTTGGATTTCTAAAGAAAAATTTCAGAACAGAAATCCAAGTGAGTCAGGAATGCAATAAAAGGACTGCAGACAGAATTCCTCAGAAAGAAATGAAAGACTGATAAATCAGCTTGCCACGTCTGAGGGATTGCCACATATTTCTATTTTCAACTCCACAGAGATGGAAGTGGATACCACATGACTGAGGGTCCACAAGTCACAGTACAAATACATCCTTAAAAGGGCAACCGAATGCTCCATCAGCAACAGAGCATTAACACAATGCAAAGATGAGACAATTGAAAATCCTGAAACAAAATTAAGGACATATGATTAATCCACATAATGCTAGATACACTGCAGCTTTAAGCTCCAGGTCAAAGAGCAGGATAAAAGTCAGCTTTAAAAGGAACGTTTCAAATAAATTAAAAGAATAGACTGTATTCAGCTAGAAAACATTTGGGATCCTGATGCAAAGGATAATACCTAGAATCAGAGAAAGGATTGCAAATACACAGGACAAAACATTAACAGCTTATGTTTCACACCAATCTGTCAGTAATATAAACCATGCATTAGACATGCAGCTAGTCCTAAACTGTACCAAATTCAAACGCTTACACTACACTAGGAGAACTTTTATTCTGAAGTATACCCTAGAAAAACCATCACTCCTCTGGCAATGAAAATAGATTTTCCAACAAAATTCTCTTTTGTTTCTAATAAAATGATTTGAGCTTCTTTGTGACCAAAGCTGCTTTGGCAAGACACAAAACAAAATACTCGTGAGGTTTCTATTAAGTATTATATACATATACAATCTTATTTCAAGAGCTGGAAAGCCAAAATTTAAGCTGCCAAGAGAATGAATTTCACCTTTGACTTCACCATTCCTGGCAAGAGGCAGAGAAAAACAAGAAAAGAAAGGGACAAATGATCTTCATTCAGGAAGAGTTATGGCATGAACAATCAGCAGTTAAAATCTTCTGACAGACTGTTTGAAACCACACACTGTGTACTCAGAAAGTTTGAGAAAGCTGCTCATACAAAAGCTTTTTGGACAAATATTGAAATTACTCCCAGAAATCTGTTTCTGAGAGCCTGTTAACCAAATATGACAGTAGCAGCCAGTACCTCTTGAAATTCGACATGCAAGCGTGTCAAAAAGAATCATTAAAAATATACGTTTATCTAAAGGCTTCCATAATTTCCCAAGATATACACACATCTGGAGTAAAATAAGCCAGTCCAACTGAAAGTAGACTTCAGGTAAGCATGGAAAAGAGACAGCTAAAATCCTTGATGGCTCACAGCATGCCCAGCAAAAGCCACGTATCTTGCCCCTGACTCAAAACAGCAGCAGTTCTTCAAAGCTATGTGCTCTACAGCAGAAACCATTTGTCACATATGCTCTCCCAGATGTTCAAAATATGAATCACATTCATATTTAAAAATTTAAAACATGAATGACATTAAAAAAAGAGGTATGTTGTAAGGAAAATGTTTTGAGGTGGAAAAATAGCTAAGTTTCTCTGATATGCTTTTAATATAAGTGACATAAAAACTCCGTTAGCTATTTTTTCTTTTAATGAGAGTAGAATCTTACACTCTTGATTTTCTGTTTACCTGGCATTAAGTTTTCCATCTACACGTACTTTACCCAAAACAAAGATGCAAAATCATGTTGTGGCTGACTTGAAACCTTGTTATGGTACTTCATGGAAACACAGATCTTCCAAGAATTTTCTATCTCAACCCTGACTCAGATTGTATAACATGGGGCCTGCTTATCATGCCAGTTGTCAGATACACTGAAGTTAGCACACACATCTATGCTACTGACAGACTTCACACCTAAAAGTATGGGTACTAGGCAAGAATATACAGCTTTTTTTTTTAGCCTCTTTCAGGCAGATTTTTAGCTGCAGGAAAACAACACACCACACTGAAAAAATCAGGACGTACTTTGAAGCTTTTCTTGTAACAGAATGCAACATTTTCTTTTAAATTTAGACTAAATATCTAAAACCTCTCACAAACATATGGCATATCTGGGACAGCTCTTTCTAGCACAGAAAGCATTTAAATTCAGAACTACTGCACTGAAATTACTGAAAAACTCAAGATGGAAATCCCATTTTCTAAGTTAATAAAGTCAGCATCTTTCTGTATTACCAATGGCTAGATAATATTCTTGTCATTAATACTGAAAGAGCTAACACGTACCTAACCCAGTGCAAAAGTATTTCACGATCACTTCATCATGTAAGGAAAGGATTCCTGCCATTATGCCAAGGCTGAAGAGAGTGATTAAAGTATGTAACATCTGGCTGGTGCCTGATTTAGCTTGGTCAACATTTTAGAAGCTGTATACACAGAGAATAATTTGCCCAAGAGTTATGCCTCATCCCCTCTCACCACCCACGAGCTGCCATTCACTTTACTTATCCTTTGACACAGGATTCCTTTATTTCTAGTACAGACAACAATCTGTTATTCAAGGTAACAGGAGACGACAAACAAAAACTAGACGGACAGAGGACTGCACCATTCAGACAGCACCATTCAGAGAGCATGCAGCTTAAATCCTGACGTATTATCATCTGCAGTTCAGCACGGCTTCTAAGTATCACAATATAGTGCTCCAATCACACATTATGGATGACTATGCAGAGCACAGCTAAGCAGCAAAGCAGCACATAGCTAGCTCAGGTCTGATTACATGCCTTGTACAAACAGATGACCCCAGAAACAGTACTTGAAAGAGACAAAGCTCAATGGCTCTGCTGGAGTCAGGTTAGCTAAACTGAAACTGAATTAAATCACTTAAATTAAGCATACTTAAATGAAGGCTGGTACTGGCTCTGTATTTCCAACTACTCCGGTGAGAGGGTTTATCAGAGCAGAGGCAAGATCCAAGTACATGCCATGGACCTGGCTCACTGCAATAGACCTCCCAAGAACCCAGCAGTAGGAAAGTCTCTGAAAAGCATCACCAACTGACATAAGAAGGCCACATGGAGGTGAGCTGATGTATAAGGAACCATTGACATACCAACAATACACCCCGAGAATCGTGCAGCCACACTTGCACATCTTTGCAGAAGCAGATCAGGTACTGTAAGGTTTGATCATTCTTTCTAGCTACACTGATACAGCACTTGAGCTAACAGATCTGTTAGACATCATTTGTCCCTCCATCTGCAGCACTAATGATTCAGAGCCCAACCAGTTAATTTGACTACAAGAAACAGAGAACTGACATACACATACCCACTTAATTTCTTCCTAGTGAGTGTACTTCAGTTTCCTAGAAACTTGCATTAACACGCACAGTGCTGCCATTCAGCATTTTGACAGTAATCTTCCTCTTGTGTACACCTGAGTTACACAATGTCTGAAGGTTGATTAGGACAGCATCTTAACTGTTCATGCTTTACAATTCTAGCAGATTTTCTTGTATTACAAAAAACAATGTTTTTAAATTGAAATAAGTAATTTTAGTAAGTTGATTTTATTCATTAAGTTACAAAGACACATGTAAGTGGTACCCATCCATGTGTTCTATCACAAACATTTAGCACCACTGAGTTAAAAAACTGAACCTTAAATACATTTGATTAGAGCTCAGCCAGAGGTAAAAAGAAGAATTCAAAAATGCAGATCCAACACTAAATCCATCCTGTCACATTTTCAAATATGTAAGAAACCCATAAGTGTTTCCATGTGTTTAAAAATAATCAGGTTCTCCAGCACCAGAAGACAGAAATGAAAGTCCCGGAAGACACCTACCTATACAAATTAGGTTTTAAAAAAATACAGCATTTTAACATCTAATCTAAAAGGCTGTTAAAGAAGTGATCTGTATTTCCCTCAACTATGAGAGGGAAAAGAAAACCATCATACCTTAATTATTAATTAGTTTTTAAAAGTCCATATAAAGCATAATTTTAGAAGCCCTTTCAACCTGGAATTAAATTTTCTTCTCAAGAGTGCTATGCAGGAAATTAAAACGCATTGACTGAAAAGGTCTTAGGAAAGCGATGCTATGGCAAAAGCTCAGCATTTTGGTGTGGACATGAAACTTGTCAATTACCCATCTACATATGAGAATGTATACAATTTTTAACTGTATTATAATACTACAGAAGAATTATATACTTTACATATGGAATTATTATATAATTAAATAAAAGAAATCAGAATTTCACAACTAGGGGCCTACAAGCAACACAGCATGTAGTTGAAGTTTGTTAACATGAGAACTTTTCCACAATTTACTCAGTTGTAACTTTGCAGAAACGCAAAACTAGTTGTAAAGCAAGCACCTTCCCTCCAAGTCCCCCAAGTCCAATGAATTCTGGAGACTGTGGGATTTAGACAATAAAAAGTTTTGTTGTTTTGGCCATCCATAACTAGGTAACGTTATAATTGAGACTCAGCAATATCCAGTTTTGTATGTGATCCTACTAATGCATTAAAGATGTAATTTACTTGCAATACCATCTCAAGTAAGTGATGATGTGATGTTAGCTATATTAGCAATTTAATAACTAAAGAAGTCTAAAGTTTCTAAACTCTGCTGCAATTGTGAATTTAAGCCCTAGTCATAAAAGGTTACGCATCATTTTATACAATCTGTGCTTTTCACTGAGAATGTTAGGGCTATAAGCATAGTTATTTAAAACAACAGTGTCTCTGGATCAGTCATGAGCCATGAAGGGAAAAAAGACCATATGACAGATGCAATTTTTCTTGGCACAGTATGGGCATTACAAATTGATGACAATCGTATGTCCATGCTGGCACTCTTCCACAGTGGATGTGTGAGAGTGTCACTACATCTGGATGGTGAGTGTACTTAGGGTCCCGAGGCGCTCCAGCCCTACTGAAACCAGAGGGACAGCAGCTGTACTCAATGAACACCGTGGGAGCTCCGCAAAGTGAAGAAAGGCCTAAATTACCACAAACTGTAAATACAGATTTATTTCATTAAAATGCTAGGTAACCACTGCAGTGATCCCTTCCTGAAATTAACTCATGTCAAGTATAAGCCCAGTTATTTCAAGGATTCATTCATGTTTCTCCCCTGCAAAGCCACCATAAAAAGGCAAAACCAACAATCTTTTATTAAAAAAAGAGCTCCCCCACACAGAAGCTCTAAAAGGAAAGCTAAAAGCTTATGAAACTGTCATCACTTCAGCCAAGAAGGTTCATCTAGGTTCTTTTGTTGCACAATTAACAGGTCTTCAAAAATTTTAATGCAATTTGGATACACATTCAGCTTTTTGCTAAACATGGAAAAATAAGAAGTGAAGAGAACTGCTCCAGGAAGTAGATACATGAGCACACATCTCACTTCTCACATATCCAAGCAAAAATACCTTGATAAAGCAATTTAATATGCAAAATTGCAACTCTGGATAAACACTAACAAATAGTTGTTGCTAAACCCTACAACAGCACTGCTGTTATCCACCACAGTGCATGCTGTAAAACACTGCAAAGACCTATATGCATCTTTCCAATGAGTTTGAAAAAATAGTGAAAGAAAAAAAGAAAAACAAAATAAAAAAATCCCACTAATTGCTGGAGTATATATTTCAAAGGAGAGTCACCATCTAAATGAAATAAACACATGGAATGCACAGAATGAGTATAGCTAACCAGCATCTGTCCAGATATCTTGTTTCAAACGAAAGCTGACCCTTGACTAATTTTAAGATATTATGTTACCATAATTAGAAAATACTTTCCCAAACAATTAACAAGGGAGGAATGATGCTAGCTTTCCGGTATTTTCAATACCTCTAAGGTCTACAAAAAAAAATGAGGGAGAAAAGGATATGAGGCCAGTACTAGCACCTAAGAATTCTCTCTCAGCACTGCAGCAAAATAAAGTAAAACAAATAAAATCTGACAGTGGCCACATGCTTCTCCAATAATCCTTCCATGCAATACTCAATGGACTCTAATTACGGTGTTACTTGCAATTGCAAAAACTTAACAGGAATCAAAAAAAAATAGGTCTAAGATGCTTAAGGGATTAGAGTATCTGTCATGGGAGAAGGGCTGAGAGAGCTGGAATCTTTAACCTGGAGAAGAAAAGGCTCAGGGTGACGTCACTGTGTAAGCACCTAATAGAGAAGAACAAAGACACCACTGAGAAGAATCTGGTTTTGTTATCCAGTGAAAGGACAAGAGGCAATGGTCAAGAACTGAAATACAAGGAATTCCACTTAAACCTCAGAAAAACAAACTGTTTTACTCTTTCCCAGACAGGCTGTTAAGTCTCCAGCCCTGGAGACTGAACACTCAAACCCAACTGGACAAGACCCTAAGCAACCTGCATCGTAAGCTGACTCTGCCTTGAACAAGTGTACTGGTTGAACTAGATAATCTCCAGAGGTCTATGACTCAATCCTGCTATTCTGTGAAGGTTCAGGTTACATTAAAATATTGATAGAAGTTTATACACCTTCCTGGTTTCATTGACTACCTTCTGAACAAGTGAGACTGTAGAAGCCTTAGAACTGTGGTGTGAGAAAAGATACCACAGCCCTAAGGCTTGAAGGAGGCAAAGGGAAAAAATCAGGCAGCATATCTTACGGAAGTCCTGCTGTAAATTTAAGATCACATGGATTGACCTATGAAGATTTTGGAGGAATCTGGATATCTATGTGTAACTGAGGGACTGTCTGCAGCACATTTTAGTCCAAACACGGGGCTTTGAGCATCTGCAAGACACTTCTTAACAGTACACACTGACCATCTTTAGCTATCCCAGAGCACAGAAAGTATTAGCAGAAGAGCACAGAAGGCAGACTTTCTTTTTTTTTTAAATCTAAGAAGGGCATCTATCTAAACATGCCCATCAGAACTGGATTTTACTGTCGCTATTATTTACTACTGCCGCTGAGTAATTGTAAGCATTGCTACCATTAATGCAAGTCAGTTATCCAATGAAAGAAATACGTCCTGTGTTCTTGGTGCATAGGCCACTCTACCCGATCTATTCTTCCACTTCACATAAGACTAACACAAGCAAAAGCACTTTCTCCATACTGCAGAAGGCCCACATTTCCTTCTGAGGATTCTCCACTATTCCCACTGCAGACCTTCAGCTATTCCCCAACAGTTTCACAAGCAGAGGGATGAATTCCATTAGGAAATCATTTCTTAGAGAGCCCAGCATTAAGAACGATTGCTGAAAGAAAAATTAACCAAAGCATACACTTGCTGCAGATTTTAATGGAATGAAAAGAACTATAATACTTTTCATCAAGAAAAGTCCTTACCTTACATTTTTCCCTTGTTCTCTCAACATCTTCACAAGATCAGCTATAGGGTACTGAGCTTTTGCTGCACACAAACCATAACCTGAAAGAAGAATTCCAATGCTTTAAGCTGTTTTCCTATTTCAGTGTAGATAGAATAGTTACAGGGAGTAAGCATACCTTCCACACAAACAGCAGCTGTCTGCTCATATTATATATTATAAAAAATAATATATATTTTAGTTAATATATAATTAAAATTGTATATTTATACACAAACATATATGTGAATGCATGTATCTCAGATACTCATATAGTGGTCAAGCTGCAACTCCCTAGGAATGTAATTCATCTCATCTCTTTGGTCTCCTGACCACTAATAGCATAGTAGTTTGACCAGCCAAACTACAAAGTAACTTGTTTCACTTTCACTGAAACATGTGTTGCCTGCTCTATCAGAAAAGGACAACTTTGTTTCCTGCATTCTTCCCATTCCATTGCAAATATATGATTTACATGATTTAACACAACAGTGCCATTCAGTTGAAGAGAACATCTTCAGCCACTCCTTGTCTGATCTCTCCTAACAGGAAATATACTGTTGAACCATATGAGCCTATGGCTTGACCCAGAACTCAGGGTTTTGGTTTTCGGGTTTTTTCCTACTTGAATTCCAGTATTTGTTGGATACTAACTTAGATTCAAATGTTTTCCTGCAGGTTTTCCAAAAAAAAAAAAATATGCAGAATTAAGCAAGCATAGAATAAGCACAAATACCCTCAGTAATGTAAGTGACAAATTATTATTAATTTTCTTACTGGTATCAGTGGTACCTTGGAAACTTGCACAACACCTGTACACAAAATTAAATGTAAACATGATTTACAAAAGACAGCCTCTGTCCTTATGAATTTAAAAACTACATAAGTAGGAAAAAGTGGGAAGAGATGCCCACACAGAAAAGTGAAGTGACATACACATGTTTACGCAGAGGAATGACGACTAACCTGGGAACAAAAGCATATCCCACAACTCCAGACAACACTTCAGTTTTTTGTTTTGGGGTGTGTGTTTGTTTTAATAACACATCCTCTGAACATCTTGCTCTGTAAGTCAAGAGTGTCTTACCTGGAGTAATAATGATGCTATTAGCTTCCTTTATCATTTCAATTGCATTGTCCACATTGATTTCTGTGTGGGTTCCAGTAATTTCCATGGGCTTCCCACCAGCTGTTGATGTGGTGCCATAGCCCCCTAGAATCACATTTGCAAGGGAACGGTTCATAGCCTGAAAGACAAGACGTTTTTGATCAGATAAGATGAAATGGAAAAATAAAGCAGAGGAGACGTCCACAAAGGAAACGTCTGGAAATATTAAAACCTTCCTGACAATAGTCTTTATCTGTTGGTTTTGCCTGCTGACTACTCAAAGTTCTTAAAACAGAGACGCAGATTACAATGATAATAGCCAAACAATAGCTTCTAACACGTAATACCACACAGATAATGACAGATAAGCAGCGTTTTCCCAAGGCAAAGAACAAAACAAAACACACAAAAGAAAGCTTCATCAAATATTGGTCTCTTTCTGTCATTAAAGTGAAGATATAAAAGAATACAAATTTGATGACAAATTTTATATACATACATATAATTTTTGTAAGGTATTTTTCTAATTCTTGAGCAATTCAAGATGTAAGCACAGAACTACTGCATGGAAACCACATGGCTCTTACAGGTAGTACAGAAGCAAAGCTCCTACAGGATCACAACAGAAAAGAACAGGACAAAGCTAAGCAGCCACACAAAACTAACCAAATGCTAATTGAAAACAAATTTGAATGTACTAAAGGGGGCCATTAACTTACTGGCAGAGTACCAAGAGAGAACAAGAGATCTTAAACTAGGAGCTTTAAGAGAAGAACACATCCTGAAAATTCGGCTCTGTAGATGCACAGCCAGGAAAAGCCACTGGCTAAATGCTTTCACTGGCATGTCTCCTTGTGAGCATGGTCCCAAAGCAATATCTGGAAGTAGGCAAAACTTGTAATTGCAATAAACAAAACTTCAGAAGCAGGGAAGGAACAGGCATAAATTTCTTTTTTAATTAAACATGTGTGTCATTCACCTGCTGTGCTAGCTCATAAATCACAGCAGATTTTAAGAATGGATCTGGAGAGACACACATACAAGTGAAAGGAAACACCCACACAAAAGTATGCTTCCAAGTCCATTTTCCACTGATACTTAATCTCATGCAACTCCACAGGTTTTTCCTATAGCCTGAGAAGATGTGCCACTCTGTGAAATTCAGTATCTAGCAAATAAGCACAGCAAAGATGTTAGAAGAACTTTTGTTTATTCTGATACAGATACTGTAAGGATGGTGCATAGTAGGGCCCAAATGCAGGTTTTGTGAAATCCGCATTTTTGTACAGACTGCAGTAGTTTTATCCTTTAAGAACACACTGCCTTTGATGTGTATCAAAATACTAAACTTTCAAACGGGAGAAGAGACTAGTAAGTTATAGCAGTTTTATCTGGCAAAAACAGTCTAGGCAGAAGAATACATTTTTTAGATGTTGCACACTGTAAGACTACAAGAAGCTAAGCACTTTCAAGTCTTATTTAAACCAAAAGACAACAGTAAGACCAGGACAAAGTAAAAAAAGGTTCAAGTATTAGAAATCTGAGAAAACACACAAGGCATGCATGAGATTGTAGCACCCTTTCCTGGCTATGAACCAAAGAAGGCTTCAAAATGAGTCAAGACCTCATTAAATAAAATTAACCAAAGCAGCTAAGACCTACCCAGCACAGGGACAGTATGATAAGTCTTCCATAGCCTTCACCTTCTTTACCACCACAAACATATACAAATAAAGAGCAGGCTTCACCACTGCTGTTATTCAAAGATAACCCAATTACCAGAAGAAAACCCTTTCTGCTGCATATATATATATATATATACACACACAAGTGACACTGCCTGAGGCTTCCAGCCCAGGTAAAACCAAGCCCTTGATCCCTGAGAACGCCAAGCTCTTCCACACTCACTGTACCCACATAACCAGCACAGTTAATACACGCGGAGGCAGCATACAATTTGTAAGACTAACACAATCTGTGCCTCCTCTTGCTCTGTTTCATCACTTCAGCTTATGGTTCCTCTCCTACCTGAAGCATCTTCCCCATCCCTAAGCATACTGATTCTAATACTACAATTGCAATCATCAAGTATTCACTCTGAAAAAGACACGGAGAAGGAAATGTTAATACAATCAAATGTTCTGTAAAAAGGCATGTTGCATTAGTGCTTTAAAAGAACCAAAATCCACAAGACAAGTGACCAGTACAGGCCTTTGCTTTTTTGTTTGAAAGTTAAGTTCTTTGTCCTTAACTCACCCTAATCATAGGCACAAAACAGGAATGGTTGGAAAAAATCAGTCAATAAGATATGAGTGCAAAATTTTAAGGGATTACCTGAATACGTGTTGGCCAGTTTTATTAACTTGTGTAAAAGCTGTAAGGGATCACATGGATGCAGTGTTATCACAAAAAGGCAATTGGAAATGTAAAAAGCTTGCAGCCATTATGTTTCCACAAATACCTGAAGGTCTGCACTAGACGAGTTTCAATACATATCCTGTTTTGCATGGAAGTCATATTGGAGGTTAAAAAAAAAAAAAAGGATGTAGGGAGAAACTGCGCTGCTTCATTAGCACAGGTTACAACAGCCTAAAGCAGAGACCTTTATTGGAACCACTGGAACTCAGAAGCATTTTTTCTTCCTGAAACACAGCTTGAAGAAGGCAATGATAATGAATCCCTTGATTATAACAAGGCTTTAGAAGTAATGTTTTCCATTAAAGGAAGCAAAGCACAAAAGAAAAATGCTGGGAGAGACATAAGTTATTCTGTGTATTGTACAGAAATTATACAAACTGATTTTAATTTCACTGGCTGATCAACTTTAATTGTCTAAGCTTAAGTGAAGCAGCACAAGACTTTTAGAATATTATCTGAAAAACTAAGCTTCCTGAATGTTAAGAAATACATAGAGAAAAACCCCTCTGTCACTGCATAACTATTTTGTTAATTAAATCCCTAAGCTTCTTATTTACCTGCATTACCCCAAAAAACACCAGCAAGTATCTCAAAACTCCAAGTACTGAAAGGACAGAAAAAGGGTCAGTAAAAGACAGAAAAGGGTCAGTAAAAGAAAAATTAAGCTGTAGAGTGACTATGCCTGTGGGGAAATATATATCCAATAGATTGTATTTTCACCAAGACTTACAAGAATCTGATATTTACTTTAAAGAACATACTTTGCACAACTATGTTGCCCCATAAGCATCATCTTTCTACTGATACAGCCTAAATTGCTGATTGTATGTATATCAGCAATTTAGGTGAACAGCTTTTTTTTGTTTGTTTGTTTTTTTAAGTCTCTGTCATGGAAAGTACAAAGGAGAGAGATACAGGAAAACAAGAAGAACTTCTGAGTAAATGATCCCCAAAAAAAGGAAGTCAATTACTAATAATACAGTAGGATTACACAAAGAGTTAAAGCTCAAGTTTGCTCTGACACACACATTAGTATCAGCAATAAACTTATGCAAGTTTGCTGCCACCATGTGGTACTTCACAGTAACTATTTTCTGAAGAAACTTCAAGCACACTGTCCCACACAAAAAAATTACTCTAAACAAATCAATTTTTTTTAAAAAAAAGGAAGTCACTATGTAAAGTATCTCCTCCTGCTGATAAACTTAAAATTTAGTTTAAGTTAACAACACTGCAGAGTGACATAACTAAAAAGACAGTTGAGCATGAGCAATCATACCTATTAAGAGCTTAAATTCAAACCCCAATTGCACAAGTCCAATGCAAAGGCTTTCCTTAGTTCTGAAGTGGGTGTCTCTCCAAATTAAGAGGTATGACTTACATCTAGTCCAGGACTTTCAATTAAAAATTCTAGCTTCTAACACCTAGCAGTCTGGTCTTCTGATTGCTAATCTTTCTAGCAAACATTCTGAATAAGGTTTTCCAGCACTTGGAAAACAAGCACAATTTCTGTTCACTTACCACACACATGATGTAAGAGAGGATGGCCCCAGAGGAGCCAATGAGTGCACCAACAATAGTCAGCAAGTTGTTGTTCAGTAGAAAGCCCTCAGCACACAAGGCCCATCCAGAGTAACTGTTCAGGACAGTAATAACTACAGGCATGTCAGCACCTCCAATGGCTGCTGTTAAAGTGACACCCTGAAAAAGGAAAGACAATGCATACTTCCAGTATAAGCTACAACGAAAAAGAACATGCACAAATGACAGTCTGCCTGAAGCATTAAAAAAATAAATATGAAGTTACTTAATAAAGAATCCAAGTATTTTTAATATAGGAGACATCGAGGAGGAGGAGAGGAAGGCACTCCATTGTCCTGATCTGTGTTTATTTACATATCTCTACACATAAAATCAACTGACCAGTTCCATGGATTTTTTTTAGGAACGAACTTTCCAAAAGTCTTTTAAATGTATATGAAAGGCTCCATTAAGTCATAGCTACAAAAAGTAATTAGATATATCAATGCCAGTTCTTCAGAACATTTCTATTTTGCAGCTAAATTTAGGAAAGTCAGTTCAACTTACTACTGAAAAGTCAACATATAGGCACTGTGTATGATGAATGATAGTGACTCAGGATGGTAAAATATAATTGTTAAGAGTAGACTTGAGAAGATGAAAAGCAAACTGGTTATTTGTTTTGCCTTCTGTAATTCCCCAACTTACCATTATGGCTGAGAGAGCTGACACAGAACCTAGGCAAGTAATTCCTGTAGTATAACTAGGATCAATCATGTATGGAACCATTCCACCAATGCTAGCAGCCAGCAACCCTGCATTCAATGCATGTCGACCAGGCAAAAGCAGTGGTGCAGAATTCAGGATACCTGCAATCAAATGCATGTTCAGAAATTGAAACATACATGTAGGACAGTCTGTCTCTAGCCCCAGACAAGACTGAATACCTCAACAAAAGAGAAAAAGAAGGAGGGAGGGGGATTGGGAGAAGAGACAAAAGTTAGTAGAAACTAAGACCTTGTACTGACTCAGTATTGCAATGCATTCAGGTGTATTCTAGATTCTCAAATATTCCTGTTTAAACTCATTTTATTTCCCAATCTTTCTTCAGTGCTTCAGAATAACTTACCTAATCTAAATATCTTTTTCTCTCAAAAAAGCCTTCATTATGTGGTTCGTTTGGTTTTGTTTTTGATTTTTCAACTTACATTCTGGCCCCAAGAGTTCACATGCTGTATGTGAAGTTCTGTAATAGGAAGGCCCTAGCTAGAACTTCTTAGTACAGGTATTATCAGACTCTCAAAAGGTGTGTGCTTACAAAAACATGACTACACAGATAAACCCCAAACATACAATACTCCTGCTTGAAATGCTTTAATTTCACCAGTACTCTCAGTCGCACAGAATTCCCACAGCTTCCTATGTTGGCAGAGACTTCACTGGAAAAAAGGTTCTGTGATTCAGCTGTGTGATTCACAGGTTCTGTGATTCAGGATGTTTGTTCAGACAAACATCCTTATTTTCACCTTAGGGGGTTGGTGATTTTTTGTTTTCTTTTTTCTTTTTTAAAATAACACAGCAAAGAGTGAAAATAATGCAAGCTTATCCATTATGATCCATTAATTTTGATTTACATAATTAGATGCCACGTGTCTCAAATTTATGAGAATTCGGGGGAAAGAATGAACTGATAGTCTCAGGACTTGAAGACAAAGGGTGTGACCTACTACCTCTAGTTCAATAGGATGGTGTAGAAAGGCTTATTATTATGATGCTGATCTGAAAATGGAAGGGGAAAAAAACACAAGTGGGCTGAAATAGGCAGTGAAGCTCACCAAGGACGTGCACACGTATCACTGGGGAGCGTGGAAGTGAGGCCAAAGATGAAGAAGTGGAAGAAAATCGAGAACAAATGACTAACTACTTAGCAGAAATACATACTACTGACAAATCCTTCAAAAGATTATTAGAGAAGACAGCTTTCCATCAATGTCATGCTTCCTCCTTCAATGGTGGTCTGAAACACTGAAGAAAGCAAACAGATGTTTCCCAAAGGAACTACTGCAAGGCTGTAACAGGATTAGTAATAGGAAGTTCTTCTCTTCTCTGGAAGTTCTTAGAATAGATACTATCTGCCTCCCAAAAGCTGTGTGCTTACATAATCAAAAATACGTGTAATAAGGAAACCTTCAGGTGCCTAAGAATCAGGAGTTAGTGTGTGTTTACGCACATTTACTAAAACATCAAGAGGCATGGAGTATGGAATTTGCATGGTAGGTAAATAGTAAATCAGATTGTTTAAAGTAAGACAGTCTTAACTGATACTGCAAAACTGTCTACCTAATGAAGCCTGAATGATGCTAAGAACAAAATTTCACAAATATTTCTGGTGCTCATAAAGTCCAGCAACACAAGGGTTTCAATTAATATATCTGTGCAGGAAGATGAAGTTGCAATCACAAGACTTCAATAAAATAAATGTCAGGTACAGTGTCTTAATAACTCTATGGCAACACTTATTTCTAGACAAGATGAATTGAGAGAAGCTTATTACCACTACTAATTACCAAGTCAGATATCTCCAAGCACTGAAGACAAACCTTTCATAAATAAAGCTGTACACAAGCAGGAACAGAATTAAATAGAAAACAGTACAGCCACAAGAATTAAACATATAAAACTTCACCTGATGCAAAACACAAGGTTTATTTCCAATTACATAGCAGTCTACAGGCAGAGCTAAATCCTGGAGGGGGAGAGGTAGGCAAGCCTTTAATACTTAGTTCTGAACAAAAAGATCTCACCTTGCAGCTTTCCATAAGCAATAAGAGAGCCACTGAAAGTCACTCCTCCAATGTATGTGCCAAGGTATGCCACAACCTTGGTGAGGTTTGCAGCTGGATCAGTAGCAAAGTGAGGATACTCGATCATGTATTCTGCTACACAGGTGAGCACAGCAGCCAAACCAACCAAACTATGGAAAGCAGCCACTAGCTGAGGCAGATCTGTAATCTGGATGCGTTTAGCAATCGTCAAACCTATTAAAGAGTTGAAGACAGAAGGGAAGTCATACAAAAACATAACCAATCTATGCAGCTAGAAATTGATATACCATGGTTTACCGTACAATGAATACATGCAAATACACACCTGCTCTAATGGAAAAATACATTCTGTATTACAAATTGCTGAGTAGCAGAAAGCTGCAAATGTGCAATAAGGATATGATACAAATTAGGGAGATGATTAAAGTACATTTTGTTCTGATAAGCCTAATTAAACATTGAGAAATTCAACATTTTATGTGAAGAAAGCACAGTTTGAAAAAGGGAATTTGGTAGCATTCATTAAGCAACTCAGCTTGGGCAAGTAAGTATGAACTTGGGCAGGTTCACCTGCTTCTTTATACCCAGATTCCACAACATAGATGATATATTCCTGCTTTTCCACCAGTCTCCCCATTCTTTATCATATCTCGATGCATTAATAATAAATGCCCTGGCACTTGTAATTTTTCATTTACATACTTGCAAAATAATATAAGAAAGCCATAAATTAGTCTGTTGACCAGGTTTTAGTAGCAGGGGGACTGCGCAGATGGCCTCTGTGAGCAGAGCCCAGCAGCTGCCCCTTGTTAGATAGGAGGCAGCTCCAGGCAGCTCCAAAAAGGACCCGGCTACTGTCCAGAGCTGAGCCAGCGAGCGATGCTGGTTGCATCTCTGGGAGAGCAGATTTGAGAAAGGAAAATAGGAAAAAATGCAGCCAGGAGAGAGGAGTATGAAAATGTAGGGAGAAACAATCCTGCAGACACCCCCGCCCAGGGGGGGCCTGTGCTGGAGCAGTTTGCTCCTGACAGATGGACCCCGTGGTACGGAGCCATGTGTGAGCAGTTCTTGAAGAGCTGCTGCCTGTGGGCAGCCCCCGCAGGCTCAGTTCGGGAAGGACGGCATCCCGTGGGAGGGACCCCACGGGGAGCAGGGGCAGGGAGTGAGCGTGAAGGAGCAGCAGAAACGAAGTGTTAAGGAACAACCGCAGCCCCCATTTCCCTGCACCACTCGGAGGGAGGAGGTAGAAAAGGGTGAAGAGGGGGGCAAAGGTGTTTCTAGCTTGCTTTTAGTTTATCAGTGCTCTAGTCTGTTAGTAATAAGCAATAAATTACATAAGTCTCCCTATATTGAGTCTATTCTGCCTGCAACAATAACTGGTGAGTGATCTCCTTCTGCTTATCTCAACCTTTGAGCCCTTTTTCATCATATTTCTTCCCCCTGTTCTTTTGTGGAAGGGAAGCGAGAGATCAGAGTGGTGGAATTTATCTAGCCATCAGTGTGAAACCACCACAGTAAGTCAATTCATCTGTGACCTGTACAATATTTTTTATCTACAGCTTGCAAAAATGCACATACGAAGCATATATTCATTAGTTTATAGTAGAATACACATACCTATGGTACCACCGAGTGCCATCGCACCTGACATCTGAGCCAACAATTCAGGTGAGGGTTTAAGGCCTCCAAGGGTTGCTGCTAAACCTCCTGCAACACCAATCATACCCAAAGCATTTCCAAGACGTGCTGTTCCTTGTGTGGACAGACCAGCCAGGGCACCAACACAGCATAAGCCTGAGCCCAGATACATCATCTTTAAAAGAAAAGCATGGATAAGAATATATGAAGTAGAGGTACGTAGTGCACAGCTGATGTCAAAAGCTTTCTGATTACTACACAATACAGTTTTCTCCAGAATGTGTGTAAGTCACAAGGTGACTTGCTCTTAATTGAAGTAAAAATCAAACTCTTGACTGTGAGAAATTGTTTTAAGAGATGTGATTTTGACCAATTAAAATGTGATCTTTATTGAAACTTTTTCCCCATTTTATGAGCTTAGTTTATCTTCACCACGAATATTAAACTCAAGTCAATACAACTTTCCTCATCAATTTAGAAGCAAGTTTTTCTTCAGTACTACTCCATAGCTGAACTGTCCCGTTCATTATAGGAATACTTTCAGACTTTGCTCACAGTGCCCCTGAACTCCTGCTTTCATAAAGAATAAGCAAACTTAAATGAACTGAGCTACACATAACATGTCTAGATAAGTAAAAAATTGTTATGTATTACAAGCACCTGGAATAAAGCTATGCTTGAATTGACTTTTTTCTTCCAAGCATAAAAGGCAATATACATTTATTTTTTTTATTATTGAAACAAACGCAAACAAAAGCCTACCATAAAAGATTCTATAGGTACAATCTCTGCATATCCCTCTGCACTGAAATTTCATTCCTTACAGACATCACACCTCCTTTAATTGTCATTCCAAGTTGAACTTTTAGAAACATTTAAACCAAAGCCTGGTTTCCTACAGTCACTTTAACATTTAAGGTGTAGCTTAGGAAAACTATCCAATAAATAACAAAGTATCTGTGGGCTCTTGAGTAAAAAAAAATAAGCTTTTAGAACTATAGATTCAGTATTTGGGGTATGATTGCAAGCTTAAAGTCAATCAACTCTAGCTTGGCCTTGTGGGAATACAAACCTGATGAAAACACAGTAGCTGATTTGCTATTTACACCTCAACAGACTAAGCAGTAAAGAAGCACACTACATTGTGAATAGTGGGCTGAATGCCACAAGGTTTATCTTCTTACCTGTTCAATGCTATAGCCACCATTGAGAGCGGCTGCATAACCTCCTACAAATACACCACCAGGAAGCAGGTACAAGTAGTTGTACTCAGGAGGATCAGTGGGACGTTTGAACATATCCAGCATTCTCTGTGTAACTAGAAACCCACCTAGCCAAAAAAGAAAGCAACAACTTTACAAAAATAAAGTCTGAAATTAAGCATGTGAGCTTATATAGCTTATTAAGCTATAAGAGATATTTAGCTAAACCATATTACCACACAAAGCTAGTAACTGACACCAACAAACCTTCTGGAAAGCTAGTAAGCTGGAAGACCACCTGGAAACAAAGGTGGAATCAGGGTGAGATCCTGCTGTTTTTGTTTTTGTTTTAACCTTTGAAGTGAATTCATAAAAAGAGGAGTTTGAAAGCCTGGAGGACTTGCTTTTACTCCATACTCTCTGCTGGCTATAAGGTGCAGTCTGGTTTATGATTCTGCTCTTTTCCCTGTCTATTCTAGCAAAAAAAAAATATATATTTATAAGTCACACGCCTTATTTTCACATCTTTTTATTTTGAAGCTGGGACTTCTGAAGATCAAGCAAACAGAATTTCATTCTATTCCAGGGGTATATTTTTCAAGTGGAAAAAGGAATTCAAGTTTAAATGCAATACCATCTGGAGGCATACAGGAAAATATATTTCATACAGCCATCACCCAAAGAATACTGTAAAATGCACATTTAAATACTTAAAAAAAAAAAAGAGAGGTTACTCCACAGGGCATACAAGCCAGATACACTAGCTACCATGAAATTTTGTGTTTTGTTTTGTTTTTCCCTTTATGGATGTTCTTAGACACTATTTCCAGAATAACATTTCTCAAGTCTATCCACTTAAAGATCTAAAAGAAATAAAAGAATTACAAAAGTACTTTAAGTTATCCTTGAAAAAAGGCTAACATTCATACCAGCAATATTGACTGAAGAGATGAAGGCTGAAAGCACTGCTAGACTTTGAGGAGCATTTTCAGGGAGATAGTTTCCTCCCATCAATACCAGCCCACCGACTGCTGTTAGTCCTATTTAAAAAAGAAAAAAAAGTTACTGAACCTTAGAAGGTCCTATATCTATAGAAAGCTTTCTTCCAGCTGTCAAACAGAGTGAAATTTTGACCCCTAATCTAGTCTCTATTAGTATTTAAAAAATTGCCATGATCTTTTTCACTAATACAAACATGTTTCAAATGAAAACAGTTAGTACACAAATGTAGTTTTAACATACGGTGCTTCAAGCACAGAGTCAGCCTTTGAATACTGGTTCAATAAAGAAACTGCTTTTAGTGTCAAAAAAATCAAGCTTGTAGCCTGTCACAAAGGCACAGACAGCCTCTTTCCCTATCTGAAATTTTTATGTTATCAATCTTACAGATCACTGTCAGAATTTTCCCCCCACCTCCAAAGAACATATTTTGAGGAGAGGAAAATAAAAGCAGAAAACATGAAAGACATGTTATATTCAGGTCAATACTTCAGACACAAGGGAGAAAAGGTGTGTTGTATGAAAGAGACTGCAGCACTCCTGAGTGAAACAAACTTTAAAGCAAGGAGTTTAAGAATGGAAAGTTTGTTAAAAATAAAAAATACGCAACACCACATTTGCCTTTCTTTTGGAAAAAAAAAAGGCTCTTGGAAACAGTGTTTTAGTTATCCTTGTAACTGATGAAAGTAGAGATGCTCTTTGCCATTTTAAAAGACAAATCAGACATTTGTCTAAAGCTCACATAAAAGGAGTTGCGCCTCCTTCAAGTAGAAAATAAGCAGCTGTATGACTATTACTTACCTGAGATAGCATTAGTCACTGACATAAGTGGAGAGTGAAGAGCAGGAGTCACACCCCATACTGTATGGTACCCCACTATTCCAGCTAGGCCAAATGTCGTCACCATTTGCGTGAAAGCAGTATTAGGAGCTACAATGCCCAGTCCTAACATGCTAGCTAAGCCTAGAAGAAAAGCACAGGAAAATTATTTTACAACTTTTGAATGGTTTCCTGCATTTAAACTTATGGGTATTTAAGTCTCACATAATACATTAAAGATTGAAGATTAAGTTGGTTCTGCTGCAAAGTATGGACAATTCCTAGCAAGAGTTCTTCAACAATTGAAATGTTTTACAGATAGTTAGAAACAAAAAACAAACACACACACATGCTCACTGTGTGAGTCAGCACTGTTTGAAATGTTAGTATTTTTGGTTAAATTTCTAAAACTTTATTCTCCTCTCAAAAGCAATTATTACACAGCACTGATTTTGTGCTAGGATACACCAGCCAATCAACTGGTCTCTGAGCTAGTTATTAAATTCAATAAGTAAGATGAGGAGTCACTTAGAAGTATTAATTAAATGAGGAGCAGTCTACACTGATTCTCCAACTCTGGAAATTGCTTACCTGCTGTGTATACAGAAGCACTAGTCATAGTTTTTCTAAAAGGTGTAATAGTAGCTGCTTTTTCCGCTTCCAGCTCTGCTACCGTCTTCTGTTTCACAGGAGCTCCTTGAGGAATGTTATTTGGTGGTGGTGCTGGGAAAATCACCTTGCCATCCTGACAAGAGATATTTACAGTTATGCCTAACACAGCAGATGCTTTATAACTAGAAGAGTGTACTATTCTTAATCTTGTAACTCAGTGAAGTCTTAACATCCTAGAGCATCTTCCTTTTTACGCATCAGAAGTTTACAAGGCTGAAGGAACAGTACAGCCTGACTAAATTAACCACACTGGTTCACACATTTATCAGACACAATTTAATGTTGGGGTCCAAGTGTACCAGGTAAAAGCACAGCATGTGGCTTGAAAGCTGGACCCAAAACAAGGAGGGAAGTTTTCTTAGATAGAAAACACTTATCCAAAATAAAATGGGGGCTTGGAAATAGCAAGTTCTACTACAGATCAGAACTCTAATCAGTCTGCCAGACCTCAGAAAGGGTCCAGACATGTGTCTCAGATTTTTGTGTGTTCCCAGGTCTCTGAAGGAGAAACCCCTGGAGCTTTCAGACCTGAAAATTGTACACACCTCCTCAGTGGTCTAGAGATCTGAAGTCAACATAAGCCTCTTCCAAAATAGGTATTTATAAGCATTAAAACATCTTGGTAACATTATCCAACAAAACTCAACAAAAATTAATACCTCTTCTTTCCTACCTAATAGAACTAAAAGTGTTCTGCATACTGTCATTGCACAAGACCATACTAGCCCATGTCCAAAGTTTCTATATTATTTCTCAGTAAAACTTAAACTATCCTGCATATTCTAAATCCACTATTTTTTTCTGAAGTTACTCTTCTATAAACAAAAAATTGTATTTATATATTAAAAAATAGTAGTAATAAAGGAGGAATGTTTTTATGGGCCTGTAATAGTATTTCTAAACTGTTTTAAATAACTACTTTTTATCACATGAGAACAACATGAAAGTTTAATATTTTCCTCTTTTTCAACAGTAGACATAGGTATTTGTTTAACCATGGTAAGAAGACAGAACCAAAGAGGTTTTCCTTCACAAAAAGGGATAGAGGAATATTCAACTGAATACAAACATGATTGCCCACAATGTCCACCAAAACACCTCTGAAGTCTGTCAGCATGCAGTTATCTTTGAATATGTTTTAAGGAGACAGCACTAATAAACATGAAAATATGTACCCGCAAGTCAGAAAGGGAATATTTTACTGACCTACCTTCATTACTACAGTTCCTCTAATTACATGATCCAGAGTGCCATAATCAAACTCATCTTTTGGATCAAAGTAGAAGTTCTCTTTGTCAGGACTAATAGCCTTTAGTAGTTTGATAATGTTATTAGAATATAGAGTACTGGCCTGAGTAGCCATTCTGCTAGGCAGGTCTGTGTAGCCAATGTGTGTAACACCCTGAAAAAGATTCAAGTAAAATATAAGGACTAGTCTTTCAGTGTTCTGAAAAAGCAGCATCTCTTCCAATACATCCTTCTGGAAATATGTATCCAAACAGTCTCATTTTTTTCCTGTTACCTGCATCTCTAACAGAATCAGCTGAGAGAGGGTTATTTACAACAGTTAGAAAATTCAACATGATCAAAGCCAACACATTAAATGCTATTAGCAACTAGCCTACACAGAGACAAGGTCATACTGGTACAAGAGATTGACTTCTCCAAACGCTACTGTTCTCTCAGAACTTAGATTCTCTTAAAGCAACCAGATAAGAGATTATCCTGCTCAGTGCTTGGCACCTTCTCAATCCTTCCAGAGGGCATACACTGGAGGCAATTTTCTATACCACAGATGAGTGAAAGGAGCTTCCTCAGAGCTAGCTAGCTGTCCAAGAAGTATGCTCAGGTTCACACTTATGTAGAAATATAACACAATATCCACACTGCTCACAGAACAAATGTGAGTATACCTGGCTGTCAGGCTCTTGAGCTTTTGGAAGACACTGGAAACCAAGGCTAGCATACACCCCCTCATGCTCAAGCAGATTCACATTAAAACACTGCTCCTGCAGCTTACAGCTAAGACCTGTGCATACTTCTAGGAACTCCAACTTCTTGATACAATGCTGTAGAACACTGCTAATAGTTCCGCACTGCTGCTCAGTTCCACAGCTCAGTTCCAGTACACTATACTCAGGGGTAATATGCCTCTGACTAAAAGCACTCCACATAACTTATTCAAACAAGTATTTGTTTACTTCTGTTCTACACACTCTAAGTTCAGTTTTTAAACAAAGACACCAGAAGTCTTGAAAACCACAAATACAACGTATGACACGCAATATATGTGTACAGCCCTGTTTATATTAACGACAACCATGGTAGCAATATGTTCTAGAGGCTTCCCTAGAGTACAGCACTACTGGCATTATGCCCTTACATTCACAGAATCAGAGGATGGTCTGGGTTGGAAAGGACCTTAAAGATCACCTAATTCCAACCCCCCTGCCATGGGCAGGGACACCTCCCACCAGACCAGGTTGCCCAAAGCCCCATTCCGCCTGGCCTTGAGCACTTCCAGAGATGGGTCATCCACAGCTTCTCTGGGCAACCTGTGCCAGTGCCTCACCACTCTAAGTAAGAATTTCTTCCTAACATCCAATCTAAATCCACACTTTTTTTAGTTTAAAACCATCACTCCTTGTCCTTCCACTCCACTCCCTGACAAAGAGTCCCTCTCCAGCTTTCCTGTAGGCCCCCTTTAGGTACTAGAAGGCCACTATAAGGTCTCCCCGGAGCCTCCTCTTCTCCAGGCTGAACAACCACAGCTCCCTCAGCCTGTCTTCACAAGAGAGGTGCTCCAGCCCTCTGATCATCCTCATGGCCCTCATCTGGACTCATTCTAATAGGTCCATGTCCTTCTTGTGCTGGAGACCACAGAGCTGGACACAGGACTCCACGTGTATGTTACCAAATAACAACATGGGAAATCTGCTACTTTGAACATATTTCAGTAATCACTAATAGATTTCTCACATGTACCAAAAATAAAACCTATGAACTGAAAACAAGCACTCAACTTGAGTCAATGAACACTGGAGCAAACACAAAGTAGTTAGTCCAGCGCAGGTCAAAATTTCTTAATTTAATGCTACTTCTAGTTTGGTTAACAAGTGGTTTGGATACTCTAGGGGAGATACAGTCCTGTTGGCGAGGCTGATGACATATCAAGATGACACCCTTTCGAAGCTTAAATTGCATTGAGCTAAGCCAGAGGTTGCACTAAAATACACACTGATACAGTCTGAACCTATTTAGTTGTACCAGTGACATGGATTATAACCTCCAGTTGTGAGAGGTGATGAGCAAGTCAAAGAATCTCTTGCTACTGATGTCTCCTTAGGTAGACCAAGAAGCTCAGACCACACCCAGCTCAGCAGAGACAAACCACTGAACTGGAAGCCTAAGAAAAAACGCTTCCTTACTTACCAGCCTAACTAATACTACAAAAAGGTATTTGTTTCTTTAAAAATCTTCAAATTATTATACAAAGAGATGACTTTCAACCAAATGCAAATCTAAAGGACTACTTTAGTCCAAACAGACAAAATGGCTACTCGTTTTCAGCATACAATTTATAAAATCCTATCTTCAGATTAAGTATGAATGTGAATTCATGCAAACTGAGAACAACGTGCAGACCAAAATGTTTACCTTATGAACATACAATTCTCCAGGCTTTGTAGTCTCAATGTTTCCTCCTGCTTCTGCAGCTAAATCCACAACAACTGAACCTTCCTTCATCGATTCAATCATATCTTTCTTAAACAAGACTGGAGCTCTTTTACCTGTCAAGACAGGACAAAGCAAGTTAAAAAATACAGCTTTTTTCTGCAGATAGTTTGTGGTGAAAAAAGGTCACTTTAAAGACAGATGTTTATGAGGGATGAGGTACATACACAGAAAGCATCTAACACTTTTGTTTTAACAGAAGACACAGCTCCAAAACATGCAAACTTACACAAGCTAAAAGACAAATTAGCGTATTTCATGTAAAACATACCTGGAATAAGTGCTGTAGTGATGATAATATCAACATCTTGGCACTGTTTGGCAAAGAGCTTCATTTCAGCTTCAATAAATTCTTTGGACATCTCTTTAGCATAACCACCTTGGCCCTCTCCAGCTTCCTTTATGTCTACTTCCAAAGGCTCTGCACCAAGAGACTTGAACTGTTCCAGAGCTGCAGCTCTAGAGAAAGAAAATTGTGGGGGGAAGGAAAATACTGCATTTTCAGAAGTAGCTCAATCCACCATGAATTTTATGATCTTTTTAGTAGCAGTCTTCAGGCACGAAATCTAAAGCTTATCCTAGTACTAAGGAGACTGTAACTGAAGTCCTCAATTTTCTGTGTTTAGTGAAAGAAGTGTTTGCATCAGTAATTTTAGGTCCCTAATGATGACCCTTGGATAAGGAATGTAGGCAGCCTTACAGGCAGGTTTCCTGTACAGTCAGTGGAGTTGCTCCAAGAAGCAGAGCTGGGAACTTAGCTGTTTTGACTACACCTGCTCACCCAATTCTGTTGCCTTGACTAGGTAAGTCTAGAGCCCTAACTTAGATGACTAAGGTAGGTGACAAATAGACACCATAGCTTGTGGCCCTGTCTTTAGCCTGTGAAATGGGAAATACCAGTGAGTCTGACTTTCACAGCGAGAAATGTTTTTAACAATTATTTGTACAGTATTATGTTTTTAACAGTAAAACTGTAATTTATGTTGCATCACATTATATCACAGTAAATAACGTAATTCCAGTGAGGTGAAGATTCACAACGTGCAGAGGATTTACCACATACATTCTCATACAATGAGAAAAATATACGGGATGCTTAAAATTGGAATTAGAAGAAAAAATTGAAATGCTTTAAACAGATTTTGTTCTTTTTATGACATACAGTTTTTCTAACAAACTAGAGTGAAAGTTTTTTTTAATAATGCACATCATAAATCTGGAGCATATTCATTTTTATTCTTCCACGTCAGATACAGCTAAGTAGCACTAGATGCCACTTCTGCATAAAAACAAACAAGTAATTCAATGTAGATACAGTATTAACCACAGACAAATATAAGAAGTCCACTTAAATGAAAAAAATTTAATCACATTTGCATTTCCTGTATCAATAAGAATGTTTGTCTGTAATTTTCCCAGTCTATTACTCTAAAAATGGCCATTGGACAAAATAATACTTCTGAACATAAAAGAGATCCCCCAAGAAATCAGCATCTAAAGCAGCTTCAGATGCAGTTCCTGCTCCTTCACCTTGAGTTTCATAAATAAAATAACTTGATCTCTTTCTTTCCTTCAGCAGACTGAAAGAAGTTTGCCTCAAAAAAGTTCCTAGAGAAGTTCTCTTTGGGATCAGGAGAGTAGACATGAATGACAATACGCAGCTATAAACCTGGATCAAAGCAAGCTATAAACGAGAGCATAGAGATTCTTTCTTTACTCTTCTTCCCTGCAACCCAAAAAACAGACACACACAACTCTGGACAAAGGCCCTGTCTTTATCATTTTCATAAAGTGATTTTTTTTTATATACATATAGTTATGAATGATTTCATGAAAGTTTCAATTTTGGGCAGAATAAAAAATGAAGCTATAATGCAGGAAAAAAACGGTAAGAAGGGAATTGTGATTCAGTGCAGAAAGAGTGCTTTCACTGGACTACTGCTGCAAACAACCTTAGCTGAAAGCCATTTCAGATTGCTATTTCTTTTTTCACACACCCACCTTGTATCAAATCCACGAACCACTGCACCCATCGATTTCGCTGCTCCTGCAGAAGCCAGGCCAGCAACTCCTCCTCCAATTATCAAGACCTAGAACAATACCATTATCCTGCTTTGAGCATAAGCTAAAAGTAGAGCTGATTAGATAAACAGCAACATTGTACCACTTTCACAACAGCAGATAAACCTCATTGTAAACAGTCATTTAAAGGAGTTAACATAGGACACAGAACCCAGAATGACTGAAATTGCCCTATAAAAGTAACAGTTTAAAAGCTCTTAATTTCATTTATCTGAGAGCCAACTCACCTGTAGCTAATAGTTTATGGAAGCAGATATGGGTTTTCCCCTTAATTTCTCTCACTGTTTTTTTTAATCTTTACTTTCATTTTTCTTCATCCTAATCCAACTGCATGCAATTCCTTCAAGCAAAGCAACCCCTTCAAGCACAGCCTTCAACACATCCGAAATCCCTGCATCTCTGACTTTTCCTAACTGCTTCCTCACCTTCCACCCCAGAAAAAAAAAAACATCTATATATATATATATATATATAAATAAACATCCATGTATATCTAGTCTGAAGTTTAAAACTAAGCAAACTTAAAACTCCAATTACTTTATTCTTCCCCCCCCCAAGAAAACACTATAGGTAGTCAACAAAAATCCATATGGGAATACTAATACATATTTCTGAAGTCTATAGAACTAGCCCCAAAGAAGGGAAAAAAGCCTTGAACAGTTTTCAGCAGTGGTTAACTGTGATCAGGAATTCACATATTCCCCTGGCACAGTATCTGCTTAATTGCACTTACCTTGGCTGGAGGAACTTTACCAGCAGCTGTGATCTGACCCGTGAAAAACCGACCAAAGTGATTTGCTGCCAGTACAACAGCCTTGTAGCTGTCAAGCAAGGAAGAAAACATTCAGTATTTTCCCTGGCTCAGCACAATTCCATTCATGACAGCCATCAAAAAGATGCACATTTGACTATAGCATACACAAGATGAAACAAGTTTACTATCTTATTCTTGGGCCCAACAGTCTCTCCATCTTTGCTCATATTTATTGCCCTTTTTAAAAAAAAAAAAAAAGAAAAACAATCATGCATTGCATTTTCAGAGAGGACTTTTGGACTGCAGAATACTGGATGTCGACAACTATTCACTCTCTCAAATAAAATTTTCAATGAATAATAAATACGTAACTTGCCAAAAGTTAAGTGTTGTCTTCGAAGCTACTTTCAAAGGCTACAACCCAAGGTTCATTAGGGAAGGAACCATGTACACACATTTGCAAAACCCAGAGTAATTTTGTAGTAAGCTCACTTAGACAAGCAAGCACACATTCAGGAAAAAAAAATAAAAAAAGATAGCTAACTCTTCAGATTTATATACCTTAGGGCAAGGTGCTCAACTTTATTTCTTTTACCCATCTGCTTTCATAGCCTTCCTGGAACGGATGACTGGACACCATGTTAACATCACAGCAGCTATCTGAAAATGCAGATTACTATGCAATTATGTCTCTTATTAATAAAAAAATAAGTTTCATACCCAGCAATGTTGGCCATAGAGCTAAGTGCATCATATCCCTGAGCAATGGTGACCCGTGGAACCTGATCCATAGCCAGGACAGTAGTTTTTTTTTCTGCAAGTTTTTTCAGAAGGTCTGGATTTTGTGCTGGGTAGATAAAACTAATCAGGGTAGCCGATGTCTTGAAAAGGTCTGCTTCATGTACACCTAGAGCCGGGTTATGTATTGGAGCCCTCACCTGAAGAAAGGAAGAAGTAAGAAAGAAGTTTCCAAACTAATCAGTGGAAATAAATCAGTGCACACTGTTTCCTTTCTACAGCTTGCAGTCTGTTCATTTCCACCCACAAAATACACAAGGAAGGAAGTATATCAAAGGCTGTTTACACAACTAAACTGAGTAAATGCATTTATTAGATGCTGTCCATGTATTAGAATTAGCTCCATGTAGATGGGTGACAGAGCAATAATAGTCAAACTTTCAGAAAGATCTCACAGCTTCTAATCAGCAGTTACTGGCTTTCATGACAGACAGCTGTCTCAAAACCAGCCGTTTGCAAACAAAATGAGTACTGAACATAGGTGCCAGTTAAACTCTACAGGCTAAGAATCGCTAACCAGTTTTGCAATGCACTACCACAAACAAGAAATTACAAGAATGAACCCCAGCAAATACCCATCTTGATCTATACTCAATTTTTCTTTTATTTATAAAAAAACAAAAATGGTTGTTCGCAAACTAACTCACAGAAACTCTGTATTCAATCCTTACAGAATAATTTCAAAAAAAAAAAAAACATTTAAAGGAAGCCTCGACATCAAGATGAAGGCCCATTTTGTCCCTTCAGGACACAGCATAACCTAATAGCTGTCAAGTAACTTCACTTTTAGCAGTCTTCACTGATCAATTACAATTCCTCTAGTTACAAGTACTTTTGAAACACACCGTTGCTGCACAATTTTTGTATGTCTGATTGAGAAAACTTAGAAACTCGCACCTTCAAAATTCCAAGCAACTCTCCCTGAAGAGTAACTTGGAGTTGTGCGTTGCTAATCTTAGAGTAGAAGTTTCTTAGAGCATGGATCTTGTCTGATTAGTGTCCTGAACTAGCCTACCTTTCTTTAGAAAACAAATCCTCCAAGGTAGTTAAAAACTTGACAAGAAATTATCCTCAAATTTTTCAATGCTGTTGTTTGCTAGTTAAGTACTATAGCTGCACACATGAGCTATAAATAAAAAGACTAAATTAAATCAGAACTTAGAATGAAACAAAAAAAATTGAAGGAACTTCTTTACTGAACTTTCAGCAGACTACTGGAAAAATTTGACCTATGTGTTTCTCCAAAAAGACAAATATATAAATAAAGCAATTACTTTGACAACCAAATCAGAAGCCAGGACTTCCTTGGTCCCCTGGATCTTTGCTCCAACTTCTCTGTAATGGTCATCAGAAAATTTGGAGGCTTCTCCAGCACCAGATTCCACCACAACATTGAAGCCTTGCTTAACCAAGGCTTGAACTCCAGCCGGTGATAGAGCCACTCTCTTCTCATTCTCAAATATCTCCTTGGGGACACCTACAGTCAGCTGTTTATAAGGAATTCCTGTAGGAGGGGATAAGGTAAGATAGCATTAGTTGCACTGAAGATTATTGAATTTATATTAATGATACTCCTCAGTGTTGTACAGAGACATGCACATGTCACATTTAATGATTCTCTTCAGGGAAAGGGAAGAATTACTGTTTCTAGCAGTGCAGTTTACATTTCTTCAAATTATGCCATCTTTCTAAATGTCCCTGTTCTCTCAGGTATCAGCAGAGAAGCACAATCATCCATGCAAGCACTAACAAGGGTTTACTGCAGTTCATACACATCTGATTTCATACAACTCTGGTTGTATAAATCAGAATAACAAATATACAATATAAGGTATTCTGGTGATAACACATTCAGTCTGGTATAAGATGAATTTAAATCCCTCTCTTTACTTTAACTTTACTACGAAGAAACTTTACTATGAAGAAATACACAAATGAGTTTTAGTAGCAGAACTGTGTTTTAAATAAACATCAGTTCTAAATGTCTATCAAAACCATATTACAGTTGTCCTAGGTCACTACTAATGAATGTAAAAACCATACCACAAAAGCACACTGAGGGGCACAATTACATTAATGTACATCTCTAAAGGTTGCTACAGAAAATGAAAAAATGACAGTTTTTTGAAGTAGTTGAAGAATAATGAAGTATCGGGCTACTGGTTTATCTAATTACACTTCTCTTTAATTTTATCTCCTTACCTGAAGTTCTTCCAGGTTCTATAAAATAACACCAGGAAACCGCAGAAGCTTCAATTTGCCAGTTTTAGCTTTGAACCATAGAATGGTTTGGGTTAGAAGGGACCTTAAAGATCACCCAGTTCCAACATCCCACACCTTACACTAGCCCAGGCTGCTCACAGCCCCATCCAGCCTGGCCTTGAGCACTTCCAGGGATGGGGCATCCACAGCTTTTCCAGGCAGCCTGTGCCAGAGCCTCACCACTCTCTGAGGAAAGAACTTTTTTCCTAACGCCTAATCTAAATCTATCCTTTTTTAGTTTAAAGCCATTCCCCCGTCCCATCACTCCACTCCCTGACAAAGAGTTCCTCCCAGCTTTCCTGTAGGCCCCCTTTAGGTACTAGAACACCTCTGTAATGACTCCCCAGAGCCTTCTCTTCTCCAGGCTGAACAACCCCAGCTCCCTCAGCCTGTCTACACAGGAGAGGTGCTCCAGCCCTCTGACCATCTTCATGACTCTCTTCTTGACCCGCTCTAACAGCCCCACATCCTTCTTGTGCTGGGGGCCCAGACCAGGACGCAGCACTGCAGGTGGGGCCTCACAAGGGCAGAGCAGAGGGGCACCATCCCCTCCCTCCACCTGCTGCCCACCCCTCTGTTGGTGCAGCCCAGGATGCAGTTGGCCTTCTGGGCTGCAAGAGCACATGGGCTCACATTAAGCTTCTCATCAGCCAACATCCCCAAGTCCTTCTCAGCAGGGCTTCTCTCAAACTTAATGTTTCAAGTTACAAACGTCTAACTTTGTTCTTTGTAGTCCTCCAGTCTGACAGTTAAACTCTGATCCAATCAAGTGTTTAAATACATTTATAAATACAGTCTCAGGCAGAACAATCATAAATCACGCTGCCACGTTGCTAGACAGCATGCACACAGGCCCAGTTCTGCAACACCTTTCACTGATGTGTATGCAGAATTTAAATCTCGATTCTGACATTTATATGAAAGGCCTACACTGCATATGTGATCTTGAAAAATAGCTTGAGCCACCTAAGCAGTTACTCATATTAAAGGTCAAGCAAACAAACAACAACAAAAAGCAAACAAAAGAGGGTGATAGCCTTATTTTAAATCGTAAATCTGATTTTTAATTGGCCACCAATACTCTGCATTTTGCTGTAAAAACTGTGCCAGACTAGGAAAGTGTTGCACATTTTAGGAAGGCCTCCTTTTCACTTTTTGTTTGACTGTGATAGAAACAAGTAAAACAAAACCAAAGTCATATCATACTATGAGAACTTTAAGGAAATTAATTATTTTGATATTTTTAAATCTAAACCTATCTATGAAATAAAACTGGGACTGCACTGTGCTTAAAGCTGAACATCTGAAATTTTTAGATTAACAACTCTCAAGATACTATCAATTTGATAGTAATTTGATTGAAAATACAGTAGAAAGAGTTGCTAAGAGCTGGTACTTAGATATCTACCTGTACTTGTCTCATCCATTAGAAAAAAAACTAAATTAAACACAACCAATAAGAAGGCAGCAAGAAAGATAATCAAAGAACTACTTATTATTATTACTTTTTATTTTAGCTTTCTCTTTAATTTAAACTAATAAAACTGTAAGACAAGTGTTGTGATATTTATTATGTTGGAGAACATCTAAAAAATTTTTAAGGCAAAACTCAATTTAAAAAAATGCTATAAAGGACAAGTAGTAACAAGTACGAGAATGCACATCTAAAACAACAGACTCACAGAGACGACAATGCCTGGCAAAGATTTGCTTCACCAGCGCACGCATCTGAACAGCACTGTGCAACTAAGTGCATCCTTATCACTTATGCTTATGACTTTCATGAAATCAACTCAATGGAAACGAACTCTGTTGTCTTTTAAAAGCATAAATGAAACCAAAATGACTGAAATTTGTTAGAGTGAGAGATGAGCCATAATTTCAGGAAAGAAGTATCTCCAGGACTGGAGGCAAAAAGCTTTTCAAGAAGCAATGAGAAAATAAAAACTAGGGTGCTACACATTTGCATTCTCCTTTTGGAAGTTTTTTGCAGTAGACAAATACAGAGAGAGGAAGGAATGAATTAGAGCACATACAGGGAATAGAACAATGGCTGCAAATTTAAAGGTGCACAGGCGCTCAATGAAAGCTTACACACTTCTCAGAATATATTTCTATCTGCTAAGGCCCAAGTTCTTATGAAAAATGATACTGACTTATTTTTATTCAATTGCTTTTGTGTGGAATGCCAGAGCAGAAGAGCTAAAAGCTACAAAGGACAGGACATGAATATGTACTATGTGCCGAACGTGTTTTCTCATTTCCATCTTTCACATTATTGCATGGCATGCAATAAAAACATGTAAAGTTTTTGTTTGTTTGTTTTAATACAGAAAGGATTTGTACCTCCTCTACTAAGCACAATGACTGGAGACCAACACTGAGGACTATGTCCTCCTCCAATGCTTTGGGAAATCAAATCCAAGAAGAACATTCAGCAAGTCTCGCTGATCTATCCCCTTTTCTCCTCTGTCCCACTGCCAAATATCTCGCAACCAGAATTCAAGTGAAAAGTGAAGCTAACAGGTGTCAGCTTGCCAGCCTTTAACCAGACCAGTTAAAAGACACTTTTTAAGGACAGTACCCTGAGCTATCATATCACTGAACACAAAAACGGAGCAAATGTCTACAACTGCAAAGTAAAGATCTATGTTGAAACTTCAAGAGAGGATATGATGAATACTGGGTTTGAAGGAAGCTAAACTATTAACACAGATTTGGTTTGTTGAATCCAGCAGTTTCAGTTATAAAACTGGAACCCTGATTTAGTTTTTTAACTTGAGAAAGCACATCTGCTAACTTTGTCTTGGGTTTAAAACTGCATGAATGAAGCTTCCAAGTTGCATTTTTAGGCCTCCATGCAAGATAATCTCTTTATGAAGTGCCTGGGCTATGTTTTAGTAACTTACTGCTTTACGACATCAAGAACATTTCTCAAACACAGACCAATTTACACATACCTTGACCACTATGAGTCACGTGAAGACTTCAAATGTGCTGTTCATCCAGTAAGAGATGCACAGTACTTTTTCTGATATAAAGAATCAACACAAAAAGGATTTTGCCACTATCAAAAGTAGAATCATTAAATTTCACAGGCCTTAGAATCTTAGCATTAAACATATGTAAATTCAAATTTAGAAAAAATAATGAGAATACTGTAATTTTAAGTAAGACACTTACTATTATGCTTTCTCACCCCCCTTAATATAAACTGCACGGTGTAAGAAGAAAAGTGGAAAGCACAGTCTTGAACTTCAGGTAAACACAATACATGCAGGTAATCTAGATCTCCAAGCTTCAGAAATCAAACAATTAAGAAGTATTATAAAAGCAATCTTTTCCACTTAACTTCCATTCACAAATTGGGTATTTAAAGAAGATCCGAAATTAAAGCTATCAAGAAAACCCAGAATATTTTATGCAGAAAAAAATGAGAAAAATACATTTATCTGCTTAACCTGATCTCATGAAGTACCCTGTAGCAAAGTAGGATCAGCAAATATCACTGACTGACTGAGACAAAACAGAAGGGAGAAATAAGCTACATTTTCTGGAATGGGAAAACAGGATATGAAACCTGCCTAACTGCTAAATTACTCTAACAATAGCTTTAAACAAACCATCTCACCTGTTCTGAAGATGAGGACAAATTCAGCAGAACAGCAATATGATGTAGGCAAAAAAAAAGAATGATAAAGAAGATTAAACAAACACCTGAGCCTTGCCCTTACATGAGAAGAGAAGAGAGAAGAGGTATACAGTTTATGAATAATGTACAGATTAGCTATAAAATTAATCGTCAATGAACTGTTATAGGCTTAAAGTCTTGCAAGATTTAGAAAAAAATAGGAAAGAACAAAAACAGAAAGAACATTACAAATCCCAAGGTAGAGGGGGGTTGAAAGTCATATATTTGTGGGCAAGCCAATCTGGATGCATAATAAGAAACTTCAGTTGGTCACTCTGCAAGCACCCATTAGCAGGGTCTAGGAAAGTTTTACATCTTTTTCTGAAAAACCTGATGTTGGCAACTGGTTGAAATAGACCATTGGAATACTTGTTTATTCCTGTATGAAAATACCTGTGATTTTAAGAACGAGAAAAAATAGCAGCAACATAAACAGCTGTAAGAAACATATCCATCCTCCAAGTTTACTTTTCAACTGACTCCAGTCTCTCCACTGTGCAGGGAACTGTTATTCCTGTACTTAAGACATCGTGGACTAAATGAAAGCTTATTTGAGATCGTGGAAGTAATAACTACAGGCTTAAGAAGAAACACAGCACCACTAGTCTTTTCCCAAAACTTATTTTTCTTAATCTTACAGTGATTCCACCAAGCATCACTTTAAGCAAACAATTTCCTAAAACTAAATAAAATGTAATTTTATACGCTGTTGAATTTTGATTCAAAAGCACATAAATAAGTATACATAGGCAGCACTACTGTTACTGATTTGTCCCTCAATTACTGCTTTATCCTTGATTTGTCCTCTGCTGAATGACAAATCTCATGTTACCAAAATGAACCATAAGGACAGCTTAATTATCAACCAGAAGACTTATGAAACTTAATAATTCTCAGTATTAAACAACTATATTGCATGAATATAAACACTACTCTCCATTAAACAAGGGCTTCCACATGAGAGTGGAAAGGACAGCACTGAATGCTTAAACATATTATGCTAACAAGACTTATCCCTTCCTATGGAAAAGTTTATGAAAATCAATTCATAAAAACAAGTAAAAAATATATACAGACATACAGATATAGTGATTTTGAAAAAAACAGAAGAGATCCTTCGGTTTCATGATCAAATTTGCAGTCAAAGCCAAACACAAGAACTGATTACAAATCCAAACAACAAGAGCCCTTACCTGGGATATTTGAGAAAGAACTTTGAACCTAGTTTCCTACATCCCAGGTTAACATGCTCAACCAAAGGATAATTTGCAATATCAAGACAGACGGATGTCTCTTTCATTCAGATAATAAATATGGGAGAAAAAATTGGGAAAAAAAAATCATGGGATATCAAAACAATGCCCTGATCAGTTTTCACAGAACCCAGCTCCCTAGGCTGTCAGTCAAAGAAATTCAAAAAAGAAGATTCTGAAATTTAAAGAAATTTCTCCATGCAACTTTGGTAAAAAGTCATGTGATACAGATTATCAGAAGTTGCCAGAATAAACAAACAACGCTCTTCTCCCACCACATTTCTTCAGAATCCCCAAACACCATGTCATTGACTTGAAAGGACCCCAAAACGCACCAGCTACTAATGCAGTTTGGTAGAAATTCCACACGGTAAAGGTGTTTCTAGGTTATATGCCATGCACTGTGTTTTCTCAGACATTTCTGTTCACAAACACTGATGCTTTTCTAGACCTCCAAAAGATCTACTAATGTGGCACCTACCATACATCACACGTACTTTTTTTTTTTTTTTTTACACAGGACAACTACATCCAGATACTATCATGCTTTCAGATACTCTCTTTATGAGGAAAGTATTTTCCACTGCATGCACACAAAGCAAAATTCAGGGGGAACTCAGGCTTTTAGCTAAGAAAAGCATTTAAGTACTACCCTCAAGCAAAATAAGTATCAGCAGCAGTTCTGACCACCTACCTGTAAAGAGTATTTGGATCCATGTTATTCATAAAAAAGACAAATACCTTCTGCATAAGCTCTGTAAACTAGCATAAAATTGCTAGTTTATTATTTGTTTCATCAACTTCAATTTACTAAAGTAAGCTACAGATATGATTTAAGGGTGTTCTTTTTTAAGACTGTAAAATAGACCATATAAGACTGTACTAGCCTATTTGAAAGAAAAAAAAAATCAAGCTATCTTTTTATGTTAAAATAAGAGATTATTTACAACAGTTTAATCAATTTACCTGGCTTTGGAGTTGCCTGAGACCAGAGTACCTGGTGGGTTCTAAACATTCGCAAACACGGCATCTTTGCAGAATGCACCTTAGGTGGTAAGACACTGCCAAAAACAGGAGTGGAGCACCCACTAACAGCAATACGCAGGAGGCTCGTCATTTTGCCCAGACCTCTGAGCAGACTCCTTGCCACGTATGGAATCCCTGCTGCGCGTGTGAAAACAGAGCAACGATTATTAATGATATCAGACAGGAGGTATGTAAACTCGGCAGCCTGGGCCTGTGTGACTGCCGCCAGCCAGGCACGGATCATTTCTCCCTGCCTTTTCACCCCAGCTAGAGGACAAAACCCACTGTTTGTCACAGCGGGGCGGCTGAGCGAAGCTATTAAATTAAACAAAGTAGAGGGACCTGTGGCTCCCCACGAGCAGCTCCAACACCCCGCAGCTCCCCTGGGGACCTGGGGGGCGACCCACGGCCCTGACAGGGCTCCCGGCAGGGGTCGGTGAGGGCACCCCGGCGTGCGGGCAGGGCAGGGCCGGGCCTTCCCCTCCTGCAGGTGGCCAGCGGGGGAAAAGGGCTCCTCGCCCGCCCGTGCGGAGGGAAGGAGGCAGCAAGGTAAGGCGACGAGGTCCGGTCCGGTCCCGTCCCGCCGTGCCGGGGCTGGCAAAGCAGCGGCCCCGCCGCTATTTATAGCCCGCCGCCCCGCTGACCTTGGGCAGGCCGCTCGCCCCCGCCACAACGCCCGGCGGCCATGGCGCCCGGCGGAGCCGCGCTGCCTTCCCCTTCCTTCCCCTTCCTCTCCCCGACTCCCTCAGCCGGGACCGGCCGCCGCCGTCCTCCTTTCCCTTTCCTCCCCGTCCTTTCCCTCCCCTCCCCAGCGGCCGCTCCGCCGCTGTCCAATCCAGCACAACGCGGCTCCCCCGGCTCCCCACCGCGGGTAGGGCAGCTCAGGGCGGGCCCCCCGCTCTCGCCCCGAGCCCCCTTCCCCCGGTCCGGTCCCGTCCCGTCCCCGCCGCACCCACCGGCTGTGCCGCCGGCGCCGGCCCCGCCGCGGCACTGACCGACCTTGGGGCGAGGCGAGGCGGCGGGGCCGGGACGGGGGCGGAGCGGGGAGGGGGCGGGAGGGGGACGCGGGGGGAGGAGGGGGGAGTCCCGGCAGCCGCCGCCATGGCGGAAGGGGAGGCCTGCCGTGAGGGGAACGGTGCGCGGTCGGGTTGGGGAAGGGGAAACCAGGGAAGGGGAGGCCTCTGGGTGCGGTGAATCGTTGAAAAGTACCGGGAGGGCGGCCGGGAGCCTCACGCTCGGCTGCCGGTGCGGAGGTTGTTGGTGCAATTTGTAACTGCAAGGTGTGGAATTAGGCTCGAGTTAATTTACAGCTGTGCGGCTCCGTGCAGAGCGCTCCCCCAGGCCGTCCCGTGGTGTCAGGCGGTGAATTACGGCTGGAAGTGAAGTTAGGCAATGAAAGCTTGAGGCTCCGAGAGTGGATAAGAGGATACCGAGCGCTGGTTGTTCAGGAGACAACCATTTTTAAATGCATTTGTGAGAAGGATTCAGCTCGGAGTTCAGCCCATGTGCTGCTGTGTCCTCTGTGTTTGGGGCTCCGAAAACTGGTGCAGCAACATACCTCATTAATATAAATATATTAAATATAAATTAAATATATTAATATACATTATAAATGTAACAATATAAATTAAATATATGGATATGTTTATGTAAATATAAAGGTAACACTATATTTTTAATTATTAAAGCATATTCAGTTTTAATACACAGCAGCAGTCCCTCCTCCCTTCTCCCCAGGTAGAAACATGTTGTCACCTTTAAAAAAAAATGCTTGCATTCTGAATAGTGATGAAGTTGCATTTTGTGGTTTCCCAGCACCAAGCACTGCAGGTCTGTGCAGGATTGCTTCTGAATTAGGTTTCTGGCTGTTAGGTAACGTGCTTAGGACAAAGCAGGTAACTCCTCTAGCGCATATTTATAAGCGGCCATAACTGCACTTGTTGAAAGTTTTAATCTGGTAGGATATATCTTGCTAGCCTGGGTATGTCAGGTTTTCAGCTTGTTGTTCTCAAGGGTTGAAGTAACCAACAGGACTTCAGTTCCTCAGGCCAGAACATTGTAAGGAGAACTTTAGGCATTGTCTAACAGGATTGAGTATTGCAGGTAATATTTGGGGATTGTGATTTTTTTGATTTAATCACCTGAAAATACTTTTCTTTTTTTTTTTTGGTGTCTACATTGGGAAGGAGAAATTGGTCTCCCAGTCAAAAGCAACTATTCTCGTGCAAACTTCAGTTGTGCATCTGTAGTAAAAAGATGGATCTGGGATCACATTCCACTCCGCACCATAAGTAGTTGCAAACAGTCACTATATTAAAATAATATAGAAGGTCTGCTAATTGGAAAGAACTCACATTTATGACCAAAAATGAAATGTTGTCTGGCATAATAATGATAACCTGAGGCATTTAATTCATCATAGGTATATACATTGAAAAAGAGATATGATTTTTTGAAAGATCAATGTCTCAAAAAGTGGTCGCAGAATATCCTGATGATTTTCTTAGAGCCTCTGCATACTTAACCAATGATTGAGAATCTCTACTTCCTTTTTAATGTTGATTTAAGCTTTTAATTCTCCTCATGGTAAGATAAAGTTTACAAATGCAACCAGAGGTCACAATATAGACTTTAAAACCAGGACTGGAATAATATAAAAATATATTAATTTTTTAATTTTGTTATTTTAGTAGCTTCTTTGTGATCTTCAAAGGTTTGATAATACTGCTCAAATCTAGTTTTAATAATTGCTTACACAAGTGAAGTCTTTTCTGAAAACTCTTTAGTCTCCTATACTTGCTCTCATTTCAGTCGTGCAGTTTAGAGTATTTAGTTTACCAATCTTCACTTTCAGCAGTAGCTGCATAGGAACAGTTTTCCCATGAGTCCAATTAATTCTAACTGTGTCACCTTTATAATCTGGCCAACTTTGTCTTACTAAGAGTCAGTCCATTACATGCCTCAGGAATATAAAAAATCTACACTATATTTTGTATTCTATATCCTCCACTAGTAATTTTAAAATAGTAAAATGTAATAATAAGCAGGAACAGCATTTATAAAGTGTTACAATAGTCATATTAAAAAAAAAATACAGGACAGCACTATTCTGATTTCGTGCAGCGTTTCATACACACTTGCCTATTTTTCATCCTCTCATGAGTCATCAACGGAGTTTGAGCCAACAACACAGAAGCGTTTGGCTTGGGCTTTGGAAATAACAGGTGGAAAGGTCGGCACAGGCCAGGCTGTTCTGGGAGACAAACCACAAATATCACCGGCGCGGTCAGCTGAGGTGCACCCTTCGCGAGTGTGAAAGCAGGTTGGGCTCTGGATTTCACAAAGCAAGGAGAGCAGGACTCTGCCAGGGCAGAACAAAAATGGTGAATTAAGTTGCAAATGGAGGTGTGAGTTGAATCGTTTGAGGCTGATGAGAGATCAGCAAAATGGACAGTCTCCTGTTGTAGATTTATGTTAGTGTGGAGGGCTTTAGAAGTTATATGTGAGCATTTAATAAGAAATTTCGTGTATAGATTGTACGTGAAAATACATTATCACTTGAAAATATGTTATCACTGACCAACCAGTAGGGTTGGTGTTTTTTTTAAGTACGCCTAACTGCAGTAACATTGTCTCAAGGGAGGCTTAACCGTGGGATTACATTTACACCGCAGTTTAGCCCGCAGTTTGGGCCCCTTTCTGGGCGGAGAACAGCCGCCGGCGCGGGGCAGGCACCGCACCGCACCGCACCTGAGGCGGCGGAGCGGCGCGGGGGGAAGGCCGCCCTTGGCACGACGCCGCCGGCGGGGGAGGGCGGCCCGCTGCGGGGCCGGGCCGGGCCGGGCCGAGGCGGGGCTAGGCCGCGGCAGCGCCGGCGTTGCCATGGCGACGGGCGGGCGAGGCGGCCGTCAGGGGGCGCTGCGTGCGGGGCTCAAACTGAAAGTGGAGGCTGGGGCCGCGGCCAGGCGGGACCCGGCCGCCTCCTCCCTCCCTCGTTCCCTGCCTGCCTCCCGGCCTCGCTGCGTCCCGGCCTCCCTCCCGCGACCGCTCGGAGCCGCCCCGGCCGCAGCATGGCGGATCAGTTCGACCGCACTCCGGGCGCTGGTCGGGGCCGCGGAGGCGCGGCGGACGGCGGCGGCGCGGCCTGCCCCGGGAGCGACGGCTCCCCCGGCTCGGAGGCGGCCGAGGCGCCGCAGAACAAAACGGGCGGCCCCCCGCAGCAGGAGGGCCTGCGGCCTCCCAAGACGGCGCCGCCGGGCAGCGGAGGCGCAGGTAACGCAGGTAGGGCTCCCCCCCTCCCTCCCTCCACCCCCCCCCCTCCGGCCGCGGCCCCCCTCGGCTCCGCGGGCGGTGGTCGTGTGTGTGTCTGCGGCCCCGTCGGCGCTCCCCTCCCTCCCGGAGCGTTTTGTCCGTGTGGTAATCCGGCCACGGCTGGGCCCAGCCCTCCCCGTGCTGGAGATCCCCTGGATCCGGCCTAGAGGGTTGCCAGCGCGTAAACACAAGCCTGCGGTAGCGCAGAGCCGTGTTTGTCGGCTGGCTTGTTTTTTTTTCGGGTGCGTGTCGGGGTCCCTTTTCAATAAATTTACGAGCTAATCTATAAAGACTATAATCTATCTTTAGAAAATGCGCAAAAAGTGGTTTAAAAACACGGTTTCGTTGATTTTTTTTTCGGTAAATTATGTACTAGATGGACAATAGCTAGGTGTCTTTGGGGAGTATATTAAAATTAGTGGTGTCTACTATTTATTGACCTTTAAAATATTGCTTTTGCATTTAAAATTATGAAAAACCTTCATGAAAAACAAGCAAGGAAACAATTGATTTACTACTCGGGTTAGCTCACTTAGAAAATGTGTTGGGGGCGGTCTCTCTTTCTCCTCTTTCTCTCCTCTCCTCCTCTCTTCCTCTTTCTCATCTCTTTCTCTCTTCCATCACTTCCACACGAACATTTGTTCACTTTCTATAATGTGGAAAGGAAAGGAGTCTAGAGTTTCCAAAAGTGAAAACTATTCATGTTTAAGAAAATCAACTAAAATGGCGTCTAAATAATACAAGGTATGTTTGAAATTATATACTGTGATTAATGTTGAAAAAATACGTATTCCTTATGTACTCTGTGAGAATGCATACCAATTAAACAATGTCTAAGAAAGGCTGTTAATAAACGCTTTTCAGAGCACCTGCAACAGACAATAATTCCATCTGGATCACAAGATAAAGCTTCAGTTCCTGATTCCGGACCAGAAATGGCTAAACCTCAGGTGGCTGTGGCTCCTGTGGTAGTATCAAAGCTGTCGGTTAAAGCACCTGAGTTCTATCCATCAGGATACAACCAGAACTTCAGTCAGAACTTTGCAGTAAGTGTTTATCTTTTCTTCTTAGTATATTCTAATTTACTTATTCTCGATTTAACAATGTTTTCTCAAGATTTTGTTATCTTAAATTCTTAAATGCTCCCTAAGAAATTCAAAAAATTCAGACAATAACATCTAGAGATAACGCTAGAATATTAAATGATAGTGGGGTGAATATTATGGTGAGAGCATTTAGTGTGGGATGTTTTGCTAAAGCTCGCTACAGATAACCACATTCTTTGTTGATTACTCCAAGCATTGACTTCAGCAACATCCGAATAAGCAATCTTTTTGGAGACTGACTCTGCTGCGTTTACATCTACAATGTATTTTAAGTAAAGGCTTAGCTGCCTTTTTGTGCTGATTTCTCAGGATTTTGAAGTATGTGTGGGAAGAGAAGCTTCAATTTAAGCTTTTACAAATATACTTCCACTTCTACAAATAGAATTAAATGATAATAAACAATTGCACTGAAACAACTAGATTTTGAATAACTAATGCAAAAATAATTGATTTGAATCTTAAGCGTAGTGTTTGATTTAATTTTTTTTTTTTTTCCCCTCCTTGCCAGTAAAATCGTGTTATCTGATGTTAACAGCTTTGCCGGCTTGCTGAATAAAATTACTGTCCTGGATAATGCAAGCCCATGCCAATATAGAACTGTAAAAAAAAAAAAAAAAAGCCAACATGAACATGCTTCATGTTGAATGAATAATTATTACTTTGCCCCAGTACATTACGTGTTCTCTGTAAATACTGGGTTTCAGTTTCAAGATTAAAAAATGCCATTTAGAATGGTATACATTTGCATACATGTAATTACAAACTCCAGAGGCCAGCAATGAATGTTGCTTTTCAGGTGCTTTGCAAAAACACACAAGCATGTGGGAGCTACTCGTTGCTATGTTGTAAGAATATATTATGAATATGTGTGACTCAACTATTAATAAAAATAACTCTAAAGTGCCAGCAAAACCTAGGCTTTCATTTGGATGTATTTGGTATGTTGCAGGGACCTTAATTTAATCGATGCACACTAGGCATGGAATAGTGATATTTTTGATCACGAGTTTTAAATTGGAATCAAAACAAGTTACAGGAAACTTCTGATTCTTCAACTTTGTATTTCTTAGCTTTCATTTGTAACATTCCCTGGAGTTTTTAGATGCAAAAGCTCCCGTTTTTCTTACAAAATACACAGTGCTTTTGCTATTTATCAAACATTTATTATTTTAAAAATAACTTGTTAATTCCTCGTATGATAGTGCATTATTGTAATTACTATATGTGTCCGTATAATATTCAGTTCATCTCCAGTTAGGTCATACTCAAAACTGTCAATTACTAGTCAAGATGCTCCAAGGCCTATTAGAAATTTCAGGAAATTCTGAAGAATTCTGATGAATTTCCCATAGAATGTAGAATTCCTGTGGAATTCTCTGTTTGTATACAGCTGTCAGTAGCATAGGAAGATGTGGATGTCTGCGGTAGAATTGGTGACTAGATTCAGGTTTGGATTGCCGGTAGGAAATGTCAGACTTGTTCTTTGGACAGGGTATATGAAAACAATACATCCTTCCATCAGAAGGGCGTAATGTCCTCATGTCATAGTTCCAGTAGTAAAATTTGTGTTCTCTAGGTTGGAAGCTTTTTTTTTTTTTTTAACCCTTATTTTTGTACTTCAAATAATTTCCAGTTAGAGGCTGAGAAGCCTCAGTGGCTGTTTTATTCATTTAGCCAAGCATAAGAGTGTCACTTAACCTCATATATGAACTAAAATATGCAGCCTTGTACATACAGCATTCTTTGTACTTAAGTTTTTCAGTAATGTTATTGTAAACTTGATGAGTGTATACAATCTGAAGGAGGAAAAGCTTGTTCCTAAGAAGTCTGAAGAGAAATCAAATCAATGATAAATTATTGGTAACTTAAGTTCCTAAGTGGAGATGTTGTGAGTACTTCTCAGGTATAGGAATGTGTTATTTGGCACGTTCGCTGAAAGAGCCTGAGAGCAGCTCATGCATCTTTTCTATAGAGTTTCCGATTTTTACTTTTATGTAAATCAGAGGGTACTACCTATTTAGCCTGTCCATTGTTATGGCTTTAAATTCATGAACCGACTCTTAGTAGAAAAGAGACAAACCAACAACTTTCAAGTTAGCATCTCTTCCTTTTTTGTTGTGCCTAATCCAGGGTCTAGTCCTATAGCTATCAAACGCAAAAGAGAGGGATTAGGCAGTGTTGGCCTGACTGAGAAATCATTGAAATTAATGGAAAATTTCTAGTTGACTTTCGTGGCTTTGAATCATAAATTTGTAATGAATGTGTAAACTTATAGCCTTTTGTTCGCTAACTACTGTTTAAAAATAACCAGGAGGAATTTGCTTTGTTTTCCATTGGTTGGTACAGTGCATGGTGCTGTATTCTCTGTTAAATCTTAAAATCTGCCAATGAGAAATGTAAGTGACTTATGTCTAGAAGTTACCGAACTAAATATAGTTTTTAAAGTATGGAACATTACTAATTTAGCAACAACATACATTAACATTTTAATTACTCATTTTTCCTTCAGTTTATTCTGTTCCCAGCATAGTTACTGAAACTTGGGCTGCCTTTGGAATTGTGTATTTAATATAAGTAGATGAATGTGGTGTTGAGTTTAGCCTCTTAAATTCAGAATGCGAGGAGGAACATGAATACAGGGACACCAATTTACCCTTTCCAAAACAAGGACATTCTTTTCCGAGACTAAATTCTTTACAGTGAGGATGAGAAGATACTTTCTCTGCTGAATGAGAGTGTATTAACAACCTGGTGAATCTCAGAACGAGCAGATGCTTTTTCCAGCTACAGCAATTACTCTCCCTGCAACCTGGCTGCAGAATTTCAAAACAGCTCGTTTGCAGAGTAGGTAGTTTGGCTGTAGGTGACTAAGCTGCAGTAGTTAAAACAATAATGTCATGTTCATGTGGAGCAAAATAGTTTTACTTTGTACTGTACTTTTTTCTGGGCTGTTTGATTTCTTTTAGAGGAACAGAATACTAGCAAGTTATAGAGGCCTATTAGCTTTTGCTCCCTGGCTCTTTAGGCACCAAATTGCTGGAGTCATAAAATACTCAAGGTTGGAAAGGCTCTCCCAAGTTCATCTAGACCAATTGCAAGATTAAAGCAAAGCAAACTTGTGTCAAGTTGTTCAAGGCTTTATCCTTATGTATAGTAACAACTAGCCACCCTTTCCTTAAAAACATACTTTTATACTGTTTCTGGTGTGCAACTTTAAGTAACATTGTCTTCAGTGTTATCCATTGGTCAAGTATTCCACCGAATAAAACATCACAAGAATGTCTTCCTAGTTTCTCTTCTGTTATTTTCACGTGTGCCTCATTAGTTTGTTGTATGCCCTTATGACATGGGGTCTCTGGGTCTGAATAATTTTGGAAATTATGCACTTTTCCCCACACATTCCTCACAGGTCCTGAAATTAATGTCAGTACTTGATTTTTAGCAATGTGTGTCTGTATTTCTCCACAGTTCATATACAGGGCTTTGATTTTTTGCAGGTCCACGTTGCTTCTCAGTCTCTCCTCTACTGTGGCATTTTGAAGCCAGAAAGTAAAGGACATCTGCTCACTAAGGGGGGTGGGGAGAAAGAAAATAGAATGATAAACATAATATATGTAAGTCCACTAAAGAAAGGAAGTCTTACCGCTTTACCTCAAAGTTTCATTATAGTGTATATATATTTTAAATTCTTTTATTGTTAAATAGCAAGCAGTTGAGAACTCTGATGTCCTGACTGTTACCCTCATGTCTTGAATCAGGCTCCTGCTTGGACATCTGAAATGTCATATGAGATGCTCACAATCCCTTGGGTAGTGTGACAAAGTGAATTATTTGTGTGTGTTATTTCTGGTTATGTCATAAAGTATGTTGCCTCATATGCTATTCCTCTCAAGTACTTGCATTGTAATCATCCTAGAACAGTACTGAACTTTAAAGTGTTACATACATTCACTTTTGAATGGGCAAAATTAGCAGTCTTTTCTTCCATCACTGGGAGCATAAACACTGATAAAGTGCTATTGTGCTAGCCCCCCCTTTTCTTTAGGGAACAGGTGTGTTTACTGTCTGCACTTTAACCTCAATAACCGTGAATCAATGCAATACCACTAAAATAATTTTATTTCATGTCATGTAATCTTTCATCTATTGCTAAAAGATGGGCTTTGCTAACTTCAGAAGATCAGTTTTCCTGACGTAATTTTATGCGTGGGAACACTATACTGTATTTGTTACATTTCTGTAATTTCTTTCCCTCCTGCATATTTTGGAGCACTTTAGCACTTTCTGTAAGTGCAAAACATTTTGTTTCCTATTTCCATTTTTTTTCCTTCTACGATTCATTTATCTACAGCCCAGTGTGTGTGCACATGAAGGGTTTTTAATCTCAGTTGAGTAGTTCTATTCGTAACAGGTATACTTACACGTGAGTTAGTTAGTTAATCTTACACTCAGTTTGACAAACTGTTTAATTCTCCTTATTTCAAAAAAATAAATAATTGTCTGGGAGACCCTAATCTCTGTAAAAGTTTGTGACTTAGTTCTTAAAATGATAGGACTGCAGCAGCTTTCTGATGCATTGAGGTTTATGCTCTCTAAAAATGTTTGTAAACCGTGTACTAAAGATCACTATGAAGCATGCATGCAAAACATCAGGAGTTATTCATATTCACATCAGGATGTTATTCATATCTAAGGGCTGTATGATTACTTCTGGAGCTGGTAAGCGTAACAAATTCATCTTAGGTTCTTAAATGTTGGTATGCTTCTTCACTGCTGTAGGATTCTTCCTATGAAGATGGATATGATGGCTATCTGACTTTGGCAGAATATGTACAAGACTTCCTAAACCACCTCACTGAGCAACCAGGTTGTTTTGAAACTGAAATAGAACAGTTTGCTGAAACACTGAATGGCTGGGTTACTACCGATGAAGCATTGCAAGAACTTGTTGAGCTCATCTATCAGCAGGTAGCCTATGTATTCTGTCTTATACCATGGATACCATAACTCTCGTTACCTAGTGTCCAAGAATAGACGTGGTATTATTAGTTGTTATATAATTGCATCTATGTAGCATTTTAATGGTTTAAATTGTCTTTCTCTTTAGACTGAAACATACAGCAAAAGATTATGCTTGACAGATTGAAATGATAGCTCAGTTGTGGGAAGCTTGCCTCATTGACAAGTTTCACCAGTTATCTCAGTGTCCTTTGCTGTGTATTTGAATCTCCCAGGTCATATAGTAGAACTGAAACTGTAGCACTTAATTAAAAGGGTTATATTTGAATTGCTGTATTTATGTAGTACAGATAGAAACGACTCTTAAGCCATGTCTGAGTTCCATGGTTTTGTTTTTCCCTACAAAAAATATTCTTCATAATGCTTAGATGTCTTTTACTCCTTGACATTTAAAAAACATAGCTAGATACCTATTGTACACATCTCCCTTCAGGAAATGTTTCTTCACTGACAGGCTTTGTTCTTCATTGCTGGTCTGATGGTAACTGGGTCCAGTCCCATTGATGGCCAGGGAAATGAGGACAGAGACCTTAAACTGAACTCTGTACTAATTGGGGGAGCTGCTGGAAAGAACAGCTTAATCTGTGTTGCTAAGCAAATGAACTGCTGTTTCTGTCTTTTGGGCTTGCTGCACAGAACAAAGTCACACTTGCACTTGCTATTTATTACATTGGGTGTCTCTCACTTTCCTGGGTTGGTTGCTTTCAAACTCTTCCTTGAAGGATGTGAACAGCTCTTTTATTCACCTTTTAAGTGCAGGTAGTTGCTGAACTTTTTTTTTTTTTTTAATGTGGAAATAATCTGGGGTATGTAGAAGCAGCATGACTGGTTGGTTATCGGTACAGGACTGTAGAGTCCTGAGTTTCTTATTATCATACAGCTGCCAAACCTGTACTGTGTCTGGCAGCATCATTTTCCCTTTATTTGGATACGTGGAGGATAGTGATAAAAGACTACAGCATTCAATATAACTTTACTCAAAGAAAAAACAGGAATTTATCCCACTTTAAAATTTTTGTATACATTAAATAAATTGACTCAACATTTAATGCAAATCTTTAATGTTACCTCTTCCTCTCTCTCCCTGTTTAAAACAGGTCCAGTGTTGGGGTTGGCTGTACCTTCCTTAACTGAGAAGCACTAAGTGTAAACAATCTGAAATACAACAGTTTATGTGGAAAGTGAAACTCAGCTCAATATTTAAAAAAAAAAAAAAAAAGCTGTCCTAGTATCCAAAACATAAGGTTTTAGGTTTTTTAGGAGGTGATAGCATTTGAATGTCAGTCAAGTCTGCTTTATTATTTTTCTGTCTTAAGCTTCTGCTCAAGTGTTTGTGCTTCTTAGTCCTAGCTTATCATAAAACTTTAATTGCAATAGCCACAGTGTGTCTTTAAGCATCTGCCTCAGTGATATTAATTTAACCTAATTGTGCAGATTTACAGATGCTAGACTTGTGAAGGAAAAAGGCTAAAATGAAAGAAAAAAAGACCTGTGCAGTTTTCCCTATTTTTGGGTGTCAGGTATCTCAAGCTGTCTATATAGAGTAATGATCTACTTCCCCCGTTCTTCCTAATCCTTTTATGTAGTTATTTTTCCTTGTCATGTTTTTGTATTCTTTCTCTGGGCATCCGCTACTGCCAAACATAGATTCTAGTATAGATAGCACTCAAACTGAATGAATGTGGGTTTTTTGTTTGTTTTGTTTTAATCACTTACTGCTCTTTGAGAGAGAGTGTGTCCTTGAAAAAGCATCTTAATGCCCTCTATTGACTTCTGTATAAACAGCTTGTAAGTGACTTTCAGACACTCTTTGGTATAGGCTGCAATGGAGAAGTAGAGTTGAGGAGACGTGGTGTAATGGCAGTTGTTTTCTTAAAGCCACATTATCACAGTATAATAAACTTTTATGTGCCGAAATGCACATAGCAAAGTGTTCATGAGATATGAAAGTTAACATGACAAACAGTAGTTATTAATCTTCTACTCTTCAGTGATCTAGTTAACTGTTGTTAAACACCATTTCCTAAAATGCTTTCAAATATATTTCCTGATAACCTAATAATTACTTGTACAAATAATTTATTATTTTCACTTTTATTTTGGAAGGCCACATCTGTCCCAAATTTTTCCTACATGGGAGCACGGTTGTGTAACTACCTATCTCACCATCTAACGATTAGTCCACAAAGTGGGAACTTCCGACAGTTGTTACTTCAAAGGTCAGTATCTGCATGTCACTTTAAACCTATTACTTCCTGAGATTTCCTGTCTTCCTCTTTTGTGTATAACTCTTAAATTACATAGCATAGAGGAAGTATATATTTAAAATGGAAGTTTATATTGAGGGTTATTAAATCCTCAGGTGCATACTGCATATGGAATACATACATATATTTATTTTTTTAATATGAAAATAATGCTCAGTTCAGGTTCTGTAGTCTCTTCTGAACTCAGTATGTTAGGCTGATACCAAATTACAGGGTAAATTTCAAAGCTAGTCAACTTCAAAAGTATCCTAAACATACATATATTCTTGTCCTTTGACTCATGCTAGACTTCATTATTCTGTGTTTTTTTTTTCTTTAATTACTTTTCTGGCTGCAGATCCTGTGGGAAGTTCATTTGTTGATCAGCTAAGTGACTTTACACATGTGAAATAGATACATAAAATGCAGGAGGGTAAATTTCCACAATTTTTAGAATTTTGAGGGCTTGCAGTTTAATGATTAAGGCTTCATAGTTGATAAAAATACAGTGTTTTTTAAATAGATATATTTCCTTTTAAATCTTACTGCATTACATTTGAAGGAGTAGTACACTTTAATTTAGGAGTCAAATGATCCTTTTACCTTTAAGGACTTCTGGCTTTATAAGCTTCAGACTTATTTAAAAGTTTCACTTAGTCCGTGTATGTTTAGGAAAAAACAAAGTTTAAAAGATGATCTAAATGAATTTATGTTAATCAGGAACAGTACTCTACAGAGAAGCTGAAAATACTTATTTTTTAACTTGTTCCAAAGCAGGATGAGCCTTTTCTAACTCCAAATGACACTACAAGTTATCACTTTTTATCTTCTCATGTTATCTACATTTCTTACTTGAACAACAGCATGAAAGAAATCCCTGCTGATATTGGATTACCTGATTCCTGGTTTTAAAGCCAATCCGATAGATAATGTTCTAGCACCCTGAAGCTGTAATATTAAGGTAGTTTATTGTTTTGCTGCTAATATGGATGGAATTGGAGTATAGATAAAAAGGCCAGCCATATGAATACAGGAAACTCCTCTTTCTAAGCCCACATCTTTACTTAAAATTTGGTATTTCAACTCCTTATATTTTTCAGTTTCCTAGGTACTTCTTAATCTGTTGCATAAACATTGAGAATACATGGGAGATTGTCTTGTTCTCCTTTTGTTTTTGAACTGATTTGCAAACCTGCATATTTTTGACACCGTTGTTGAAGACTAAAAATACTACATAACTAGCCTGTTATCTTAAACTATGTTATTAAATGTGTTCACTTTTTTTTAAATGCTGGTTTGTAACTAAATAATGCATAGCTGTTGCTTAAAATTGCTGGATAAAGAATTTATCACATAAGTGTAAAGGCACCTATGGCAATGTGGGAAGCACCCTGAAATGGGAAAATATCATTTATGACTTTATTTCTGTTGACATTTAGCTACCTTTGTTAAACTTATTGCACCCATGTTATAGTATGTGTATTTTTAAATCTCATATATCTCAGTGCTTGAAATCATGTAATCATATTTGTTCACCTAGTGCAAAATCCACAGCCTTTGTAAAGCCCTCTCATTTCCTTCACAAATCATACTTCCCAGAATTCAGCATTTAACAATTTTAACACAGTTCATACGTTCTTAGCATTCTACTAAATAAGTAGCATGTTATATGTGTTGGGATGTCTACAGATGATAACTATACAATTTTGTTTCACTTTTTCAGGTGTCGAACAGAGTTTGAAAACAGAGATGAAGCTGCAAAAGGAGATGAGGCTACTCGAAAACAATTTCATGCCTTTGTGCTGTTCTTAGCTGAACTTTATCTTAACCTAGAGGTAAGAAGAAAGTTGTGTGTCAAGTGGTTCTTTGTTAATTTTTTGTTGTGTTTAACTAAACACTGAAATGGAGTATCATTTGAGGTGTTGCTTTTTTAATGTAGAGGTGAGTAAGTCAAAGAACTTGAGAAAACTTTAATTATAGTTGTGCATTAAAGAAACAAATAAGCAAAAATAGACAAGATCGTTAAAAGAGAAATGTAAAAAGATATTTTTAAAAAATTATAAGAATTCACTAAAAGAACCAACCATAAACCACCTTTTCCAAAATTTGTGTCTGGTCACATATTTTCTCTGTTGGAAAAATTGGAATGATATTTTTAGTATTTTCTTTTGGCTTGCAAAACCATCAGGGTACTTCACTTAACCAATGTAAGAAATGTTACAACTTGCAGAAGCATATCAAAATCAATAAACCATGTAATTCAATATTTAGCCACTAATCAGAGGTATTATAAGATGCTTGAGGAAGGTGTGGGAATCTTCAAGATAAGCAATTAAAAATTGAGACCTTTAATGGGATTTCTTCTTAAAATTGAGTCTTTGGCTTATGCATGAAGCATGTAATCTTGTATTTAGATCAGGTTTTTGTATCTATGATGTATACATACACTTTTTTTGCACATTAAAAAAAAAACTCATACCTGTGAGTTCGATAAATTCAGTAGATTTTGTAGTATCCTTAAAAATAACTTTTTTTGTCTGGAGTATTTAAATGTTGTAATCTATTCGGACACTATAAAAAATTTATGTCACGAGGAGAGAAAATAATTCTCCAACTCTTTCATGTTTGTACATAAGTGAGCCTTGAAATATACTTTTCACTTGCTGAAATAAAAAGGAAGCTTTCTAAAGGGCATGGAAGGAGAGGAGCTTGTCTGGTTTTGTGAAGTATATCCTCTATTTTTAATCCATTTTCTGTAATTCTAAAATATACGTGCCTTACAGAAGTAAGTCACTCTACAGCTGTAGAGAGTGCGTAATGTAATATCACAGTATCACAGATTTCTAGGTTGGAAGAGACCTCAAGATCATCGAGTCCAACCTCCGACCTAACACTAAGTACTCCACTAAACCATATCACTAAGCTCTACATCTAAACGTCTTTTAAAGACCTCCAGGGATGGTGACTCCACCACCTCCCTGGGCAGCCCATTCCAATGCTTAATAACCCTTTCGGTAAAGAAGTACTTCCTAACATCCAACCTAAAACTCCCCTGTCGCAACTTTCGCCCATTCCCCCTCGTCCTGTCACCAGGCACGTGGGAGAACAGACCAACCCCCACCTCTTTACAGCCTCCTTTCAGGTAACTGTAGAGAGCAATAAGGTCGCCCCTGAGCCTCCTCTTCTCCAGGCTGAACAAGCCCAGCTCCCTCAGCCGCTCCTCGTAAGACTTGTACTCCAGACAGCTTGGTCGCCCTTCTAGGCGAATAGGGGAAAAAAAAAAAACAGTTCAGGTTATTTGCCAGGCATTATGCAGCCATTCTCAGCAATTTATTGACAAAGAAACACAATGCTAGAAGTGCATTGTTACGATTTTGTCAGATTTCTAAGAATGTTACTCAGTCTGTGTTCTAAAATAGTTGCAGTACTTGATATGGTCTTCCATCTGAAGAGTTCAACTATGTTAATCACCAACTAAATCATAGAGCATCTAAAAGAGAAAATGTGACTAAATTTCTGAAACTTGAATCTTTTAACTGTTTTTTTGTTGTTTGTTTTGATTCTATGATTTTTTGGTTTTTGATATTTTGCAGATTAAAGGAACAAAGGGTCAGGTAACACGAGCAGAAATTCTTCAAGAAGGCCTTCGAGAATTACTAAATGCACTTTTCTCCAATCCTGTGGACAATAATTTGATATGTGCAGTGAAACTGCTGAAGGTGAGGCAGTTGTTTTAAAAGAAGAAAAAAAATAATCAAGTTCTGTAGTTGAGTTGGAAGATCTGGTACTACTTATTTATGTAATCATATGTCAATCATGGTATAGTTTAAACACAAATAATAAGTTACTTTGCTTTTTCTTCATCTGGGATAACTAAAAACAGTGCATCACATATACTCATGTCATAATGGTTCCTGCTGGTGAATGGGGGGGGGGGTAACAAAAAAAAAAAAACAGGGAGGGGAAAAATCTCATGAAAACCTATTTCTTTGTGCCACATACCACAGTGGTCACAAATATGAGATCCAGGCTGAGAGAGGTAGCCACATCACACAGTTCCTTTTACAGGTTGATGCTATAGTGTGTCGTTATTAGCTGTCCTTAAATAACATGATAAAGAGAGGTTTCTAATTGTGGGTAATTAGAAATTCAGAATTGGTAAGGTAAAAAGAGAGAGGGTAGTTTCCTTTCTTAGTCAGCGTGAACATTATTAGAGTTAAGCAGCTGTCATTCTTGAATGTCCCTGTTATCATATTCTTCCATGCGCTGGGAATGCTTTAACCGAGTGCCTCAAACCAGAAATGAGCAGTGCATAAAGTCAGTGGAATGCGCTTCTGTAACACACAAAGTGCAGGTGACGTCTTCTGGAAGTCTTTCTTGTCAGAACGATAAGAATTTTGGTTATCTAAAATAGAAAAAAAAGTGCTTGAAGGTTGGGCAGAGAAAATGGATATGAAAATAATATTTTTAAAAGCCATACTAGATAAGGAAATGTATGTATAGAGCATTATATGTCTTTTTGAGATGATGGATGTACTGTCTTACTTTTGGTAGTGGTAGGGGAGACAAAGCTGCAACAGAAGAAATGTTTGTGGGATTTTATGCACTACATTATTAGTAACGCACTTTTTTCACTGCGAACTTGAACAAACAAAATGTGAAGTACTACTGCAAAAGTAAAGTGTATGGCCATATACAGTAGCAATGGAACTGAAGCAAAGGAGCAAGTAATCCTTTCAGCTCTCCTTTTTCAACTTCTGTTGTAGGAGAAAACAGTAACCAACTTGAATGAATTGCGAGCTTTGGGGTATATTTTCTGGTTTGAAAGATGCTGAGAAGTTAGGGTGTATCACTTTCAAAAGTCCTTTGCAGCAAAAGGTTCTTTGTATCAATCACTTCCTACTGTATTATTTGCATCATTACCACAGTATAAATAGGTATTTCTCTTTCATGATGAAAAAAAAGTTTCTTTTGTCGTTAGTTTTACTTTTCCTGAAAAGAAAAAAAAAAAAACTATACAGGGAGAAACTTGTTTTCACAAGCCTTAGTAATATTTATACTTGGGAAAACACAGTTTATTTTAGGAATGAAGGTCAAAATATAAACTCCTTTTCCAGAATTTTGTTTCCGTGTTTTTGGTGCTGGTTTGTTTCTTTTTCCTCGTTCCTCCCCTGTTCTCCCACTCTGTTTTTTCAGATTCTTCTCTTAAATTCCAGTTCTTGTGACTTCTTTTAATACGGTGAATAGAGAAGAGAGCTTTTATATCTTCCTTGAAACACAAGTTTGATTGTTGAAAACATTGAAACAAATTTTGGATGTTCAAGCTGGTTGCTTCATAGCAAGTATGAGGCTGTGTTCATTGAGCACATTCACTCCTGCAGCTGATACTTATGTTCTGTGTGTCGCACAGTAATATATTTTTCCTGATATATTTTCTTGATATTTTCCTGATATATTTTCTTCTTCATATAGAATCATTTAGGTTGGAAAATGCCCTTAAGACCATCACATCCAACCATGAATGGAACCCTAAGCGGTAGACACAAAGTCTACCACTAAACCGCGTCGCGAAGTGTCACGTTTGCATGTCTCTTAAATACCTTCAGGGTTTTAAACCACCACTTCACCTCTTCCCTGGAATAGCGGTGGATACCGGAGTTTTTTTACCTGTTTGCTTTGCAATGCGGTGGTTTTTTTATATTAAACCTTCTTGGTACTGTTATCTAGGATCAAGGCAGGACCCTTATAGAAATCTGGGAATATGAAATAAGAGCTAAGACACTTGATTTTCTGTTACATTTTATTCCCTTGTATGATGAGATGCCATTCCAAGCATTTTGGATTATGTGATACTTATACTGAGTAGATCAGAAATTGCTATTAACTTTGACAATAGTAGCAAACTAATTCTGCATGGTTTAACTCATTACTCTTACTGTGCAGTTGTTGGGCAATGATGTGCCAGTTCTTACAGAAAAGTCTTTCATCCACAGCAGTTTTAGATTGTCTGCTGCTAAAGTGCTCTCAGCAGCAGTTTCAGGCCTCACGGATTTTACGTATTAAAATTCAGGTTAGTCTGGTTAGATGATTCTTGCCTCCTCTTATATACATCCAGATGAAACTCTCTGCCATGTTTGATGATAGCTATGTTGATTGAGGTGTTTCGAAAGATTACTAATGTGTTTGTTGTTCTCAGGTAAACTAGCGGTATTACCTGCAAAAATATGGTCTCATTTTTCATAATATACAAAATGTAGTGCAGAGCATGCACTTAGAGCAATTAAGATCTGACAAATGCTGTTAATCCTTTTGAGCAGGATTCAAAATGCTGCCGTATTTCTGTGTTGTGACCCAGGTAACAGTATGGTCACATGCAATCTCCATCTCCTCTGACGTCTGACTTCAGAGAGGTGATGAGATGTAATGATTTTCTACATTAAGTCATTGCAATGTTAATCACAGAATTGTAGGGGCTGGAAGGGATCATCAAGAGATAATCAGGTCCAACTCCCCTGCCAAAGCAGGTTCCTTAGAGCAGGCTGCCCAGGTAGGCGTCCAGACGGGCCTTGAATATATCCAGAGAAGGAGACTCCACAACCTCCCTGGGCAGCCTGTTCCAGTGCTCTGTCACCCTCATCTTGAAGAAGTTCTTTCACATGTTGGTGCGGAACTTCCTGTGCTCCATCTTGTGGCCATTGCCCCTTGTCCTGTCCCCACAAACCACTGAAAAGAGGTTGGCCAAATCCCTCTGTCTCCCACACTTCAGGTATTTGTAAACATGGATAAGATTCCCCGTCTTCTTTTCTCAAGGCTGAACAGACCCAGGTCTCTTGGGAGAAGAGAGTTTTCTCTGTTTGGAGGGAAAAAATGAAAAAAAAAAAATACAGGTGTTTTGCTCTCATATGACTGGTTCGCAGTGTAACTAAATCATTGAAGAGTTATTTCAAATTCTGGTTTAAAGACAGAAAGGAGGGAATTGGCTGTGGACTTCTAGGTAACATAAACATTGGACATAGAGCTACCTTACTGTACCTAGTCTTAAACAGATTATTTAACAAGGTCAATTTTATTCTATTTAGTAAGAAGATTTAGAAGATTGGGCAGGTTCAACCTTCAGATAGTTGGACAATCTTGCATGTTACAAATTGTCAACATAAGAGTTTCTGTAACAACTTGTTAATTTTTTCTGAGGTTTGCTTTTTTTAAAAAAAAAAAAGTGCTCATCCCTTGTCTTTAGTTAACAGGCTCAGTTTTAGAAGATGCCTGGAATGAAAAAGGAAAGGATGACATGAATGAAGTGATTCAGCGAATTGAAAATGTTGTGTTGGACGCAAACTGTAGCAGGTGAGAATATAAATTTGTTCCACGTTTAGAATACTTTAAAAAAATAAAGAATACTGAACATGTCCAAAACACACTTTTACCAGCCTAAAAAACTTATATTCACAAAAAGTGATGTAAGTATCACTTTGCATCTAATAAGTAATATTTTTTCAACTAAGGGTGTTTCTTGTTTATTTTGTTTTGGTTTTGTTTTTTGTCTCAACAGAGGTGATTAATGACCAGTAAGTGCTTTAGGCTCTCAGAGCAAGTGTAAATATAATAGTTGTGATATCTCCTAGTTTTTACTTTTAAATCAGAATTAAACATTCTTAAATATGGTATTTAAATTGCTGTAATTGTAGGGGTGAAATAGAATTCTTTTTTTTCTGAAGAACATGCCGTTTTGGTAGGGTCTTACTACTGGTTGCAAAAAGTAGAGGAAACAACTGATTTTTTTTTTTCGCCTTTCTCAATGAGAACTCTTCTCCATGGACGTCCGTAGAAGAAGAAAACAATTTCTCTTTACTTTAGGGAAAAATAGGAGGTGATATTTAATGTATTGGAGAGATTAGTTTGCTTGTTGACTACAGAAATTCAATGTGATTCAGAGAGCTAAAGTTAGGACTATAAATTAGATGTTTGAATATCACCCCCCTCTTCCCGTATTCCCCACTACTATCCTTTTATAAGAAAAGGATTTGTTCCTCAAGTTGTGCTGCAGACTTGGTATCTTAATAAAAAATAGAGCTGTTTCTATTTCATATGGACTCCCTACATCAACACAGAGGAAGTGAAGTGTGAGTATTTCATAATTGACACATGGAGCATCTAGACTTGCAGAAAAAAGACTCAAAATTAACTCAAAATTATCTGCAGACTGGACCAAGTATTTTGTCACTTTTGGGGCTTTTTCTGTGATGTAACTGTCTAGAATTTGTAGGATAAGAGAAGCCATTTTATTGCTTAGCAGAAAAACATTCTAATTTCTGTACTGCTTCTCTTTATTTCAGAGATGTGAAACGTATGCTTTTGAAACTAGTAGAATTGCGATCAAGTAACTGGGGAAGAGTTCTTGGAACTTCTTCACATACAGAAGCTACCCCTGAAAATGACCCAAACTATTTTATGGTAAGAAAGTACTGACACTTTGGTTCTTTAATGTTAATTTAATTTGATCCGTAGACATCAATATTGCTGAAAACATATTTTGCTGAAAATGTATCTGTAGTATATTTCATATTGCTGAAAACTACAAAAAGCTGCTTCTCTGAATGCATACAATTTACTGTATAACTTTTATTCTTAGAATGAGCCAACATTTTACACTTCTGATGGCATTCCTTTCACTGCTGCTGATCCAGGTACATCACAAGCTTAATATATGTCTCCTTTAAAAAATTATAAAGTTTATGCCCTTCTGAACTATATCTAAAGTTGTTTGTAAAATATCTGAAACTCGTGCAATTTAAAAGACAAAATAACTTATGAATTTCTGGCTTTCAAGTGTGCAACACATGCCTTACTCAGGGTTAAAGAATGTAAATGTTTGAAATGGAGGATATGTATTTGAGTTCATACAGTTCATGTAGAAGAATTTGTGCCATAGTCCTCAGCACTTGGTCTATCCACAAGCCCATAAAACTTCAAGTTGTCTTTTGTCCGTTGTTAGAAACATAGAATCATAATTAGGCTGGAAAAAAACTTCCAGATCATGTCCAACATTCAACCTGGCCTACCAAGTAGCATCACTAAACCATGTTCCTTAGTAACAAGCAGAAGGGTTTGTTTCTTTTTTGGGTTTCTGTCATCTGGGCACAACATGGCATGATGTTTCAAATGAAGATATCTGTGACTACCTTTGCAGTTCTGTGGTATCATAGGTATCTTTCTTATTCTTAAAGGTTGGTTGATGTCCTGAAAAAACACTATAGTAGTAGGTTTTTCTGTATTATGTTTTATGCCTGTTACGGTTTCATTACGTAGGCTACTTTCAGACTGTATAGATCAATGTTAATTTAGAGGACTATCCCTATTATATATACTACTCAGTCTCATTTTTACTATGCCAGATTACCAAGAAAAATACCAAGAGCTGCTTGAAAGAGAAGATTTCTGCCCAGATAATGAAGAAAATGGAACAGATTTACCAGGAGCTGATTATTTGTATGTTTTCTTTCAGAGTGATAAGTTTTTAGATACTAGTTATTTTTTCTGCAAACTTAAGAATGCAATCTTGACAAAAATGAAACCATAATAATATAATTATTGTTTAGCCCTACAGTAGAAATTAAATGTTTAAGGTGTACATTGTTATAACACAAGTTTGTAACAAATTTTTATTCAACTGGTAATGAAATTTTAGCATTTCCACACAGGTACAAACTTTTTTTAATGTAGAAAAGAACATTGCAAGCAGAAAGCAGCAACAGAGCTTCAAGTATCAGAAAATGAGGCAACCTGTATTCAGCTGATTGATGACTATATATCCTACCTAGAGATGACCACAAAATTTTCAAAGGGGAATCTGCTAAATTTTTCTCCTTAGGATAAATAGCATTCCCCCATGAAATGGCTGTTTAATATTTTTGTAGAACAAGAAAAGCAACCTAATAGCAAATGGAGAAATAGTAGATGGGAATACGGTCTGATTTTCTAACACAGGTTTATAAGAATTTAAAATTTAAACCAGTAGGAGGAATGTGGTCTAAAGTAAATTGCTCTGAGTTTTTTTATTCATCTGGTTAAAAGGAGGACTTTCACAATAGGATTTGATATCTAAAAGTATTTTCAGTGTTGTTGTGTGTGCTAACAGTGCTGGCCTGGATCACTGTTTTTGTTAGTAAATTAGAAGACTAAGATGGCAGCTAGCTGAGGGTAGCTGCAGAAGCTGTGGAGGGTAAATTAGAGATGTCATGAGGAATCAACAGGCTCATATTGAGGAAAAAATACCCATTTGAACTGTTGTGCTTAGGAGACCAAGTTAAGTGCAAAATGGAAACAGACAGCATTTAAAAAGAAAAAAAGAGTATTTGAAGAGTGGCCGGTGGAAGACAGAGTCAGCCTTCCTGCAAAGTGACTGTGGAACCTTTGTTGAAAGCTTAAGAAAAGCTTAGCCAAATGTGTCCTGATCCTCTGTCAGCTATTTCTTGTGGCTGTCATCAGGGAAAAGGGTTCTGTGTCAAGTCCCTTTGCAAGTCCACACTCCTGCAAGTAAGGAGGAACAAATAAATATCTTAACTACTTATTTAATGCACAATGCTCAAGAAAAGAATAATTTCCTTAATTATACATTTTTTTTGGCACTTACTGCAGTTTTGTGTGAAACAATTATGGCCTCAGTGCAGATAAATCATGCTAATTCCCTTGTTTGGAACACAGGCACAGAAGACAATTTGGGCACCTGAAACAAAGGCACACTTATTGAGGGTCAATAGCTGCTGACTCTTTCTTTCTTTATAAGGGTGTTTAGAATTACATACCCTATCATGTTCTAGCTACAACTCCATTGTCCTCATTTATAGTGGTGAAGACACCAGTTGGACCTACAGGGAAAAATGTGATGTGCAAGTTACTTCCCAGTAGCTGTGGGAAGGAGCAAAGCTGTTACGTGATCCTCATCACATCTCAGCTTTATTTTGAAACTCTGGTAGTCTCCCCTCTGTGCAGTACTGATTATTGTTAACAGGATCCAGCCTTTTCTCTGGTCTTAAATATAAGAGACCTTTTTTTTTAAATAGACTGGTTGCCATATAATAAGAGGTATTATAATGCAGATGCAAAAGGGGGATGAATTAAGGTTGCCTTCTTCTGAGTATCAACAGATAGGATAATGTATTTTTTTCTGACTCATGTGCGACCAAGACGGTTGATTCTGTATTTGAACTAGGATGATGACTAACCAAAAATTATGCTAATTATGCTTTCTGCAAAAAAAAATAAAAATCAGTGCGAAAACATCATTAAGTTTTGGAAAGAAGTTGTTTTGCATTGCACTGTTGCTTTTTCTGTCATCTAAAAAGCTTTTAACTGCTGGAGAGCATTAGACTGTCTAAAATGGTGACAAACATTATTGTGATTTGTACATGCCTGTGCTTTGCGGTCTTCGGTTCTTTTTGTAGCCATGATTTTGTTTTTCCCTCTTCACCCTCTTCTAGTCAATCGTTAACTACTATTTATAAAGGTCTGCTTTATATTTCTCATCTACATCAATATTTCACCTATTTACTGTTGCTGAAAGTATGTACTTAATCTTATTTTTGTGGGTTTTTTTGTAGGTATTTTGATGACACTGATGATGAGATGGATCCAGAAATTGAAGAAGCATATGAAAAATTCTGTCTAGAATCGGAACATGAGAGAAAACAGTGAGACATTAAACATAATTATTAGTTTATTAAAGCAGTTTAGGCATGGTTAGAATACATGGGGATATAAAACTTGTAACATTTGTACCAAAATAAGGAAGTTGAGTTTCTCCAAGTACTAAAGATACACAATTTCCATTTTGTTAAACAGAATCTGCCAAAAACTGTAAACTTATGTCCTGTATCTTAAAATGTTGTGTATATATCATAGTTTATTTTATGTACAGGTATATGAACAATGTTTTGGCTGCAATAAAAATTGACTTAAAAGGTGTCATAATGGAAATTAAATTTTAACTAAAGGGGATCTGTCCATATTTCCCTTTTTGGAAGAAAGGGGAAGAATAACATGATCTAACTTTAATTGCTTGCTTGCTTGTTCTAGTATACATTAGGAATTATTCATCCTTTTTGCCATATACAAGCTATCTTTTTTTTTTTTTTTGCTAAGGAGAGTACGGTCCAATTATGGCTTACCTGTTCTGTAGATCATGAGAATTGATTTGTTAAGGTTTTGTATTGTGTGGGTTATTTTGTGGTTTGTTTTTTTTTTTTCTTCTTCCTCTCCCCAGACCCGTAGGGGTGAGGTCTGGACATTTTTTCCTGGAATAAACATGTGATATGTTGATATTGTGAAAAAGCAAGCAGTATTTTGAAAGTCAGATGCTTTCAAGACATTTGGTTCAGATAAGCTTATTTTCAACTTTTACATGCAAAACTGATCCTTTTAAATAACTTGCTGTGTTCTTCAAGATTACATGAATATAGTTACAGTTTAACTCATGTTCCTCAAAAGTATGTGCAGTGCTCAATATATTTTTGAATGTATCTAACATGTCTAACCTTCTGACAACCCTTGTAACTTTTTCCATTCTCCTAATTATTTTGTATAATTTGTCCTAATTTTGTAGTTTGAACACATTCATATATTTCACATATGTTAACATTCTGAAGCCAACTACTCTTTTTTGACCCAATATAATCATGTTAGTGTCCCTAGGATATTCCATTGTTGTTGGTGTTGCCAAACTCAGTTGTACTGTTTCCTGTTGTCTGTTACTGGTTAGACTAAGTAGAACACCTTGCAAAAAAAACAAAATAAAAAAATAAAAATCCCAAAAAGTAGCTACTGTAAAGAACATGTTGTAAATATGCATGTAAATAATTCTGTTAATATTTCACTGTAATACGTTTGGTTAAATAACTTGTGTCTGCTAATACAGTGAGCACTGACTGTTTTCTGGATGTTTATTTAACATTCATTCAGGTTGGAGTTTTTGGAAAATAAAATTTAACTAGCTTTTTTTCCTTTGGTATATTTTCATTGTTTTGCCCCCTTTTTTTTTTAAACAGTTTTTGGTCCATTCATCTGCTCATTTTCCTACCCCTAACACTCCTTTTTTCTTTAAAGTATACAGATACAGAGAAGATTATCTTTTAATATAGATTGGACACACAAAATTCATAAAATGACAATACTAGTCATAAGATTTATATTAGCACTTCAAAGCCTGGATGAAAATCCAGAAACAAGAAAAGTATAAATAGTTTTCAGATAGATACTTCACACAGACACATCTCTGACTTTAAGTTGTGCATAATTTTCTTACAAAATTTTTAATTCAAATGTAGGTCAGTCTTCTTCATTACTTCAGAAGTAAATGTCTTGTAGAAAACAGATTGCTGAAAATGGAAAATCTCAATAGTATGACCACGGAACAAGGATTCACCTATGCATGATAGTAAGTTAATAGTGTCTTCAAGGGGCTCTGCCTTTTATGTTTAATTTTACATTTCTTGTTTAGTGTCTTTCTATCAGAAGTAACAGCCTGACTCTGGATGTATCTAGATGATACATCCTGTCAGCTTTTGGGGACAGTTAATCTTAGATGTAGATATAAGAAAGAAATATTGTAAGTCATCCTGTATAAAAATGTTTGAATTAGGAATTGTATATTTTAAGCAATTCAGATCAAGGTTTGCAAAACAGGCTTTTCCTATTTTTCCAGCAAAAATATTGAAAGCTCTGCATTGGGATGTTAATTCAAAACAGCGGAGAAGTTGGTGTTCTGTGCACACGTGAACATTTGTAAGAGCTATAGACGTGTGTTGCAGTAAGGAGAAAATGGTTTTAACTCTCCTCTACTGATTAAGGAAAAACAAGATCATGTTTGCCTTAAACATTTTAACTATCTTTCCTATTTGTCTTAAATCTCACAGGAGACTAATACAAATTAGTGAGGATGGAATGAGATGAGGGAGCAAATGAATGAAGCAGCTTTTGTATTGTAACCATCACTTTTTGCTGCTTGTCTGCCCAATTTTAACTGCCAGTAGCTCTTCTGTGTATCATAGAGGTGCGTCTGTGGGGGTTTAAGGATGATTTCAGCTACACTTAAGCATTTTCAAATTAATAGTGCACTGTGCAATGGTGCTTTTCATTTACTGTTCTGATGAAAAAGCCTTTGAAAAGATATTTTCTTTTTATTTTTTTCTTCATAGTGGCAAGCCAATGAAGTCACAGAAACATGGAAATTAAACTTCAGGGGAGAAGTTAAGCCAACTTTTTAAGCACTAGCTCTGCAAAGAAAGATTCTTTGCATTTGAGTTCGTGCATGTGACTAAGCAGTTAGTTTCACACATCATGAAAAGTATGCACAATATTTGCCACTCTTGACAAACCAATTGTGAGTTAACAAATGTTTAATATGAGAAAATATCACTGCTTGAAGTCACTTCATGCTGGGCTGAAAGATGGGTCACTTTGCATTCTGTTTGCTTTTGAATGAGTTACATATTCAGAAACCTTTACTCAGTAATTTCCTTTCACATCTGCTAACTTTTGCTACTAACCTACTTTTTTATTAGGAAAAACATTATCAGTAGGTTTTTTGAACATTGGTTTTAAGTGTAATTGTAGCACTGTAGCACTACAGACAGAAGTAACTGGCTTAGTTACATCAGGTATCACAGATTATGTGTAGTTGGGATTTTTTTAAGCAGCATCTATTATGGCACTGAGCTTTGGTGACACTTGCTCTGGATTGTAATACTTGTTTTTATTTCTCTCGGGGCCAGTATTTCCATCTCTAAATGTTCTGCCTTTCTCTCCTTTCTACACAGAACTCATTTATGCAATTAGCGATAGCTCAAGTTTGCAACTTTGCTTCTCTTTGACACAATTATAGTTCTAATTATCCATGTCATGTGCGTGGTTCCTACTAGTTGATTTAAGTACAGAAAAATGCCATTCCAGCCAAAAGTTGAGAACAGTACTGTATGTGTATGTAAACATATTCCTGAATTGCTTCTGTCACATCTACTTCAGTCTACTTGACCTGCTTCCACAGCTTCCAAGTTTAGGGTTCCTACCTTACCACAGAAATTGCCAGAAAAAAAATATGCATCTTCCATAGATAAAAAAAAAAATAGCGCAGAGAACTATTATTATTTGTGTTTTAAATGATTGAATACAAATAATTAAAAGCTCAACCAGGACTAGAATCTGCAATTCTGAACCCTAGTCCAGTTCTATCAAGTCTTATACTTGGTTACTTTAAAACCAATTGTCTTTACACTGCTAGATTTTACAATAAAAGGGATAAAAATAATATATAATCTAAAAATATACTCTGAAACTTGCTTCAGGCAAGTATAATGCAGAAAAATAGTAATTAAAAACAGTATTACAAATAGAACCAGATTTATTTCTGTGCATGCTTGTATCTGTAGCCACTTGACTGGAAGCTGACCTTCCCTCTGAGGCTGCTTTTTCAACAGAGGATGGAAATTTGTCCTGTACACAATTCCATGGTCACATATTGATCTAAGAAACCTGTACTTTCAAAGGTAAGGAATGATTTTTACAGCTAGATGAACAATGTGATCTAGAGTGGCATTTTATGGCAAAGGATCTTGAATTACATTTACTTAGTGCTTTAACCAGGCATTGGTAATGAATTGTTCTTTAACTGCAAACTGTCATTCTATTTAAAATAGCTTTGATTAAACTGTAAAGGTGGATGGTGGTGGTGATGTATGTATCTTCCAAAAAGGCAAATTATAAATTGGCCTTTGGGAAATTAATCTGTCAAATCTTTATTCAGCTAGGGCTTCTGAGATTCTGCTACAACTAAGTACATGGATTAGATTTCAGTATATGTATGTAAAACAGCAGTCACAAGAGAAATATTTATTTGTAATCTGTCTTTGGGCTATGTTGTAGATCGGCAATCTGCCTTCTCAATCCTGTCACCCAAGCCGCCTCCTCATTTTCCAGAGATGTTAACGTGGAGGAAATGAATTAACAAATTACTCAACCGCTTACAGGCTGAAGGGGGGAGGGCAAGGACGAACACCAGCAGGTACTGCTGCAACAGTTCTCCAGGCAGCTGCCCTCTGTGCAAACACACGTGTCGAAAGATGCCTGTCTTAAAGTAGCACAGTAACCAGTAAGCAGTCAGGGCATCCATTCTGCAAATTTTCATTTTTGGATTTTAACCCACATAATTCTCTTTCCTCGTTATCGAAAGCCACGACTTCAAACAGCAATAAGCTCTGTTTATAGACCTATCCGTTTCCGTTCTTGTCTTATCCGCCCGCTTTTCTCACAGCCCCCCTGCCAAGCCTGGAGAAACCGGCGCCTCAGAAACGCCGCCACAAACAAACACAGCGGGCGCGGCGGCCGCCTGGCCAGCACCGCAGGCTGGAGCCACATAGAGGGGCTGTTACCGCCAAACAGCCATATTTAAATAAATAAATAAAGAAATAAATAAACAAAGAATTAAAACGGCCGTGTATGCTGAGGGAGCTTGAGCGGCCCGGCCCTGCCTTTCCCGCCTGGCGGGCCGCCCTCCCTCGGTCGCCATGGCGGCGGGGGGCCTGATGGCGCTGCTCGGGGACGGCTCTGTGGAGGTGCGCTGCGCGGGGGGCGCCCGCCTCGTGCTGTCGCCTTGCGGCTCCGAGTACCTGTACGAGGAGGCGCTGCCCGCCGCCGCACACCCCCTGCAGCCGGCAGAGACCTGCCGCCGACGGGTCGCCTTCGTCCTCAGCGCCCACAGGGTACGTGGCGGCCGGGGAGAGAGATGGGACGGGCAGAGGAGCGGGGCGGGGGGCGCCTCCGAGAGGTGCGGGGCATTGCCTCAGCCCTCCTAAGTAAGGGAGGAGGGCTCGGTCTGCTAACGCCTCTAGAAAACCCGTGATAGTACAGTTTGTTTTTGTCTTCTTGTTTAATTAGGAACAAGTTGCACGAGCTCTAAATTTCCGGAACAAGTTTTCCTCTCGGCCGTTCTTACCTTCACGTCTTATATCCCCAGAAAGAAAGACTGTAAGTTTTATACACACAACGCTTCTGTAAACTGAGCTGCCCTGGTAGTCTGACAAAGTGGGCTTACAGAATTGTACGCACGTGTGTATGAGTACAGGCCTTGAAGACCAAGAGCATACTGTTTGGTTCATACATTTCTCAACACACTTAGAATACTGCCATTTCAAATTACAGTTTTAAATTTTGCTTAGTCTTTTAACCTTAGTCCTGCATATCCTTTACAGCTGAACAGTACAGATTTCACCCGGTCTTAGTAAGACTAAAATCCAGATATTTCATGTTCTTTGAAAGACTGATAAATCACCTGGACTGATAAATCACCTGAGATTCCATTAGCAGCACACTTCATGCTAACGTTTGTTTGTTAAACATTGACTATCAGTACATACTTACAGCAGTCAGACCTTAACAGTCATATCATGTATGCACTGTGCAGACCTTAACAGTCATATCATGTATGCACTGTGCATGTACACAGAGCTGATGCTCTGCTGTGTGCAATAGTGGGTAACCTCCCACCTTCTACTGGTTCAGGATCTTCTTCTGTAACATGGCTGAGTTTCTAGGCAGTTCCTAACCATACTTTCCACCTGCACTACCTGCTTCAGGATGCTGAGGCATAACTTTCCAAAGCCACAGTAAGTGGCTTTTTTTGCTGGGCTCTTTTTCTCTTGGTTTAGCCACAACTGCTTTCCTTAAAGCAAGAATGGTAGAAGAAGAATGGTAGCTTCTGATGTTGTACTCCCTTCCTGACCAGTAATTTACAATCAGCTTGTTTTTCTGTGCCCTCTGTTTTTCACCAGTGCCCATATTTTCAAGGCCTTTGCTGTTTGCCACACTTAAGCTGTACAATATAGCAAGAGATACCAGCTATCAAGCTCCAAGTACACACAGCAAGTTCACATAACAAGGTGGTCACGAGCCTAACAAGCCACTCTGGCACCTGGCACGAGTTATCTTAAGGCATAGTTAGCATAAGGTCTGTGACCTGTTACTAGCAGTGATGATACTATTTTTATAGGGCTGCTGCGTACAAAAATGCATCTACAGTTACACTGTGTTACTTCACTTATGCTTAAATTCAAACCAATGCCGTTCACTTAGGCTCTGTTTGGCCATGCTGACCATCTGTGTCTAGGAAGCTTGACAAGGGGGATCCTGTCAGTTAAGTGGATTGCTTAGAGCTGTACATAGTTTTGAACGTGCAGATTAACCATAAATCTATTCAGCAGTAGTTGTATATTTTGTTGTGTTTGTTGTTGTTGATGATAATGATGATGTTGCTTGTTTGTTTTGTTTTTAATATCTAGTTCATTTCCTAGAAATTTGTAGCATGTGATATATTGCTATCAAAGAGTATGTTTTCAGTCAGTCATTACACCAATATCTCATTCCTAGTGGTAATAGTCAGGTCAGAGCCCATCCTTCTGGATGTAAAGTTAGGATTGCTTTTCCTCATTTATATCACATTCCATTTATCTCCACTAAATAGTTATCTGCAGCCTTATTGAGCGGTCCCTTGAATTTTTTAGGGTCCTTTTGCGATTCTTTATGGTCAATTTTCATTTTTAGCTGGTCCTAAATACCTTTGGCAGATGTTTTCACCTTGCTAATACACTCCTGTTTCATTTTTACTGGACTCTGGACAGAAGTATGATCCTGGTTTGATTTAAGATCAGTGCTGTGGTTTAACCTGGCAGGCAGCTCAGCACAATACTGCTGTTTGCTCACTGTCCATGCCCCCAGTGGGATGAGGAAAAGAATCAGGGAGAAAAACAAAGTAAAATCTATGGGTTGATGTAAAGACAGCTTAATAGGAAATAAATGAATGAACGAATACGCAAAATAACTCATGCATAATGCTGTTGCTCACTACCTGCTGACCAATGCCCAGACAGTCCCCAAGCAGTCATGTTGTCCCTGTTCCCCCCGCCCTAGCTGACTCCCCCCTGTCTTATTGTTCAGCATGAAGCCAGACGATGTGGGTCACCCCTTTGGCTAGCCTGGGCCCGCTGTCCTGGTTGTGTCCCCTCCAGCTCCTGGTGTACCCCCAGTCCCCTTGCTGACAGGGCTGCACACAAGGAGCTGAAATATTCTGGGCTCTATGAAAACACGACTCCGCAGCAACTAACACATCGGTGTGCTATCAGCATTATTCTCATCCTAAATCCAAAGCACAGCACCACACCAGCTACAATGAACAAACTAACTCTGTCCCAGCTGAAACAGCAAACAGTCAAGTGAGACAAAGTTGATTAAACTGAATTAATACTCTTTTGCTAAGAGATTTTTTTCAGACCTTATTTGAAGTGGGTTTGCATTTCTTTGTTCATGTAGGATCCAGTACTTTACCTGGAGTCTCCAAAGGAGAGCAGAGTAAGAATATTTCCTGTGCAGTGATCAGGCATAATGACGATGCAAACAAATATATGTCCTTTTAGGGCAGAACTTTGCAGATGCCTAGAAAAACACTCTCTATCTTGACTTTTTTTTTTTTTCTTTCAGAATGTGATTAGTGCATTTTCTAAATTGTATTTAGCTATACCACCTCTTTGGGCAAAGCTATAACCTGGGCATTGAGGTAGATGCAGTGTTTGTTTGGAGCAATTTGTCGAGAATCATCTGCTTCATCTTTACAGAAGAGATTGCACAAGGGTGTACTCTGTGAAAATGTTTCTTATTTATTTTGGACAAAAGTTCTAATTGAAGTAGCAAGCTGCGCTATGAGAAAGTGCAGCTTACTGGAGTAAGATGAGGCTACTCTTTGGAGAATTCTGAAATCCTATATAAGTGTCTAAAACCATTGTCATATTTCAAATTATCCTTCAGAAATACATTCTATCCACATTCCAGCAATAGCTGTGTAACTTTATCTTCAGTACTGTGTGATTAAGTAAGTTTACTGTGCTGCAAATGCTTTCTGTTTTGGTAAGAACAAATACATTTCAGTTTTGGTAAGAGCATGTAAAGGTACATTACATGCCATTTTACAGGCTTAATTTTATAAATAGAATAATTCAGACTATGTGGCATTTCAGTCTACACAATTTTAATATGGACTTTGCATGAACTCCACTGATAACAGATATGATCAGCATAATGATCTTGATCACTTCCTGATCTTGAGCTTTCTCCTCAGTGTTTCTTAAAAAGTTTGAAATAGCTGTCAGTGGGCAGTTATGCCTGGTCAGTTGGCCATGCATCTTTCTGGTTTATGAATGGGTATTAAATTATAAGCATATTGCTAGAAATAATCCTGTTAGAACAGGAGGAAGATGATTTGAATGACAGATATCCTGAGTTCATGGGTACAAATAAATACAGACTAATGTTTCATGCCATACGTCAGCGTGCAGAAGACATGAATTATTTCAAAAAATTCACAATCCCACCATTGTAATTTCTGGCAAGCATGTAAATTTTATTTTGAAGCACATTTCAACCCTTTTTCTTGTATTAGATTCTTTTCAGTGATATCTTAGAAGTTAGATGGCCTGACCCTGTTACTGCTGACCTGACGAGATGTATAAAGAATGGCAATGTGAAGATCTCCTCATTGGATGGTTATGCCCACCTTTACCTGTCAGAATTGCAGCAAGAATTTACTGTGGAGTTCTTATGCAAAGTCAGCCAACCATCTGCAGCGTATTCACATTCCTCTCAGAAGAACAGCAACTATCAAAATGAAGATCAGTATGGAAAATCAAGTAAAAATTCTCTTCCAGAAATGTTATCAAAACAAACGAGAGTAGAAAATAGAAAGAATGAACATGGCAGTGCTGAAGGAAAATACAGAGAACCAACCAAACCAAAAGACCAAAAAGACAGAGATAGAGTTCGTATGTTTTGTACAAATTGTTCTTATGAATACGCATGGGTTACACAGTGTTGGTCTGTTTCCTCGTACCCAGAAGAATGGAAATACCCTTTGTCTTTGGCATTAATGTGCTATAACTTACATACTGTTAAGACTGAAATGAAAAGATGTGAGGGAAATAACCATACATCTATAGGAGCAGATGTTTTAATAGACCCCAAAGCGTGTGAAGCAGTATCTCGTTTGCCTGCAGCTTTGCCACTAAGCTGCAGAGCACCACATTTACACAGGTAATTTATAAACTGTTTGCGTCTTAGTTGTTAACATATGTCTACAATTCTGAACTTCAACCTTTAGCAAAATAACTGAAATCTAACTGTAAGAAATAAAAGAAAAAATACCATCATACCTTATTTTATTAGCAACTTCTTGAAACATGGAATTTGTGAAACCAGCATTCTTTATCCTACTGTCAAGGAATAAAAACTAATTAGTCCAGAGGGAAAAAAAATATTTCTGACATGCTGTGTAAATGAAAAAGAGAGTACTGAAAAAGAACACTGCTGGGGTTTGAGTTTCTGTTTTTGTTTCGGTTCTGAATAGATGATACTTCTGAAGTGGGACAGTGACATATATTCTCTGTCAGCCCTGCTAAAAGTAGTTGAATAAATAATTGTAGATTTGAGAAAATAAATTTGGTAACTAGGAACTAGTTAGTAGTTAGGTATCCTAGGAACTAGAGGACATTGGAAATATGTGGCCTATTTTCTTTTGAATAGTTGTGCATGCATCTGTTTTGGTATAGAAAAATATTTCTGTTTAGGATAAAGAAATGATTACCAGCCTAGAAAAAAAAAAACACATTCAATCTTACTGATTGTATTTTATACAGGTGGAGTTTCTGTGACTTTTTTCTACAAAAAAAGCAAGATTCTGGAAAGTATTCATACCCTCAGCTAATTGAAATTGTATGGTGCGAAGGTATTTTTTATAGGTATGAAGGAAGTCATGCATTTCATTTTTGGAAGACTTCATTTGTATGGGAATTAAACTTCAAGATAAAATGTCTTACTTTGTCCCTTTCCCATTCCTTTAGACATTGTACACAATTTTTATGGAAGATTCTATTAATTGCTGCCATTTGTTTGTTCTTAGAGCTTGAAGACAGAGCTTAAAATTTGCTTCACATTCTCTAATAGAGTGTAGTTCCAGGTCTGAAAGCGGGTATGCCTGAAACAAAGATTTTGAAACCATATTTAAGGCTTTTAAAGAAGTGATCTGATTTCTTAGAGACTTAACTAGACAACTGTAACTTCCACAGATTTCACTGACAACTATAGTGCTTTTTTTTTTTTTGCTTTCTTTTTTTTTTTTTTCAAATTACATCACTTCTGTTGATGCTAAAGATTTCACGTTTTAGAAATGCTTGTCTTGGTGACCTATGTAATTCTGTCTTGGTGACCTATGTAATTCCCATGTTACAGGCAGCTAAACTCTACTGTGGATTTTCCTGGCAAATCAGCATGTCTGTATGTTTTCGTTTGTTTTTAAATAAGATTTTTTGTAAAATAGGCTCTTCAAATCTGTTATACAAACTTTGAAAGTGCCACAGTTGCTATCAGCATTCAAAAGTTTTTGGTAAAAATATAATCATTCTTTAAAGCTTTCATCTTTCTGCCATATGCTCTGTTTTTGTTTTTTTTTTTTCTTTTTTTTTCTCAGTGGAATTTCTGAATTTTTGTCTCATCTGAACAAAGTTTTTGTTAGTGTTTTCAGTACTATAACTTATTTCTTTGGAAGTATGGTGAGTAGGGATACTTAATCTTATAAGACCCAGTAATACTTAGTTTTAAAGTCCCATTACTGAAGTTTTGGCATCTGACCACATAGTACAGAACTGAGTCATTAAATAAGCTTAACACTCCAAGATCACAAGAAAAAGACTGGCAATCTTAGTGAAAACAAACCAAACAAACAAACCAAACCAAAAAAAAAAAAAAAAAAGAAAAGAAAAGAAAACCCCAGGTGCAGCAGAAATGAAGACGTTGGTTATTTAGGAAGCATTCAGTTCTACAGCTTTTTTTTTTTTTTTTTTTTCTGTGTACACCTGTTAGGGCTGGTCCCCTGAAAATAATATCTTTTTCCTTCTTGTGCATTGCTATATTTTGTGTTCAGCGGAATGGGCATTGGACATCTTTTGTGAGATACCTACCTTAACACAAGGCTCTCCTTCTGAACATGCTAATCCCATCCCCACCTCCACCCTGCAAAAACGACTTCGTAATGCTAATCGTCAAAAAAATAATTGGTATGCCCTGATGTTTGTGAAACAGTAGAAAATTTTTCTTGTGAGAGTTGTTGAAAATGTTTGTGTTTAGTGCTTTCTTCTGTACTGTGTATTGATACAGCATTTTAAATACTTGTTAAAAGTCTTGTTATTTCTCTTAGATTTATCCATGGCAAAAGAAACATTGCAGAAATTTATCCTGGTGATGAATCATTTTTCAAGTCTGAAGGAGCTTTTTTGGGAAACTACTTCGTGCATTATGTAATCCAGAAAGGAACAAACAAGGTAGGAATAAAACTGTTTAAAAATATGTTCAGAATTCCTTCAATTTAGCAGCTATGTTTTAAGACATTTGGATATGTAGTCTAAAGTCAAGACCCTACATTGTTGTTCAGGTAATTCTACTTTGTTTTCAAGTGATTAGTTTTTTTAGCATGGCTGTTACTCCACTTCTATTTCTTAACTTTATCCTTTTTAAACAAAAAAAAAAAAGTTTGTTGAGTCGTGTGCGCTAATTTCAATGTTTTTTTTCTTCTGTTCTTAGATTTGGATATTTTTATTTTTAAAGCAGCATAAAGGATCAATGCTGTACCCTTTGAACCTAGCCTCTAACTTGTAGTAAAACTTAGTTACTCAGTAATGAACTATACTCCCTGATAAAATAACCTATTGGTCCATGTTGAGTGTATGAAAACTGTGAATGTGCCTTAGACTTAAGGGATGGATACAACTGCATTTTTTGTTTGTGTGTTTATTTTAACTTTTCAAGGAGATACCTGTCTTCTGGGATGAATTTAAATGTGGTTAGAGTTGTCTGGGAGGTCAGAAATTTCATCTCTTTCAAGATTATAAATAGTTTTGTCATGCTACAGTACCTATAAATAACTCCTGTTTCTTCTGCTCTTTACTGCAGAGAGAAGAAAAGATGTATTCAGTAAACAGTCTTCCTCCTGATGTACCAGGAAGTCCATATTCTATATCCTCCATCATTACTCAGGCAACCAAGTAACTTATTTTTCTCCTTCATTGTTGTTACATTAACTCCTCTAACTGTAAAAGGACAGTAATTAAAATTACATGTGATACTTATTATTAAGTATGAAAATTAAACAAATTTATAATATCACTGGGGACATCTGTAACTTACAGAACAAAGATCACAACTGTGTAGGAGATACTAAAGTAAGGACAAAATGCTTAATATTTAATACTTTTTTTCCTCAGAATCCTTCAGTACTGCTACAAGACTAAACTATCATTAATTCATAACTATCATCTCTGCTGCTGGAAGATGGTATGTAGCTGAAGATTTATAAATCTTCCCATGTTACAAAGATGACTGCATGTGCTATAGGGAGTAGGGCCAGTTCTAGAAGGAAAAATCATGAGCATATCCTGTATGCAAAGATGAAAAGGTATGTAACTGGGAACCATCACCACAGACTGTTAAGGTGAATTGGTGAAGCAGAAAGCAATGAATTGCATGATAAAGAGAGATGCTTGTGGTCTAGAAAAACATGAAAATCTGGGAGAGATACAACCAGTTGTGACATTTCCTCTTTTTTTTTTATGTATTTGTTTGGTTCTAGGTGCCTGAGACAGACGGACGGGAAATGTTGCCTGTTTTGCTGGATGAAAAGGTTATTCCCAGCATTGGAAGACTTCTTGTATACTCAGACTATAAAGTCCATGCTACTTTTAGGGATGGAATCACCTTGAATATGGTCTGGGATTTCAGCTCTGGCTGTAGAAAGATTCAGGTAACTCATGGCTTATAGAAATGACTATTCTTAAAACTCTTCATTAAAAAGTGTTATTAGGAAACTAATGGGGAAAGTAAATCAAGAGTTTTTCTGTCTATAAAATACAAACTGAGCTCTTTTGATAGAGTCATGATTCAAAGCAGTTTTCTGCCATGGCTTACTCTCAAGCTGGTATAATAGACATAGAACTACACAGAACTACATGAAGATAGCACCATGTATTGCAAGTATTTTACCCAGAAACTGAGGAAGAAAAATATTCTAGTGCATAATTCATGCCTAAAAGGTAAATAAAACTGTATCCTTTTAAAAAGTCACTCATATCAGTGTAACATGGGAGTGTTTCTTTGGTGGTGGTGGTGCTGGTGTTATTTCAAAATATCTATAATTGAGCAACTGAGTAGTGACAAATTGCTCAGGAATAACCTTGTGGATATGGTATTACATATTTTTTCGATAATTTTTTTGATCTACTTAACATTGAAGTAAAAAGATTATGTTGACTTTTGCACTACAATGTGGTGAAAATGGCAATGGTGGTAAAATGACACTACAGAGAAAATTATGTCAGAATGGAATTTAAAGTTGACTGCTGAGATTTTTGGCTTCCACTCTTTGCTTTTACCCTATGGTGACTAGACACAAAAAGATGTTCCTGAGGATATGTGTACTATAAACAATTAAAGTGCGATACTTAGTTTCTTAAAAGATACTGTAACTTTATGATGTGAGCCAGCTCAAATCTGTACACTCATTAATGATAAAAGTAGGAAGAAGTGAAAGTACTACAGATTTGGAAACATCCCTACACGTTTTTAGAGATAATTTATTCTCAAATAGCACAAAAACTAGTATTAGTCCATGCCAGGTTTTCCTTTTTTTCCCCCCACATTTGTGATAGCAGACTATAAGAAACTTATAGCAAAAGACAAACTTTAACTGTTTAAAGTGGAGTGTTCACAGATAATTTAATTATTAAATTAGCAAATGTTATTCACTTGCCTTTTTTTTTTCTTTAGACTGCAGCAGAAAATTAATACTAATAATTTTTTTTCCTTCTAAGGTAAATGAAAATGTAGGTTGGTGTAAGCTAACTACTCCTGATGGGGTACAGCAGCTAATAAAAATAAGCCATCCTGGAATCTATGAAAGGTATAAGTAATTTAAACAATTTAAAGTTAAATATTAAAGAATTCTAAGCAAACCCTTTTATACGAAGAAATGCTTTTTACTGGAAATACATTGGAGGAAAGAAAAAAAGCCCAAACACATAATGATAAAAAACACGTAACTGGCTAAGATTCAGGACCTGTATGACTCAGGATCACTGCATACAGTCATTTCAATATAATTGTTATGGAAATGCAATGTCTTTTAAAAAAATAAAATCAACTAACCTCAAACTAGAGCTCCAACTTGGCACTTAAATCATTGGGTAAGCAAAAAAATATCTTTGTGCTGTATAAAGCTGGCATCTAGAGCTGAAAAGCACTTTATCCAATTTTTGCTTTATTACAGATATTGACCTCTGCCTACAGATTGCTTTCTCTAATCTGCTTGCTCTAATTGCAGCCTTATTATGCAAATCATCAGAAGCTTACTCTGCTGCATTTTAGCAAGCAGATATGCACACACAAAAATTAACATTTGTACAGTATTCATTTCAAATCAGATGGCTTTGTTATAATTTTCTGTGACTGTATAGATTTAAATATGAAGGATATTCTTTTAAAAAAGTGTGAATCCAAAAAGGGCAAAGAAACAGGGAAAAGGCTAGACTTTTAGTCATGTTTTTTTTTTTTTTCTGAATCCAGGTTCATTGCTTAATGCCTTTTTTGTTTGTTTGTTTCTATCTTGAATTAACAGTGTATCTCTCATCTAAATAACTTTTTTTTTCATGTTAACAGATATATCGCAACAGTAATAGAATGGTGCAGAAGTTTGAATGAAAGCAAAGAAATTCCTGGATATACCGCACACTCTGTAACTGAAGAAAATTGGTACTCATTTTTATGCTAAATAATGTTGAAAATAAAACTCAAAAAGACTATAAACTCTGAATTTTATAGACAGCATTTCCTAAGGATCCAAAAAGAAAACTGTAAATCCTTTTATTTTGTGTGACTTCATATTTCTCTGTTGGAACTTAAAATGTACAGTAAATTGAATTCTAGATGAAGTTTGTTTCATGTTGCTTCTGCCTGCCTTATTTAAAAAATGGAGTTATGGTGACCTTGCCAAATATTACCATAAGATCAATGTTATAGAAATAACATCTTGCAAAGTGAAAATGAGGAACTAGACTAAGAAAGGCAACTTTTAACAGAACAGCAAGCCGTCCAAAATAGTACTTTGAACTTTTAAATGACATCTGGATCTGTTATGTATTTGTCCTTCTTAATAAATGCTACTGACCAAAGGTCTAGTGATACCGTATGCTTACATAATCAGATATTACAAATGCGATATATGAATCTGATTACAGATTCACTTATCACATTATAGCAGATGCAGTAGATGATGAAACAAAAATTTTATCTATATTTACACACATAAATATACAGCAAGGAGACTATTTTTAGAGCTGAGCCTTGATTTTTATAAACAAATGATTGACAAATGCAGCCATTGATTAGTATTATGAAAAAAAATGTTTTTTTTTTCACTTAGAGTTCTCTTTCTAATTTTCTGTATTTCTGAGAATTGAAATTAAAATGGTGTACAAAAGTATGGTGGAGAAACTTTTTAGATACTATGATAAAAATCGTTATTTTCTTGGACAGGTCTGCTGATGCTGAGCTTGAAAAAATACGGAGATTTAACTGTATCCTTTTGAAAGCCGTGAAGATTTTCACTTTGATATTCAGTTGTTCATCTGTATTCATCTGTATTGTTCATCATGTATTCAGACCTGCATTTTCAGAACTTAAGAAGCTCTCTATTCTGTTCTCATCTGCTTTTCACTGTTTTACCTGCTTCTTAAAAGCACCTTTTTAAGTCACTTACAGTTATCTCATTAATCTTGTTCAATTCCTTTACAACAGCACTGGAAATAAAAACAAAAACAGAGTACAAAACAAAAATAAAATCATTAACAAAGTAGGGAATTCCTATAATGGGTATTGCATTTCACTATTCATTATATGTAATATCTATATTATGAATAGATTATATATTCATTTCACTAAAACCATCTGCTAATCTGTTCTTGAAAGAGGAATGGTACAATTGCCTTTTGGCATGTTGTTGCAATAAGATACTGTCTTGTGTATCACCTACCTCAGGACTGTCCAACCAGCTCAGAAAGTATGCAGTGCTCTATTTTCTTAAAGGCAGTGTAAACCTCTCTTTATGCTAGCTTTTAATTTTATTAGGATGAAAAAACATACATGCTATGAAACTGTGCAACGTAACATCAGTTTTCTTTAAATTAACTATTGGGCAAATAGAAGCCTTAGTTAAAGACATTTTCTAGAAACATTAGCATTTTCTAGTTTTATGTAATTACTGTGGTATGAAATGTGAGCCTCTGTAATGCACAATGATGATTATGATATGGCAAAGCATTTTTCTCATTATTAGGAGGGAGGCTTTGAATTTTTCTTGACAAACTCATGCTAGATTTATTGGATAATAGCAATGTTCCAGAAAGGACATCTGCTGCAAAAACCAATCCATCTACAATTGCCGTTGGAAAAACAGAAAATAGGAGTGATACTGAAGAACTCAATGAAGGGTGCATCCTGAAGGCTTTGGAAAAAACCTCTAAAATAATTCAAGATATTGAATCTCTGCTTGCTGCTTCTGGGAAGTGAAGATCTGTAATACGTTGTATCCTCCTAGGAGCTGTCCCAGCTACATCTGAAGAGGCTTTGAAGTGTAAGAGGGATGAAGGATGAGACGGCAGCAGTTAAATGCCTTGCCAGACCAGCAACATGTGTAATTTGTTATCGTAATACCGCAATTGTATAATGTGGATAGGCAAAAATTAGGGGCCAAACAGTGGGGCACTGCTGGATAAATATCAGGGAGCTGACCTGACAGTGCTACGTCTGAGTGTACGAGTGTCTGAGTTGTGTAGCTTTGTAGAGGTTTGTGTGACCAACCTGATTAAAACTTGTCGGGGTAACTTGGGGGAGGCGTTTTAACGGTAAAAACATGCTTTTGTCCAGAAACTTACACCAAGTAGTTAAGTTTTAAAGTCACCCCAAGAACTCCATATTGGATAAGGTTGCCCAGACGATTTATACCTATTGTTTTCTAATAAAAGGCGTGTTTTTAGTCAGTAGCATTGTGGATTTTTTTTTCGTTGTTTTATGCGTGGTCAGTGACTGGCCTTTCGGCGTTGGGTTTTTGTTTGGTTGTTATTTTGTTGTTGTTGTTTTTACTCAATCTCGTTAAGAATACTCAAAAAACCCGTCGGTAGCGCTCCGGGTTTCTCCACAGCCCCAGTTCCCGCTCCCCTCACCCCAGCGCAGGGCCCGCCGAGGAAGAGGAGGAGGAAGAGGAGAAAGAGAAACAGAAAACGAGGAGGAGAAGGACGAGGAAGAGAAGGCCGGGCACCTCCCTCAGCCGCGCTCCCAGCCTGCTCCGCGCCTGCGCATGCCCGCGGGCCCGGCGGCGGCAGGGCGCCCGCCTCCGCTTGTCTTCATGGGGCGGAGGCGGGACGGGGCGCCGGGGGCTGCCGGCGGCGGCCGCTCCTCAGGTGGGCGCCGGGGACGGCGGGAGGCTCGGGCTGCGCCTCGCCGCCCCGAGGCGGGCTCGGGGGTCCCGGTGGGCCGAGGGGCCCCGCAGGCAGGTGTCGGCATTTCGGAGGGGTGTTCCCGGAGGCAGCTGCGGTGACGGCGGCCGGCGTGGAGTTCCCGCGTGGTGGCTGGCGGGGAGCGCTGCGGGCGTCTCGTCAGGTGTAACCGTCGGAAAAGGGAGCAGGGTGCCGCCCGGCTCTCCCACGTTAGCTTCCGTAAACGCTTCTAATTGCGTTTTTTTTTGTTTGTTTGTTTTTCTTTTTGCCATAAAGGTGACTACGTTTGTGTTCCTTCATGACCGAGGAGAGGTCTGCGGGGGAGCCTTGGCTGCTCTGCCTTGAAACAAAGAGTACCCCCACCTCCAGGCAGAAATTGTGGCTGATCCCCCTAATTTTACATGTCTGCCTGCCGCATGCTCGTCTTTCCTTCATTCCCCAGTTCAGTTACACAGAAGGGCTGTATTTTAATCCTAAATTGGATTAGCTGTTTATGATCCAAACGGTGTAGTAGTAATTAGGGTAATAAATAAAACTTACTTTTTTTTTTTTTTTTTTTTGATGTAGGATGACAAATGGTATTTCCTCCGCTGGCTAGCACTGCAGTTTGTTTCCAGATGCTGCATACTTTTAGGATATTCCTTTCAACTCTTTCTTTCCCCTCAAATTCATCTCAGTTCCAAAGTGCTGCTGAAGGAGTAGGGCTGCATTTTGGTAGCCTGGGAGGGCTCTCTTCGAACACTTTGACTTATGGTCCCTGAAAGAAACAATTTAATTAAAAAGTGCAGATTCCTCATTTTGTGTTTGCTTGCTTGCTTGCTCGCTAGTTTGTTTGTTTGTTTGTTTCCTCCTTTGTTTCTTTGTGGTTTTAATTCAGTTCGTTCCTCAGTATCGTGGTAGAATTCTGCAGATGTCTTGCGAGCTTTTGTCTGCTTTCCTCTTTGACCTCCTTCAACCCTCTGAGCCCCATAATGCATTATAATTATCAGACCCAAAATATTTGTATTATTAGTACTTCACAGATCATTTTGCACTCATACCTGCTTTTCCAGGAGGTAACGCATTAACAGTTGGAGCATGTGTCTTAAAGGATAATAATATTTTATGAACTTTTTCATATAGATTAATATCCACTTTTAAATAATATTCTTGAGGAGATTATGGAATTCTAAGGGATGAATGTGATCTTTTGACTTCTTGTATAAAACAGACAATAGAATTTTAGACATTCAATTCGTATTTGTATTCGTGTATTTTGCTAAATTGTAGCAAAAATTTTGGAGAGCAATAATATTTCTAAATGCTACTTTTAGCCATTGGATTTTTATTTTGCTCTTACACCAGGAGACTGAAGACATCTTAGTGTCAGGTGCTTCCCCAAATGCATATTTGCAGCTTTAATATGAGTATCTTCTTGCGTCAGTAATTTACAAAGACAACTATGCATTTGTTGAAATTATTTTTTCAAATTTACATAAAAGAAATTAATATATCTTTAAATCTTAATTTGTGGAGTATAGACAGAGATTATACCGAATGCTTTATCCCATATAAAAATGTCATGAGCAATGACAGCTCTAAACAGCGGTACTATATCAACTGTCATGTGCATGTGTTTTATGTAGACCCACCCTAAATATTCAGTGTGTTAGCTGGACTGATCACGCATAGACTTTATTTAATTTATTGATTTCTTTGATTTATTTAGGGACAGAAGAAACTGCGTTTCATCTTCCCTGCTCTGGACTGGACTGGATTCAGCAAGCGGAGACGCTCAACTCTAAGGCATAGACCACATTTTCTACTGGAATAAAGCAACTGCAATGGGAAAAAATGTATTCTCCTAGTCCCATGGTGAGTTTGGCTCTGAATATCAATGTGTTTTTTAAGGATATGTTACTACATCAGTTCTCACCAGATTGTATTCTAACACAGATTTTATGATAATTTTAAATAAAATCGAATCTGTCATGGTGGCTATGTAAAAGAAGCATTTTTTTTTTGAGGATATTGTGATTTATTCCTTGAAAAATAGTTTATATTATATTATATAGTTTATATTATAAAATATGCAGTATATCACTCCTCAAAAAATGACAGTTCCAGTGTTTCAGGAAATACTTTGTATATTTATTCAGAAGAGGCACAGTCATGGTTAACAGGCTCTAAACTTGACCCACTTCTTTTCATGTGTATGCAAAGACCATGTATTATTCATGCTTTCTTTTCTTTTTTTAACCTTTTCCAAATAAATGCTTCAGTGATTCTTTTTCTATAAAGATTAACACCAGTAGTCATGTCTTGTGGATAATTCTACAATAAATAGGCATGTAAATAAGCCAGAAAAAAAACATTTTATATTTTCTGGGGTTTATGATTAATAATTATTAAAATCCTAAAATACCGTCTATCGATGTTGTTAGAAGCGTTCATTTCAAAAGAAGATCTGATACATTCTGAAAAAGCATATTTAGAATAAAAATTTACCTGGTATAACTACTAGGAAAGGAATTATCAAGATTTAGTGTATTGCAAAGAAATAGCAGTGTCTTAGGATGCAGGCTTTGAAACTGTGCTCTGTCACAGAACTACAGAGCGGTTTGGGTTGGAAGGGACCTTAAAGATCACCCAGTTCCAACCCCCTGCCATGGGCAGGGACACCTCCCACCACACCAGGTTGCTCAAAGCATCATCCAGCCTGGCCCTGAGCACTTCCAGGGATGGGGCTTCACAGAAGTACATAACATCATAATAGTTGGAGTTAGAATTAATACTGTGCTTTAAAGTCTGCTTTTCAGTGCCTGTTTAACAACATAAAACTAGGGGATACATCGATTATATGTGGATATTTGTTTCTTTTTTTTTTTTTTTAGCGTTATTACAATGAGTATTCTCTCTTTATAACCTAGGTATCTTATAGTTGCTTCTTTGGTGAGGAGGGCCTTTTGGACCTCGGATTCTATTTGAAATTTCTTTTGAGGTGTCAACCAGTTTTTTTAAGGTCAGGGTAATTATTCCCAGAAATAATCTTGTGTAAGAGGGTTTCATAACAAGTACATAAGCATAAATATTGTTTAAAGACTTTTTAAGTGATTATTAATACTTATAGCAATGCCTTTATTTTCAAATTACAGTGGTCAACTTTTGAAAAGTAAAATGACTGGGATTAGTTCTTTTATAAGTTCTGCAGAAAGAGCTGTTCTGAAGGTAATGTGACAAATAGTAGAGGAGTCCTGGAAGTAACGGTAGAGTTTGCTGCTGGAGTGCTATGGAGGTGTAGGAAGAACATACATAGTTTCACTCTGTAAGAAGTTGGTTTTGGTTACCTCTGCTTGATTGAAGGGTGTTGTCTTTGTGTTTATCGTCAAAGGTGAGGATATTACAGTGTTTCTCGTGTTATTAATGCTTATTTTAATTGCGAATCTTATTTACCCTGGAATAAAAAAGGAGTAGCTCAGAGAGTGGTACCATGGCAATAATAAATATATTTACAAACTATGAAAAATATTGAAAATAGAATTATAGATTAGATATTATTTTTTTTTAACTGTTCTGGCATATAAGGATTTGAGACTTTTTGAGCATCAGTCCGAGGAATCCTTAAAACTGATTTTTTTCTTCCTTTTTTTATAGTGGAACGGATTTAATTTGATGAATATCATGAATTTAAGGCCAGGAGGGATCTTGAAATATATTCAGTGTCTTATCATAGACACAACTCAAGTTGTTTTGTGAAACTGCATTTCAAAAAGTGGAGTTAGAGCTTTCTGTGTTACAAAGGTGTGTGTGCTGATTGGAACGGGACAAGAATTTTAATTCAGAGTTGTCACCTAAATGAACTCGACTAAAATCAAAGCTTCTGTAGGAATATTAAATACATTGTTTTCTTATGCTTATTTGTAGCTGTGATGACAAATGCTTTATGGTAATGATTTTTTGCTTCACTACTTTGTTGTTTCTGACGTTTGCAGAACTGAAGACACGTGGGACAATGCACAGTGTATATCCTGATGACATTTTGTGTGCTGTGACGTGGTCTTTGCCATGGCGTCTGAGACTGAAAAGGCCCATGCTCTCCTCCAAACTTTCAGCACAGCTTCAGTTATCTCTAGTCTAGGTTTGGGAATATTCTGCTTTGTTGCAGACAGGCTTCTGCAGTTTTCCTTCATTCAGCAAAACGACTGGCTCCGAGCCTTCTCTGATAATGCAGTGCACGGTATACTAGGAATGTGGTCCTGGGCAATAGTGATCGGACTCAGGAAGAAAAGCGACTTCACAGAAGTCACCCTGGCTGGCTTCCTTGCCTCTGTCATCGACGTGGACCACTTCTTCCTTGCTGGCTCCCTGTCATTAAAGGTAAGTGAATAGATCGGTGGCAGTTAATTTTTGTTGTTCAGCTACCATATCCTAAACAACAACAAAAAATTAAATGATACTTTAGTTAGATGCATTTTAAAAAGATATATGAGAATTCATATTTTTATACAATTGTTATGATTTTAAAATGAAGAAATACCACATCCCCTGTTAAGTTCTACCCCTTACAAGGCTCTGAAAAAAAGAGTTCTGAAAGCTTCTTTCCATGGTATCCTGTGGTTATCCAAATATGGTTGTTTGGCTATCCAAATTAGCATTTAAGTGCTGCCACGCAAGTGGATTATTCCATTTCTCTTCACAGTAAGGAGCAGAAATCTGGAAAACAGATCATCCAGCTGATGTTTTGTTTCATTCAACCAGTCATACTGAGCAGTAGGAGGTTTGCTTTTAGTCAATGCTATAAACATTTCTCCCACAAACCAGCAATATGTGTATAGCCTGTTCACCTTTAAAAAACCAATCTGAGATTGTCCTTAAATATAGTTGGTTGTAAAAGAAAATCAAGCAAGTGTCAAACTTGTTAATAAAAGGAAAAAAGTGAATTGGCTCCTGCTAAGGAATGTATGTGATCGTCCTCCATTTGCAGAACTGCCTGTTAGGACACAGTTTATCAGCAGAATGAGTTTACCAGCTTGCGGCACTCTTTCTCAGGGGTTCTCCCGTGTTTTCGGTGTGTCCTGTTCCCACTCCCCTGTTGACACACGTACATATATTCTTGTGTGCTCCAACCACCTGTTCTCAGCTTTTCCTGAAACAAGTCTGTTCTGTATGCTCTCCAAAACACTTGGTCTGTCCATAAGCTCTGGCTGTACCAGCTCATGGTCCCCACCCCTAGAGCTATGCCACTCTGCTTGTAACCAGGAATTGCTACGGTGTTGCTAGCATGTGTATGCATACGTGCTACTTTGTACAGAAGGGGAAACTTTTATTTATTCAACCAGAGCAGAAGTGGTTCAGTGGTCTGTCTTGTCTCCTTTCTTCTCCTCCTGCTTGCTCAGAGTAGCATTAAACTGCTCGCATGGATGACAGAGGACATAATTCTTAGGACACAGAGGCAGGAGAGGAAGGAGAGGTGGGGAGGAAATTGCTGTTCTTTGCAATCCCTTATTTAAAGAACAACAATCCAAAATGTTTTACCTTTTTTAAAAAAATATGTAAGAGAGATATATATGTAAGGAACATTATTGTTTATAGTTGAGATGTAAAAATCAGACTTCCAGTGGGAAAACAGTTTTTTTTATTTGTGTACAGTATTGGTATTTATTGTAAATAAAAGATGTTTTCCTATTGGTAAGTTTGATGGACCTTCTAATATGATCAGTTTTATTCCTCTTTGACAAAGAGGATGTTTTCACAGCATCACAGGATGGCTGAGGTTGGAAGGAGCCTCTGGAGGCCACCCGGTCTGACCCCTGCTCAGGCAGGGACACCACCAGCAGGGTGCCCAGGTCCACGTCCAGGTGAATTTTTAAGATCTTCCAAGGAAGGAGACTCCACAACTTCTCTGGGCAACCTGTGCCCAGGGTCCGTCACCCGCACAGCACAGAGGTGCTTCCTGACGTTCAGAGGGAACCTCCTGTGCTCCACTTTGTGCCTGTTGCCTCTGTTTTTGTTGTCGTGGTGCTGAGCCCACTGATAGAGGCTGGCTCTGTCCTCTCTGCACCCTTCTTTCAGATATTTTTAGACCTTGATGAGTGAGATCTGCCCCCTTCAGCCATTTCTTCTCCAGGCAGAACAGTCTCAGCTCTCTCAGCCTTTCCTCCAACGGTAGCTCCTTCAGCCGCTTAGTTATCATAGTAGCCCTTCATCGGATGCAGTTTTCCACAGGTCCACCTCTGACGTGTGCTGGGGGGCCCAGAACTGGGCACAGTACTCCGGAGATGGCCTTACCAGTGCTGAGGAGAGGGGGAGAATCGCCTCCCTCCGCCTGCTGGCCGCGCTCCTCAGTGCAGCCCACGACACCCAGGGCCTTCTCTGCGGCATGGGCACGCTGCTGGCTGCTGTTCAGCTCGCTTCCAAAAGGACACCCGCGGCCTTCTCTGCAAAGCTGCTTTCTGCACCGTTGGTCCCCAGCATGTACTGGTGCCTGGGGTGGTTCTTCCCTAGGTACCCCCTGGTTCTCCCCTCTTACGTACTTTTTGCATGTGGTAATGCCATAAAATTAGAAAACTAGATAAAGAAAAGTAAAGTTTGTTTAATGAGTCATGTAATATTGACACCTTAGTACAACATGTAAACCTAATTATTCTCACATTTATTCCTTATTTTGAAATCAGTAAGCACGAGTAATGAATGACTAAAAAGTTATAAAAAATATTAAAGTGTTCTTGCTACTTTTTCTGGTACTTACCACGGGTATTTTTTCTTAATAATGACGACTAGATGGCGCTCTTCATCAGTGCTAGTTCAGAAAATTGGGCATTGTATGGTAGAACTGGGAGGTGACCTGCCTCCTTACTGCCTCCAGTGAGGCAAGGTTAAATACGCTTACACTTTCCATGATGGAGAATGTTTGTGTAGCCTGCCCCTTGTCTCCCAAACAAAGTTAATTATTAGAATTATATCAGTCAATTTCTTCCTGTGTTTTTTCAGTTTCCAAGCAGTTATATATATTTTTTTCTAGTATTGAGCCTAAATTAACAACGTTGACAGTTAGATTTCGTTAATGCCTGTCTGGAAAAGATGTCTGGTTGCTGTGCTCTCTCCATTTTTTTTATTTTTTTATTTTTTGACAAATTAGGAATACAAGCGCAGCATACAGAAGAGTAGCCCTTGAGTAGCCACACATACATACCTGAAATAAGGAGAAGGCAAGATGCCCAAAGGCCCTGTCAAAGTCCCTTGCCTACCTAACTCCACTCTCCTCCATATGTTAATCGGGTTAATAAAAGATACTTAGCTGTAAACTGTGTCCTGTGTAGGTTTCTAAATCAGGGATGTAGATCTGTAACAGTGTTACTTTTGCAACTTGAATAGACATTATGCTTTACAATAAGTCGCTTAACTAAGTAACTCTATGAGTAAAGGCTGAAGAGCCTGGATTTGTGATTTCTAAACGTCCTGCTATTTTCCTGGTCTCCTCTGGATTGCCTTTTGCTTAAATTGTCTTTGAAGGGCCCTGTCTCAAACCACATACAGTATTTTAGCAAAAATACCCTAAATTTGAGCTAAGTTCTTAGTTTAGTTCTTTTTTTGCTAACAAATGCATACAAGAATTTTGTCTTTTTTAAAACAACATAAAAATCCTGCTGTGTGTTTTGTCTTCTTGCAGTGCCAGCAGTCTTTTTAGTTTGTGATCTAACCTAATACCCATAAACTTTTCTGCTGTGTTGTTGCCTGGCTAGCTAGACCTGATTTTAATGTGTGATTTTTCTTTCCTCAGCTTAATATGATGCGACTTTTGGCTTCATGTCGTAATTTCAGACTGTTGCCTGTATGATTTATTACTTACTACCTTTTACTGCTTATTTGTTAGTCCCAGTCTCGTTCTCCCTTACCAGATTGCAGGACTGAGAGTAACTGTTTTACGAGACTACAGCGTTTGTTGCTTATGCAACACATTACTGAGAAACTAATAAATTAAGAAATCTAATTAACTAACCACTCCACTGTTACTAATTTATAACAGCAGTACTTTTTACATTGCTATACACAATTAATTATCATGCTCTTAATCACAACTATTAAATCTGATGATAGGCTACTTTATTGAAGTATCTCTTCAGTGCAGCACAAGGCAGTATTGCCATCTACTGCAGGTTGCTACCTACAGACTCCTCCACTTGTTCCTGCTGACACTGCTCGTTGCTTGGACTATTTGGCTAGTGGGCTGCTTTTCACAATTTCGTCATTATTTTTTCTGGAGTATTCAGGGTAAATAGTCACCTGCGGTACTCACGTTTACTCTGACAAATACTTGTGTACCGAGCAGCATGTGATCTAACCTTTTGCCCACATTATTTTTGGCAATAAATATGAAGTCTACAAAGAATTTTCTGGTTAGAATTTGTACCTCTGTGTATTCCAGATAGTTTATATAGTTGCACACAAACGTATAAAGTCTAAGAACCAGTGCTCAGTCTCACTGACTAGCTCTAAATGAGGAAGTTACTGCAGCCTGCCATTGCATTCAGCTTTGCTGATAAACTAGAGTGGTGTGATGGGTTGAAGGTGGTACAGGCGTGACTTCAATGACAAGAGCCCCCCCAGGCCTGTGGTCCAAACACTCATGTTGCAGAACAAAAAAGTGGAAATTGCTAGCTTGCTACTTAAGATTTACCAGTTCGTGAAAGTGTAGAGAATGCTACTGATGGCAAACAAGATTGTACCAGCAAACATACATAACAGAGCTGTTAAATGTGCCACTGCTGACCTAACCTGGGCTGCATAGGAGCATTTCTGGAATTGGAGAATAAGGTTTTCACAGACAGTGAATTTACAGATGTAGACTCAGCCTCAAAACTAAGGATGTACTTTTCGTGGGGTGGGTGGATGTTGTAAGGCAGGAAAGGAATATACTTTTTTTTTTTTTTTTTAAGATCTTATCATGATTTCTAAAGGGCGAGTAATTTGACTGGTAGGAGAAAGAATATAATAGCTTATATTGCCAAACAGAACTGCATCTCCCTCTCTTGGGCTTGGCAACCTAAGGATGTAAATGTTGATCTAGTTACAGAATGTAAAAGAGAAAACAGACTGTCCTCTCAGAACTTGGGCAACAGCATTTTGGAAGCCTGATGACAGTACTGCAATTACAAAAATATATATATTTTAGCTTCTTGCTGACAGTAACACAAATCTAATTGTAAGGTAGGTGATAAACAGTTTCACCATCACAAGATTTTCTACTCTGATCCCTGAACAATCTGCTTGTATGAAACAGAAATAGATTTGCTGAAAATGTACCCATTGCAGCAACTTAAAGGAGTTGGGTCTATACCTTTAAAAGTTGTTGAGATTTTTTGTTATTGTTGTTTTTATTTGTGAGCTCTTTAGTCCTGTCACCTAAACAGGACTAAGCTTAGTCACTACCTTGTGAGAGTCACTACCTTGTAAGAGTGTCACAAACAAGCATGTGGGAAGCTAATGGAGCAAAGCTTAGGCAAGTGAAATATATGTAACTTTGGTATTTTTTGCTGAATTGGAAATTTCTGGCATGACAGTATTTAATAGAGAACAATACAACTTCACAGATATTAACTAAAGTATAATTTTTGAGAGTAAATGCCAATAAGGCACATTAAATGTTCCAAGCATATCGTATGGTTGGTGTCCTTTTCATTGTTGTGAAATTAAATATATATAATCGGTGCAGCATACTGTGCAGGTTCCTGTTTGCAGTGTGACTAGATGACAAACAGCATACCTTATCCCTCTCCCTTCCTCTCCTGCTGCTAGTACGGCTCAGTAGGATGCGTGATTCATATCATAAAATAGAGAAAAACCTGTCCCAGCACCCTCAGCCCTGGTACTGACAGGACAGTACACAGCCCTGACACATCTGGCTGTTCGTATTGCTGGCTTTGAATAGCCATGGTGGAAAGGAATGGTATGTTTTTCTTTGAGCTTCCTCTTAGCCCGTTGGCAATACACCTATAATCATCCATGAAACCTTTTTTTGCTTGTCATGGTTTCTAGCCATTGCCAATTATATTTTTCTTTTCTGCAGGCTGCTCTCAATCTTCCCCAGAGACCACTTCTCCACTGTTCTACTGTGATTCCTGTTGTGGCTCTGACATTAAAGTTTATTATGCACCTTTTCAGGCTTAAAGACTCATGGTGCTTTCTTCCTTGGATGTTGTTCATATCCTGGACTTCTCATCATGTTCGTGATGGGATTCGCCATGGCCTCTGGATCTGCCCGTTTGGAAAAACTCCTCCTTTGCCGTATTGGCTGTATGTGGCAATAACAGCATCTTTACCTCATCTATGTTCATTTATTATGTATTTGACAGGCACTAGAGAATTAATGTCTATAAAACACGGAATTCACATTGATGTATAAGGATGATAGGTCTGAATTTTTTCGTATTAGCAGTTGAAATGAGCTGTGTTCGTCACTGATATGGTTTCCTTATGTTCCCTGTTAATTCCAAGTTAGGCGTTTGAAGCCTGTGGAGCCAGTTACAGCTCCTGTGTCAATTCATTGTGGTCACAGAAACCTATTCCATAAATGGTAATAATTTCATATTTATACATTCCCCTTGAAAACTGTGTGGTCATTATCATTCATGTATAGCTAACTAATTTGTGAAACACTTAGTCTCTCTGTAGTAACTATGTTACACTTTGGTGTCATCATGCCATTCATCTGATCACCATTCACTCTGGATTTGAATTCTGGCTACGTTTCATCTAGATAGCATTTGTATAGCACTTTAAAAACATGAAGTACTATATAGATGCTAAGTATTATAACCTAGTAGTGTGTGCCACTTCTGAAAAACATCAGTTATCCTCTTGAAGTGATTTATTTGTTTTTCTGCTGGACTCTTGTATTCAATTGTTTTTTTAAAAATGCTTTTTTTTATTTCAAAAAGTGAAGCTGTGAATCTGCACCTCGTTCAACACGAATTGCCATAATACAGTGTTTACACTAAATTCTGTTATTCTGTAGTTGCTTGATACTCAGTTTGCAGACAATTAGACAATGGAAAGAAGACAGTTTGATTACAATATTATGTGTGTCAACAAAATGCTTGATTTAAAATACATTAATTATGAGTATTTAATTTGGCACTAAGGAATTCTAGTAAATATTTAGGGACTGTTTAAAGGCAAACTTGTTTATTACAATAATGTGTAAGCTTTACAGAAGATTCTGGAAGGTATAAGAAAATAAAAATTGCTTAAAATGTGAGTTTGATCTTACTACTGTACATACATAGCATTCTTCCTGAAGTGCAACATCATCCTTACTGCAAAATAAAATGCATTATTATTACACTGAAATAGAAATTTCAGAAAAAAAGAAAAAGTCTCAGAAAAAGTCACAAAGTAAATGTTTAGCTCTTGTCTAGTTTACGGTGTACATCCTCAGCAAGTTCGCCGATGACACCAAGCTGTGTGGTGTGGCTGACAAGCTGGAGGGAAGGGATGCCATCCAGAGGGACCTGCGCAGGCTTGAGAGGTGGGGCTGTGCAAACCTCATGAGGTTCAACAAGGCCAAGTGCAAGGTCCTGCACCTGGGCTGGGGCAATCCCAAGCACCAATACAGGCTGGGTGGAGAATGGATTGAGGGCAGCTCTGAGGAGAAGGACCTGGGGGGGTTGGTTGAAGAAAAGCTCGGCACGAGCTGGCAATGTGCATTGCAGCCCAGAAAGCCAGCCCTGTCCTGGACTGCATCAAGAGCAGTAAGGATAGAAGGTTGAGCCAGGTGATTCACCATCTCTTTGTTCTCATGAGGCCCCACCTGGAGTCCTGTGTTCAGCTCTGGGGCCCCAGCACAAGAAGGACATGGAGCTGTTGGAGCGAGTCCTGGGGGCCACGAGGACGATCAGGGGGCTGGAGCACCTCTCTTGTGAGGACAGGCTGAGGGGGGGCTGCTTTTGGTTTTGTTTCATTGAGCTCCATTGTCTACTGAGGAGATGGGGCATTAATTTCCTCAGTTGTTGATGAATAGCTGACAAAAGGGAGTAATTCTGTGGAAAAGCATAGATAGGCTAGCAGGTGCTGAACTTATCAAAGGGTGCAAAGATCAGGTGACGTGTTTATGTTTAGCATTACTTAAAATTATACTACATTTACATTAGTAAATACATACTGGTAAAAAGTACTAAAAATAAGAAAATATGAACTGTGATGACTGGCTTAATGGGTACCAGGGACCTTCTATGCAAAGTTCTAAAGGTTCTCTGGAGCACACTCAGTTACGTATGGAAAACGTTACACCACCTCAAAATGTGCCTTTCCTCAACAAGAATAGTCTGCCTGTTTGTTCTGTGTTTTAAACTACAGGCTGTAAAATGCCAGTAATAAATACCTTTTTGTGCAAGAGTGAGTACAAGTCACTGTAAAAAAATTATATATTCTTGTTTCATAATATATGCGTAGAGTTTTGTGCTTTATCCAGATTTGTTTCAAAGTTAAATGTGCATAGAGACAACATGGAAAATTAACACTTTCTCATTTTTAGATTATCGTTTAACATTTTTGGTAATTCTATATCCTCCATCAGTCCTTCAGACTGGTACTGTACCATAAGATGCTTGATTCTCACTTGAAATGATTTCTCTTTCTAGCTGTGTTTAAAGATCGGATGATGGGGTACTTCTTAGGTAGTTTAAAAATGCATGTGTTCATTTTCTGCATTTCTAGCAGTTCTACCAAAGCAACACATAAGCACCATGCAGGAATAAATATATTGAGGAAAGTAGCAAGCACCTGTCACGTGTGACTTCTTTCTGTCCCTCTCCAGACAGACATGTTAATCTTGTGCCTCTTCCTGACATTTAGACAACATTATCTCAGGCCGTGGACAGATTTTTAAGGTAAAGTGGCACCGAGTTTGTGGGTAGCCAGGTTAAAGAAAAAAAGAAGTTAGATATTTGTTTCAGCCCACGTCACCTAGGAGGTGCACCTCCCTATTACAAATGAACTTCCTAACATTTTCTTACCAGTGCATTTCAACTGCATTGATTGTTCCAGCTATGCAGTGATATTTGCCTTGTGTAGAAAAACCATAGCAAAAATAAACCAACCCTAAAAATATATCTTAATGAATTTGTGCTTTACTGCATCGTCACAATTGAATTAATATGAAATACAAAAAGTATGTGAATTACACAAAAGAATTGTTTACTCAAGTTAGTAGCTTCATGCACAGTGTGCAATACATATCACTAAAATATTACTGTTAATTCATACATTTCTTATGCCAACTGAAACTATTTCCACATATTTTCAAGTTGTACTTTTAAAGTTAAAGGAAGAGGTTGTGCTGATTTTAATGGATTGCTATCTTAAAAAGTAGGTTCTCATAACTGCCAAGTTAAAAATGTTTGAATGTATGAGTCCACAGCCCCCCCAAAAAAGCAAGATAAAATTTCTCTTAATTCCATGTTGACCTTAACAGAAAGAATGAACGCATTTCCTATCATTTTATATTCTAGTTTAGAATATAATCTGTATTTTCACATAACTACAGATACCATTTTTTCTGCAATGAAGTACATTGTATTAATGGTGTGTGCCTTTAACCAGTTATTGATAAGTGAATTATTCATAACTGATGCCATTCTCCAAGGAAAATGTTGGTGAGTTTGAATTAAATTGAAATAATTTTAATTTTAGTGGTCAGCCTATTGGTAGTGGCTTATTACATTTCCTCTGCTAATGGAAATAAAGTTCCAGAAAGAGACTTAGAGGGAGGGGTTAAAATTTAATCTGAGGAATCGTTAGTACAATGCTCATTTTGAGTACAGATATATGTATTTACTCCACCAGCTCCTCTCAGAATGAAACAAAGTGATGAAATGCACCAGAAGAGCACATTTCAGTTTAACTATTTGAGCTGATCTAAATTCTGTCACTTATGCAAATTTATTCACAGCAGTAGAAATTTGTATTGTAAGCGTTGCATAGCGTGGGCTTTGATAAACTGGCAATTTGAGTCCACCAGTTAGGATTTGTTTCCCTGCTGTGGGCAGACCTTGCTTTGAAGCAAAGGAAGTGCTGTCAGGGTGAAGTACCCTTTGCATTCATTACAGAAACAGTAGTAAGATTTTCCTCAGAACACTAAATTGGTACCCCCAATTCTGTGTTCTTTACATTGAATTGTAAATTTGAATGTTGCACGGTAGAACTGCTTTCTTTTGTTTATAATGGAAGAGTAACATTAAAGGTAAATAGTACTTGTATTTATGTGTATCACACATCTTTTCTTTGATGCTTATATAATCACTTCCTATTTCTGTAACCTAAATTTGTATTTAATTTCCCTGAGGGAAGGAGGAGTGTTTGAATGAATAGGAGATCCAGACATATTACTACTTAGCAAAAAAAGCTTTTACAGCAACGTTAAGGAAATCTTCAGAATATTGAGAACCAATTAAGAGAAATTATACTGTATTCCTTTTGACAGAAGTGTTAAACAGATTTCATTTTGTGAAAACATGTTTAATCAAAACCAGCTGACTGAAAACATTTGCACTGAGCAATCTGTGAAAGTGAATTTGTATACTGCAGCTATGGCAGGGGTAACCCCCCACGTCAGACTATATGCTGTGTTGCCACATCCACTACAGAGACAACTCCTTCGCCCAAGGAATGTTATCATTCTCCTTGGAGCCTTCCTCATGCTGCCAAGTAAACCTGATCTTACTTTGATCATAGACGTTCTTCGCCTTAAAAACTGCATGGCATTCGGTAAGGATTCCTGAACAGGTGCGGGGTAGTTTCCTTAATCTGCTCTTGCTCATTCATAACAAGTATTTCGATGGCCTAAGTTGGCAGCTGTGAGTTTTAGTACAGGAGCTGTGGTAAAGAAACAAAACCAAAGATGCCAGACATAACAATGGCATAAGGAATTTTCAACATCCATGATGTTCAGGGTCACTTTGTTAGCACATTTACGTTAGCAGACTCTTCAGTCCTACAAGGACACTTCGAAAGTTTGTAATGCTGCTGGTTTCACACTTACGTTTCAATTTAAATTGCTGATAGCCAAAACTAGCTTCTTTTCATGTATTGCTGCCAACAATTTAGAAGGAAATCTTGTGAGGACCCCTCTAAACATGCGAAATGTTCCGGGACAGATGTGTACTGTAAGATTCAAGTAATAAGGCTTTATCAGTGTAACTTCCACAAAATAATCTATTTGTTTGTTTAACTCTTTATAATAGATAGAGCCAGGCATTCAGTTATACCCTTGGTCTTACTGTGGATTCATGGATAGGGTTTGGTGGGGTTCTGGTACAGAATACCCTAGCTAACAAAACCTTTTAACATTAGCTGTTTTTTTTTCATTAGTCCCCACAGAGACAGGTTTTCCCTTCTTCTAGATGCATGTCGAGGTGAAAGTTTGAATGATTTGCAAGAATATTGTGGGTGAATGCTTTATATGTCTTGTGCATAAAACGCGAATAAGCAACTAAATGCATGTTACAACTTCATACCATAAAAATGTATGCACATAATTTATTTGTACATTACTTCCCCAAAGTAAGAACAATTCGACATGCTGTTACATCCTAGGCATCTGTTGGCCAGTAACGTAGATCCATCTCACAGCAAACCGTCGTAGACTGCCATTATATCCGTGTGTGGCCAGCCAGTCCGTGCAGTGGTGCGCAGATCACCGTGTAGCTCTTCCCACAAGAGACATCTACTGGTGTACAGGATTGCATTCTTCTTGCCGTGGTTTGCCCCAACCCAGGGGCAGCTGACTAAAATGGGAGCTGAGGCAGGTAGCTCTGATGCAGACAAGGTGAGATGAATCCCACATTTCCCTTTAGGTATCTTCTAACTCTTCTACGATGCCAACACGGAAGTCGCAGTAGGTCTGAAGACTGTTTGTCTCAGCAGTGGGCAGAAGGGCAGGTGTGTACTTGTCTAGAAAGTTATGTTCAACACTTGAGAGTGGGAAGTGAGGATGGTGGAGGAGGATAAAGGCCAGATTTTTTTTTGTTCGTGGTTTGAACAGGAAAACATCGATGAAAAGACAAAACACAAAACACCAATGGCAGAGTTGCTTTGCATTATTTTTTTCTCCATCCAGTTGTTCTACCCCTCCAGCTTGTGGAAGGACTGTCCTTTCAGTGAGCTTGTTTGCATTACCACACAGTGTACACATGCCCTGTGCTTCCATGAAGGATCGCAAAATCACAAAAACATTTATGTTGGAAAAGACCTCCAGGACCATCTAGCCCAACCTTTAACCTAGCACTGACCAGTCCAGCACTAAACCATGTCCCTGAGAAACGAACAGGTGAGAGGTTTCAAGTGCAGAGGTGAAGGCGAGTTATATGATCGCAGCTGAACGCTCTGCTACTGAGCTGCTGATGGTACCTGCCACCGACGGTGCGGGGGAAGCATCTCTCAAAAGCAGCAGTATTGATTGAGGTAGAGATCAGGCTATTTCCCTGGCACTGGTGATGTTTCCTTACGCAAGAATATCATGCCTGCCAGAAGTTACTTTACTGATGGAGATAAAAGCTTTAGTTTTCAGCTCAGATTCCAACCAGCTTGGCAAACTGCCATAATTACATCTAGAGAGGTAACAAGCACAGATTTTCTCTGTATACTGAGAACAACTTCTACTAAAATCTTTGAAATATATATTATATCCAGACTTGAAACAATGTGGCAGAATAATCTGTACGTAAGACATTGTTTGAAAACACTCTCCTATCACATTTGCAAAGGGAATTTGTTATTTCTGCTGACTTTCTATCACAAAGAAACCCATACTTGCTGGCATTTGGGGAATAAATTAATAGCCTACTTAAAGGAGAAGGAGATGACTTGCAGAGGTGCGTAGAGAAGAAAGTGTTTTACCAAGCTGTTTGTTTATCTCCTGCCTGACCTGTTTTTTTGTTGTGCCATGAGAGTGGCTGTAAGGTTTGTTGTGTTACTCAGGCCTTCTGGAGGAGGTAACTGCTAGGCTTTCAGAATCAAAACAATGGACAGAAGTGTCCCGTGACATGCACGAAATACATTTTAATGCTATTAGGTGTTACATCCCTTCGCAACTTATCAAAGCAAAACTTCTTGCCTGACACTTGTTTTCTTCCCTCTACTGTTCCTATCTCCAGAAGTCACCTGCTGGTAACGTTTAGCACAGATACTTTTATCTCCCAAGAGCTTTATAAACATTACTTAATCTCACTAGGTCCTTAATTAAGCCTAAATATATATATATATATATATACGTATATAAAACATATACATATATAAAACAAACACAAACAACAACAACAAAAACCAGAACAAAACAAACAAACAAAAACAAACAGGGAAGCTGGGCCAGATAAGTATGTTCAAAGAGAAATTCTTCAAAGCTGAAGAAGTAGAGCTGATTGGGGAATGCTGGGATGAAATGTAGTTTTTCAAGAAAAAGACAGCTCCAGAGAGGAGCTTGTTTCAAACCTGGCAATTTCTAGCAGGGAATTTCATGGTTAAAAGATATACCAGTCACATCCTGCTAGCTGGCCTGAAATGATGAAACAGTTTGGGTTTTAGATCTACAGAAAGAGAACAGGTTATTGCAAACCACTTTCCAATGCCAGCAAACAGGCTTTGGAATAGCGACGAGGAACTAAGGCAATAAATTCACTTGCCAAAGTAAACCTCCTTCCTGCCCCAAGTCCGTAAATACAAACGTACAACAGCATTGTTCCATTCAAGTGTCTGATGGACTGGAAACCATCAGGTAATGGGAGAAGAGGGAGCAAAGGGATTATGGTGGCGAGCGTGTGTGAGGCTTTTTGGGGAGCAGGGCTCACGGCAGGGCGGGCAGCCCCTACCTGCTGCACGGCCCCATCCTTGCCCCGGCGTTACGCCAGGGGCTGGCAGCCCGCAGCTGGGGGTGCCTGAGGACAGAGACGCAGCACGGGGCAATGTTTGCTTGCCTGACTTTCAGTGGTCAGCGGAACCTGGGAGGGGTTTCAGTGCAAAGTTGATCGTGTGTCTTTCCAGTTTGCGGGTCAAATTGTATTCTGCCAGCCCTGTGCAGCCTCAGTTAGTTAGCTGGGAGAGGGGTTTGCTTCACTGTGCAAATTTAACAGCATCACCATTGTAGCAAGTGAGGAATATGTGGTGGCCACGTTTCTTTAAGTGGGACTCAAAAAGAAAAAAGAAAAAAAGAAAAAAGAAAAAGAAAGCCAAATCCAGCAAACAAAACACAAAACTCTTCCTGGTATTAGTGAGTGAGGACTGCAGAAGCAGGCATATCATTAACAACATCCTTATTAATAATGTATTTGTTCTGGGTAGTGCAGGAAGGTTTCAATCACTCATTATGTTGTTTGTTGAGTAACAATGACACAGTCCCTTACCAAGTAGTCTCCAATCTAAATAGTCTGTTTTACATGTTCTAGGTAACATTTAACTATAAAAATGTAAATGAAAAGAGAGGAAATGATCCTGGTCTTGTTTAGCTTCAAGTAATAGACTTGCAAATCATAAATTATATATATATTTTTCAAAATGTTGGCATTTTCCACGCCCCTTGGACTTGTGAAACTCATGCACCTGGTCTTGCAGAAAGAGAGCTGCCAAACTTGCCCCACACAGTTGATTTTTTTTCTTAATTTCTCTTAAAAAAAAATCTTCAGTAGATTTTTGCACCAAAGTTCTTTTGTGCCCTTCTATAAGAAGGGGGAATTAAAATCAAAGCAGGCAGGGCAAGCAGGTGTTTTGGATGAAGGCTCCTGATGCAGTGAGTTTTCCCCATTTACACCAACTCCTGATGCAGGACGAGCATTAGGAGGAAATCCACACACGGACCTGGGGTAAAAACACAGCACTCTGGCTTGTGCTCTGCACAAAGCCACGATCAGGGGCCCGGGCACCCTTCAGAAAGGGAAGATCCTTCACCAAAGCTCCCTTCTCCTGTCTGCGCTCCGTCTGTGAGAAGCATAAACGAAGTTGTGAAGCTCTTTTTCCTTTTCCCCAGCTTCCAAACTTATGCTGAGCATAGGAAAAGTGTGAATTTGATCCTGTGAATGAATAACCAAGCGCACTACGCCAGACTAAAGAGCACACCACGGCCTCAGAGCTGCGAGGGACTCTGTTACCTGGCAGGAGGGAGACCATGAGAGGCAGCCCGAAAGCTGTGGTGCCAGCTCAGTAACGAAGATGTAACGTGGGCGTGATGGCTTACAAGGCAAAATTTAATTTCCCGGTACAAACAAAGGCTGCAAGAGAACATAGTTCAGGGTTAATAGTGACTTCACAAGCCACACTAACAGTCGGTGAATTTGGGTTAGGAAAGAGGGAGAATCACATTTATTCCCCGTAAAATTGTGTGTTGCAAGTCTGTTGATCCTCACGTTTTGATGTAACGTCTGTCATGTACTCCTCACAGCCCTGTGTTAGTATAACCTCGTGCAGTGGTTATGTTTGCGTTTGCCCCTGCGTAAGTCTCTTGTGACCATAAACATGTTTTAGCCAAAACATAAGACCAGAACATCTGTATTTATTTATGTTTGTGGAAAAGAACACCAACTATTTTTTTTTAAACTTGGTTTGATTAGTTTCCATTGAACATTTGTCACTTGTGTTATGCCTCTATGCAGACAATGCTGGGGTTTAAAAGATAGGGAAATCCAGGTAGATGTTCAGAATCTATGCTCTGAAAACCAGTCTCAAGCTCTTTTGGGCTCAGGAGAAGCAGGTTAGAAAAAAAGCATCATGCTGAACCAGACCACTGGTCAGATACTGGCCCTACAGGCGTGCATTTTCACCCATGGTGTGTTTGTGAGTTTTTCCATGTGTTTGTCTGGTTTTTGCATTTCAGAATCCAAATTAACAGACTCTGTCTCGTCCAAAAGTCAGTTAAGGCCTAAGACGGAAAAAATGCCAACAAAACTTAGGAGCACCTGGTCTTTGGTACTCAGCCTTGTCATGAGAAGTCTTTTGAGAGACAGAGTTGAGAAAAGAGTATGTGGACAACTGATGTAAACTTCATATTTTGGGTTTGGTTTGAGAGAATTATTAAGCTATGCAGCCAATAAAATCTCTTAAAATAAGGATCTTTAATAGGAAATGTGGTTTAACCCGGCCGGCAGCTAAACACCACACAGCCCTTTGCTCACCCTCCCCTCTCCCTCTCTGGGATGGGGGAGAGAAACGGGAAAGTGAAGCCTGTGAGTTGAGATAAAGACAGTTTATTAAGACAGGAAAAATAATAATAATAATAGTGATAATTATAATAGTATTAATAATAATAATGTGTAAGAAACAAGTGATGCACAATGCAATTGCTCACCACCCGCTGACCGATGCCCAGCCTATCCCCGAGCAGCCGGCCCCCCACCCCGGCCAGCCACCCCTATATATTGTTTAGCATGACGTCAGATGGTATGGAATACCCCTTTGGCCAGTTTGGGTCAGCTGTCCTGGGTCTGTCCCCTCCCAGCTCCTGCTGCACCCCCAGCCTGCTCGCTGGCAGGACAGAGCGAGAAGCCGAAAAGTCCTTGGCCTGGTGTAAGCACTGCTCTGCAACAATTAAAACATCAGCATGTTATCAGTGCTCTTCTCATCCTAATCCAAAACATAGCACCCTACCAGCTACTAGGAGGAAAATTAACTCTGTCCTAACTGGAACCAGGACAGGAAAGCATGCAGAATTGTTGGTCTTTGTTCTATTAAGAAACACAAATTCCAATATTCTTATTTCCTGTTTTATATCTCAGCATCGGGTTATCACCTGAATAAAGCAGCAGCCAGCCATGGAAAACCTCCACTCTCCTTTCTTTTTAGTGCATGCAGGTCCTCTCAGAGCCTCTCTCACATGGTCTTCCTCTGCAGTAAAACTGGCTTGTAAAGGGTGGAGAGGTTGAGAGGGGAAGTGTTATAGCTGTTAGCCTGAGAAAGGGACTTCACAACTTCCACAACTTCCTAAGGGCTTACTTTGCACTTCCCCGCCCCCCCCCCCCCGCCCCGACCTGGGAGATTAATAACATCTTCTGTTTCTCCCTCTGTCCATTTTCCCAGTGAAATAGGTTCTTTTTCTCAACCTCCATAACGGTATGGCAACTTTTAACGTCACATTGGAGATATGGAAAGGGCTTTAATTTGGACATCCCAGATGATGGAAACACTCTGCTGGCAGCCAAGCCATCCAGTCCACTGGCAATGATGCACTCTGGCAGTTCTAAAGAAAGTTTGTGAGGTGAATCCTGGACTCTGCTCATGCTTTCTCTGTGCTATTTCCATTGGGGAAGAGAGATGTTACCACAGTAAGAGCTAAAATCCAGTAAAGCCACCTGCAGGTAAGTGCCTGGCTGTTGCATAGTGTCTGTGGGGGTCAGCTGCTGCAGATGCAATACCTGTAAAGGACATCTTATTGAAGCAGACAGTAGAAAAAAGGAGGTGTTTCTCTGCACTTTTGGCACTGGAGACAGAGCTGGCACCACACCTTCGTCTTCCTGGTGCGGAGAGCCTGAAGCCTCCTCCCCAGCACAAAAGCCTGCATTATTCCGCTGAGCTCCGCTTCCACCCCAGTCTGTAGCAACCTAACGGTCAGGAGGCCCGCTGAGGGGGCAGGAGATCCAGGCTCAGGCCCTCACCCCTAGGTGCCAGGCAATAGCAGAGGCTGGGACAAGTGCCCTCATCTCCCCCCCGCCGGGGCTGCAACTGCTGCACGGGGTCCTGAGCCCCAGCTGGGCAGTGAAGAGGGAGCCACGGCAGCATCGTCTGCCTGCGGGGACATCGGCCAGCAGGAAGGGACGTGGGTGCTCCAGTGCCTCCTCAAGGTGCCTCTCTTCCTTCCGCCTGTGTAAGGTGTTGTCTAGAATAGGGGATGTCTGAAGAGATCATGGCTTGGGGTTTTGTTACCCACACAAACAATTGGAGACATCTCTAGAAAGTGCAAAGTATAATTGTAAATTATACCCACTGTTCATTCATGATTTAGGCCATTCAAGGAAAAAAAAATAGAATAGTTATTGCAAGTTGATTATTGTGTGCCTTAGCAGAGTAATGGGAAGCGAAGTAACAGAGAAGTCCGTTACATCTACCAGTAAGCCAAGAGCAAAGGCTCAAATTAAGTCTTGCTGAAGACAGCAATGATCCAAAGTTGTTTTAACACGATTTATCCTGACTTAACAAGCGGAATTGGTGGTTTTGTTCTTCACCAGTAATCAGCACTTCTGTTGGAAGTTTGGCTCCAGAGACTTGAAGGCTCTCAAGCCTCGGTTTCCTCATGTGTGCTGCACAGAACTTCTTGGTTTGGGGTGCAGGTACACGGGCAGGGCAGAAGCATGTGGCTACTGTTCCCCGTGCCGTACCTTTCACTGCAGAAAGCTGTTCAAGGGCAAGGAGGGGGTTAAAGAAGGGCAGTTTACGCCTTCCTGTGCTTGTGTAATTGGAGAAAGGTGTGAGACACAGTGCATTTACAGTGCCTTTTAGCATAGAGAAAGTCACAGTCCTCTGCTCAAAAAATTAAAGGCTTTGCTCTCAGATGTAGCTTTTCCATCAGTTAAAGTAGAAAAAAATCAAGACAGAACTTTAAAAATGGCTAAAGGAAGAATTTGCCTTGTTTCTCAGGGCAGAGGAATGACTACCTTCTCACTTGCAATATTTCTGCCTGCAGGTTAGAGCTTTCATTTGAGGTTTGAATTCAGTCCAGGCCAATATGTCAATAAAAGCCTTCACGTTCCTCCAGCCATAATTGCAACTAATGCCATTGTCAACTATGTCAGTGCAATTCTGGGAAAAGAATTTCTGGCTAACTTGTTCTTTCTTTGTATGTTGGACGGCTGCCTGTATGTTTAAGCGGAGTCATAGCACAATATTTGCTATTGTTTCCTGGCTTTACTTTTTATTTTGAATTTCTCAATGTCATAAAATGGAGTTATTTTCTCAGTTTACATTTTGCCCTGTTCTAATAGGTTTGACATTCTAAATTATTGGCACATTACACAGCCTCCATAAAGTGGAAATCATGTTCCGGGTCTGCCATAATAATCATTTCCTTGCTGTACTTTCCCATTGAAGTGAACATGCATTTATTTTGTTCTGGAGCTGTGAATGTCACTGTGAACTCCGAAGGCACAGAAGATGTTAAACTTGAGCTAAAATCGAGTAATCTGACTGAAGAAGTGAGTTGTATTCAGCATGCCACAGCATTTTGTCAGCAGCAGAGAAATGAATGCCTGCAGGTATCCGTGTTTGTTCTGTGTTTGTGTGACACAGGATATGTGTGTGTGTGTGTCTGAGCAGCCACCTGGGAACACTCTGCATTTCTTGTGCAGGGTGCTTTGGTTCCTTCTCCCACCCCATCACTGCTACAGCTTGGCACACTCCTTACTCTTACTGGACTGAAACTTTTGCAATCTGTACCAGGTGTTTAAAACTGCATCTGGAGATCCCATGCGAAGCATTTGTCAGAGCAAACTACTTAGTGTCAGTATCCTCCGGGACACAAAGCACCCAGTTCTGCAGTGTCGAGGAGACAAAACCCAATTAGTACTGACGGAAGCCATTTCTTTAGCACGTTACTTCAGTAACACTTTTTTTATTTAGACTATTCCTCTTTGTGCTACGTTGAAGTACATTAATGCTGCTAATAGTCTTGTCCTTACCTAAGTTCATATTAATTAAGGCACTGAGAGCTGTCTTAGCTTTGGTAGTGGCAGTTTAGACTTTTTAACAGATTTTTCACTGTAATTAAATGCCAGCAATGAGTCAGCTTGTTGATTTCAACACAAACGACTTCCCCGAAATCATACGTGAAGTGGCACACATTATCTTCTCCTCTTAACACAGTAGAGCCTCATTTGAATGTGTAGTACTCTGCAGGTGCCTTATTCTCTTATCCTGGTAGATAACAGTGTCAAGCAGGAACCAAGAGCTACGAAGTAAAGCTGTAATAGCCGGTCAGTTTGATCGCACGATAGTAATTTATTATGAGGCTGAACTGTAAAACTGGTGTTGGGACAGTGCAAGCATAGATTAAAGTCACTGAGGTTAGCAATTTCTTATATCTTGTGCTCTGGAAATTTAGGAATGGTAAGAACTGTTGTAATGAGCCAGAGCAAAGGTGAGCCTGGCTGAAGAGTCATGGACTTCCTGAGCTGATTTTTCTAGTTCGGTCTTAGAAAAGGTCCCAGCAGACAGCCTGCATGGCACTGGCAGTGGTGGAGGGTGGCAAAATATGGAAACCACCTGCTGCTGTTGCTGTGCTCAGTTCAGGCAGATACCACGCGGTAATATTTCCAGGCATTAGAAAATGTGAACCTGTGACCTATGTCATGTGTAGCAGGAAATTTCAGGTGTTATTTTCCCCAGAGTTTTCCCCTGCATGAGTCAGGAAAACCCTTTTTGATGCCACTCACAGAAGAATTACAGATATTATCAGCCTCCAAATACACAACTTTTTTTTTTTTTTCTCATGGAAAGCCATGCATTTGTTCAGACTGAGTGTTCCTCTAATATCACAGAAAATTATCGACATGGCTGCAGAAATGAGAGTTATGAGAAAATGGAGGGGTATATACCAGGGATATACCATTCCCAGCTGTCTTTTGCCAAAAAACGTTCCAGTCTCTTTCACGAACAGCATGGCTGCTGCCCTACCAGCAGGTCAGAAAGGGGCTAAGGCGTGCTAAATAACACAGCCCTTGTTTAGGGTCTTTCACCAGCTGAAAACACGACACTCGAACACAAAGCTGGTGCACGGCAAGTGGCTCTTTGGGGCTGAGCCTGTTTACAGTGCAGCGGGTTTGGCCTGTGTGGTCGCATGTTTAGCTTTCACACAGAGGCAATATCTAATAACAAAGATGCTTGGTTTGTTTTTGTCCTCCTGACTTAATCCTGCAAATGTTTGTTTCCGAGGCATTTCTATATGCAGCACTTCTACTGCTGAAAAGCCTCCTCAGCGAGGAGGGCTCGGAGGATGCAACGGTGAGGCAGAGCGGCCTTGGTGCTGCCGCATAAGCAGAGCCTCCTCTCCCACCGGGCCGAGACTTCCCCGTGTGCACGTACGAAGATAAGAAGAGGTAAGAAGGGGAGTCCTGCTGAAGCCCGCCGTGCCGTACAGGACAGAGCCGACTTCGAGCTGCTGCCCAGGGTGGGGCTGGCAATCACGTTCTTCCCCAGCAGCCGGGAGGTCGGGCCACACGATATTTCCTGTAACTCACAGCCGGCTCCCTCAGCGCACCTCGGCTCCTGGGAGGAATGGATGTGAACTTAGTCACTGTTCTTGCTCTCCTAACAGTCGCGGTCAGTCAGACGTCTGAGAGTAAGTACAACTGCAGTTTATCTGTTTCTATGTTTTAATTTCCTAAAAGTAGAAGGAAAAAAAATGAAAAGAAAAAAAAAAATCACAAGGCGTGTCTACCTGGAATTGTGTCTCCTTAAGCCTCTGCAGCTCTGCAAGGGATCAAAGATGATAGCTTAAAGGTCTGTGCTGTAGCATAGGAAGGTTTTAAAACTGAAAGCTGGCTCTCCTAACCCGTGTAGAACAACTGGAGTTTGTTTCAGTGGAATTAGTTTCACCTGAGCATTCCTTCGTGTTACCCTTAACTGATGTGGGGACTTTGTCGTTCTGCAAAATGGCTTAAACAAGGAAAAGCCGTGTGGGTAATTTATCATAGCAAATATTGTCAGGAACACTGTAGCTGAGAAATTTTCATTGCTGAAGGTGTAAGACCGTTAAAGCAGTAATTTCCGACAGAACACGTAATAAAATTTTACTGTTTGTTTAAAGGGATCTCTCTAGTTCAGCTGTGCTTTCGTACTTTCTGAGCTTCTTGAGAGGCAATATGCTAGAAAATCACTTGTTCTTTTTCGTTTTATGTTCACATGTCCTGGATGGCAAAGATTTCAAAATGCTTATAAGGACATACTTCACGTAACCAATTTCTCATACGCAGCGAAGGGGTTTTCACAGCTTTGCTTCGCATTCACTGTGCATCTCAAGGCTCCATGAGATCTCCTAATGCTTGCTTTTTTCCTCCTGTATTCCCATCAAAATAACTTTCATAACAGATTAGCCAGTGCTGTGCTTGAATTCAAAGTGTTTTTTTGTAATTTGCTAGTGTAAAATAAGTCGTGTTCTCAGAGAAGATGACTCAAATTATGGAAAACATCAATCTTTGCAATTTCTTGCAAATATCACTTGCACTTTCCCCATTTTCCACTGGTTACAGTAGGAGTAGGAAATGCAGAGTTCCCTGGTGATTTAGAGAACACATGGACAAAATGTGCCTTAACGTTTTGTCCCATTAAAATGGCCACTGCAACTGCTGGCCTGAGAAGATTGTGTGAGTTCCTTTCCATTAGATTTATGATCTGGCCAGTCAGCAAGGTCTTGCACAACAGCTATGGCATGTACACACAGACACAGGTCAAAGTAAAGGTTTTCTTAACGCTCATTCTTTCATACTGAACTACCTGGCACAGGGGAAATACCTTCATCGCCTAATTTTCCTTACACAAACATGTTCCACATTTAACAACAACATTCAAACAGCAGAGCCCGCAATAAAAAAGGCAGAACTGCATCTGGTTGTATGGGCACGGGCACACCCTACCCTCATCTGAACCAGCACTCGCGTTAGGCTGCTTAGTTAGGCTGGCCATTATGCATCTGTTCATTTCAGTGGCACGGTACAGAGACATGAATAAATTTTGGGCTGCTACATACCGAATTACAAAAGTTTCCTTTGCTCGTAGCTGTGGATTGGCAGCTGTTGAACTGACGCCAGGTAAGCCATCTGGTGGCCAAACTACACCCAGCCACAGGCAGGAACGTTTCTGCCAGGCAGTGCCAGAAAATAAGCAGAGCAAGGCTGTTTTGAAGTGTGGCAGGAAGGGTTTCCAGGAAGGTGTTTTATTATTATTATTATTATTATTATTATTTATATTTTATTTTTTCCCTTAAAGTAATTAAAAGAAAAAAAAAAGGTCAAATTTGCTTTGAAAACAAACAAACAAACAAAAAAACAAACAGGATATTCTTCTATCCACTCATTGCTTTCAGCATCATGGTTTTACAGTGCCAGACACTGTCACACCTGCTGTGGCAGTGCATGAGGGGCTAAGCAGCAGGTTGGACAAGGAAACTTATTTCAAAGGTGGTTGATCCGAATTTCAATTTGAGAAGACAGTTCTCTTTTGAAAACTCCTACATATATTTAATTTTGAAGACATGAAGACAGAAACTTGATAATTCTTGCATAATAAAAGCATCCAGAACAAGTGCTAAATGCTAAGTGCTAAATAAATGTTGGAATAACACGTAAATAAGACTGTCTGGGTATTCCTGATGCAGTTAGCTGTAGTTATCCCAGTCAAGTTATTCTAGTAACGCCAGTCCGGTCAGCATGAGGGTCATCTGTGCAGTGTGGGAGATGGGTTTCTTCTTATTAAACTGCATTGCTTCATAGAAAAATAAGAGATATGTGTTAATATGACAACTTCTTGTTGCATTGCAATGTGCAAGACATTACATGTTTTTTTTTTATTTGCTAAGAAAAGTAGAAATTTCACCTTCTGGTTAGGCACTGGATAATAGTGTTTGTTTGACCACACCAGTATCTGGTCAGAAACATACTGCTTGCCAATTTTCAGAGTGCACTTTGCCAATTTTCAGCCTGCATCAAGGATGCTGCATGGGAATAGAAAGCTTGCAAACTGATGGTGATTTGACGGACCAAGACACATCTGCAAATCATGGCCTGTATGGCACACCCATCTGTCAGTCTCCAGTTAGCCCTCCTGGCTTGAAACTGTCTGTATCAACAGCGGTCCTCATAGCAGAGCAGAAAAGGCATCACTAAATAACTTCATTTATATTTATTCTAGGCCAGAAAATTATATATTATGATTTATATTTTATTAAACGTTATTTTCACCACTTTAGCAGATATAGCTTAGAATCCCTTCTAAATCTTTTCTTTGTCTCTTTTTCAGTTCTATGCTTCAGGTTTGTGTATTCTCATACAACCTAGATGAAGGAAAGGTTTAATAAGGCACAGTTCAGCATCTGAGTTCCCCTCTCAACTCCAGCTGTTGAGCAACCTCCGTGTTTTAACAGAGTACAACTACGCTGTGTTTGCCAAGGATTCTAGCAACCTGCTTTGTTCACCTGCCAAGCAGGCTCAGAGCCTTCTTCATAATGAAATAGTTACTGACCTACTTTGTGTCAAGCTAAAAAGACATGCTTTAAGGTACTGAACTCTTAAAGCAGCCCCAAGTTTGTTTTAGATGAAAGAAACGTTTTCTGGCAGCTTCATTAGCAAACGGGTACTAAATGATCTGCCTTACAGCAGTTAGTATAAAGTGTACGTGTTCTGAGATAAATCTTCCTTCCAAGGGCAGAGCCTGGATTCGATGGTCATAAATCAACAGCACTGGATTAAGGTGGGAAATTTATCTACGGGAATCGCTGTACTGAGACTAGAGTGTTTTAATACTTATCATAGTCTGACTAATCAAGACATTAATCCAGTTAATCAATGCAAGGGCTTTTTGTGCATATGTACAAAGCCTACTTTGTAACCACAAAAGAATTCCATTAGGAAACACTGATGACTGCTGCTGATAATCCCAGCAGTGCCGAAGTTGTGCAATCAGTGCAGGGCTGCATCAACGCACGATGAATTTGAGACACTTTAGCAGCAGATCTCACATTTCAGTTTAGACACAGAAAGAGCCCCAGGTTCCCGGATTTCACCATGCAAGATAAGCTGTCTGTCTGAACACAGGGTTTGTTGGGAGAGCCCATTCTGCTTAATAACTGTGTGCATCTTTGCTGGACTCCCTTGATCTGTGTAAATGCAAGACCTACCTATCGGGTATTTGAGACGGGGACCAAAAATGTCTTTCCCACTGTTCCCACCTACAGCCCAGTATTTCTATTGTGCTTGGTTAAAAGGAGCAAAAAGGTGCAGGGGTGGGGAATGCCATGGCTCCATCACTCGCTATCTATTTCTGTGTGCCTTCATCTCCTTAACAGGCTGCCCGGGGAGGTTGTGGAGTCTCCTTCTCTGGAGATATTCAAGGCCCGCCTGGACGCCTATCCGGGCAGCCTGCTCTAGGGAACCTGCTTTGGCCGGGGGGTTGGACCCGATGATCTCTTGAGGTCCCTTCCAACCCCTACAGTCCTGTGATTCTGTGATTCCTCTTTTTTCTCCACCTGGTCCCCTTCAGCTAAAATATGAGACAATGACCTGTCCTGCTGTGATAAATTTCCTACAGAAGAGCCTGGCTGAGCCAGTGGCTGCTGTGTTTCTCCCAGTGTCTACCCACAGGGGAATATTTATCTAGCCCTGTCTGCCTAAAAACGGCAGTCAGAGACCAGCAGAATAGCTATCTGCTACTGCTGCTGTATTCCACAGGAGGTCCCTTCACCAGGCACTACAGTTCCTGTAAATGGGAAAGAAAATCTAGGGTAATCAACCCAAAACTGGAGAAAGAGTGAAGTGTTCATGGCTGCTCCAGAAACTGAGCAGGAAGCAGTAACTGCTTTTAACATTTCTTGCCTGAACTCTAGATGACATGGCCTTCTTCAACTGCTAATCATGTGGCTCTCGAATTTGAGAATGATGACCAAAGAAAGCAAAGCAGAAATGATGAAAAACTTTTCTACATACTGAGTTTGGCTGGGTAGAGGATAAGATATGGAAGCCAATGCAAGGCTGTCCTTTCTCTCCACTTCTTCTGAAGTTGGTAAAGCTATACATAGCATGTTAAATAAATCCAGCATAATAAAAAGAATAGTAATAGTGTATTCCACAAGCCGCAAAGGCAAAGCATGCATCCAAAAAGGAGGTCCTTTCTAGGCATCCTTGAGAGAGAAGGTTGGGTGAGTGAGGGTGTTTTCCAGTTACTCTTGTTCGCCCTCTGCAAGAGTGCTTAACTTGCACCAGTGGAATTTCCTGCAAGATTTGAAGTAGTAGAGGCCACCCAAAAATAGGACACAAAACATTTAAATAGCAGTGGATCTTTCCCAGGTGATTGTTCCCAAGGAATAAATACCAAAGCAAGTAATACCACCTGCTGAAATTACAGCAGAGCAATCCCTGAGTGGACCTGTCTTGAGATGATTGCTAAGCTCGTTGATCCTGTCAGCTGCTCCTTTAGTGTCCTCATTAAAGAGGCTCACTGTCACACAACAGGTCTAAACAGTTTTTGGTAAGCAGCCGTGGATTTCTCATTGTGTCACTGGGCCACAGAGACAAGTGAAATGGCCAGCACTGGAAAAATCTCTTAGAGTGACAAAGGGCAATAAAAGGCCAGGCCAACATCCGTGTGTAAAACCGCAGTTCTTTTCTTTTAACCACTGTGTGGACCAGTGATTACAACTAATGAGCCTGACCTAATTGCTGAAACCCAAACATATTTCTGGTATTGGGTTGGGCTGAATTCATTAGCTTTGCTTATTACCACCTAGTTCCTTCCCACTTATGGGATCAGAGCACAGTTATGTTAATAACTCATCCCAGTGCTCCAGGACAACAGGTCCCTTCTTCTGGGGCTCGGGGGAAATACAGAAGTTCCTTGACTCACTGCCCTGACTGTTCTTTAATTTCTATTAAATTTAATTTCTATTAAATTCTAATTAATTTCTATTTGCCATATTGTAACTGTACATGCATGTACAGAACAACAACAAAAAATCAAATTTTATTTAAAAGCGATAGCTTATTTTTTGTTGAAAAGCAGTGAAGTTAGTGCAGACTGGAGTTCCTCAGGGTCAACACCCATACACGCCTATGAAAGCAAGACTGCCTCTCTAAGCACACGCCTCCAACAAAAAGTTACTAATAGGTTCTCAGTCTCTGTAAGAAAGGGAAATAAGCACCACCTCATTCACACTCTACTACAAAATTTCAGTCTGTTTTCTGTCAGTGTATTCACCAGTTTCATTGGAGTCTGTTGTGTGTTCTCATATGTAGAGGCATACTTTTTTGCATAGCTGCATGATTTAGAGAGGATTAATGCTCCAGTTCAAAGATCGACTGAGCATCAGGTAACTGAATTCATTCTAAAATTGCTAATTTTAATTAGCAATTAATTTTGCTAATTTTGCTTTAATTTCCTCGTATATTTATACAGCTTATACAGCTATTAAAGTACATCAAAAATAATTTATTAATTTTCAGTTATAAAGTGTGCAAAGGACAGTTCAATACAATCCAGATCAAGGGAACAAAGCAAGTGACAGCCGAGTACAAGTTCAGGAGACAGCTGCCTCACGCTAAAACCTTCTGTAGTATCTGGTGATTCTGCCTGAGGCTGGCGGTGCTGGCCTTGCAAGTCTTTTAGTTTACTAGACCCCAGAGAAGCACAGGACTAGACCTCAGATAACGTTCAAGATACAATTACCCTTCCCTGAGCTTTTTTTCCTGTGTAATTTTTCTGCAAGGAGCCGACTGGCAACAATGAACGTTCATACTTCAGTCACTAACAGTCATAAACCCTCAGAAAAAATTAAACTTAGTGGTGCTCTGTGAGTTGAATTCCCTTTTGCAAACATGAATTAATTGGCTTCATGAACAGTATGCTGTTTTCTCTCTTCTCAAGAGAGAAAAGAAAAGGACATCAGGGAAATAATACATGTAACATACAATACTTAATTAATCCTTTTGCACCATACAATTATTTATAGCCTTCCTCTCTGGGTTGCCGAGGAGGCAACTACCAGAGCAGCTGGTGCCTTTCACCCTCCTTTATGACTGTGCAGTCCCAGGGCTCTGTCAGCTACCCCACTGGGTACAAAAACCTCCTGCAAGCTGTAGCAGGTAGCGTGACTGGCCTTTGGTCAATTTTGCTATACTGCTAGCTGCTTTAGCTCACTGCTGCAGCTCTGCCAGCATGCTCTGTTATTCTAGCTCTCAGAGAGATTTCTTGTGAGAACCAGGTCACACAGTCTTCTTAGGGGAAATTTTGTAAAGAGACTTCTATTTTCTTGTTTACAGCAACCATTGAAAATGGATTCTCTCGCTTATTCTTATTTCTATCTTTTTTGCTCTTTGACTCCTGCACTCCAAGGCTGAATGGTTACTTAAGAAACAGCATGACTCTTTTCATGGCCAGGAAAAAAATAAAATCAAATAGGAAGATTCCTTCCCTACCGTACACAGATTGATTCACTGGCTGGGACAGAGAAGTCCTTGTTGTGCTCACTTTGAAGCATGGTTTTGATCCCAAGACTCTCACATCCGAGATAAATCCCTCAACCACATAGCTCGCCTTGTCCTTGAACTCTCAAAGGGAATCCCTTTTAGAAGGTGTATTTCTGTGTTAGTGATGAAGAAAAACAAACATTAAAGTGTTACTATTTGTTACCAAAAATTCTTGGGTTAGGATCTGATTTTTAACCTCTAATCACTTTTTTTTTTTTTTTTTAATTTTAAGATGGTGTTTATCAAGCAGGAAAAAATCTGCAGGAGATCATTCCCTAGCAGAGACATATTCAGTCATGAACCCACAAGCCCCAGGGGAAAAAGAAAACACAAAATCCATCAATAGCATTAATAATTTCAAAGACAAACGATAATGAGGCTGATTCAAGATCTTAGGACGAGAGAGGAGGGTAAAAAGCAAGAATGCAAGAAAACATTTTTTGCTGTGAGGGTGGTCAGACACTGGAAGAGGTTTCCCAGAGAGGTTGTGGAGTCTCCATTTGTGGAGATGCTGAGAGCTCAACTGAACACAGTCCTGGGCAACCTGCTCTAGATGATGCTGCTTCAGCAGGGAAGCTGGGCTAGATGATCTCAGGAAGTCCCTCTCAACCTCAACCAGTCTGTGATTCTGTGAAGTTAAGCTATGGGTTGTCCCCTCATGTCTAAGCCATTTCTAACTTTGTTATTACTCTTTTTAGCTTTGTTTCCTGGGGCCTTTAACTGTTGCACGAAAATTTCAGATGAAATTCCCAAAGGAATTCTCCCAAGAGTGGAGAGGTTTGAAATCCAGAAAGCTGATGGCCTGTGTCACCTAGAAGCTGTTATGTAAGAAATGTTTTGGGTGCTTCACTGTGAGAGGGGTACTGTCAAATTGAAACATATTAGGCATCATTTTAACAAGTAGAATCTTAGTTTGCTTACAGAAATTCATTGAAACATAAGATTGTGTGTGATCTAAGAATTGTCCTTTGTTGTGCTGTTTGAACTTAAGGCTGCTAAAATTGAATTTCCTTTCAATAAAAATATTGATCTTTATTCAGCCTGCACTAACTTTGACACGTGCTTTATTTTCACCATTGAAAAAGGACTTAGGCACCTCAGGGTTCTCTGATTTATTATTTTTTTATTCCAATTCTTGATCCCCTGCAAACCCTGCCTAAACTCACTAGTTGGCTTTACTTTTGCACATAAGCAATTTAGCAATTTCAATTATTTTAATTTTTTATTATTATTATTTTGGCTGGTACAATATTACAATGTTTGGCTTAAACTGACAAATTTGTATGTAATACTGGAAATTTTTCATTTCTAGACCATTTCCATGATGACCACAACAATAGTAATAATAATCTACTTACTTTTTTGGCAATAGAAATGTAGAGTTTTGCACTGTGGTTCTCTTCAGAATGACTGAAGCAGGAAAGTTTTTTCAGACTTTGGAGGAAAGTGTATTCATGTAAACCTTCGGTATTAGCAGTTACCATATCTGAAAACAGACAAAAGGAAATGGACATGCTACGAAATATAAGATTAAACATATTTCTTGATGCTTTTGTAGGTGAATGATAAGTATGATATTTATTTATTTATTTATTTATTTATTCATTCTTCATTTTTTTCTTTGACAACTGATTTCTGCTCTGGCAGTCTCTACGTAGGAGACAGAAAGTTCTGTGTGAGCCCACAGATTAGAAGAGTTAAAAAATGGATGAAGAAGAAGCACAAGATTGCTGGGAAAAAAGCTCATGGTAGAAAACACAGAAGAAGCAAAAGCAATAAAAAAAGAGAGAAGCAGCAGTAACATGATGAAGCAAGTCCCATGATGAAGATACCTGTGGCATACAGCACTCTGAACAGACACCAAACTACACCAATGAAGGATGACTATAGCATTAAAATAACCTTCCAAATATCTATGTTCTAGAGACAGCAGTGGCAAAAATCATCACCTGTATACAACGATGATGCTGGGCCAATTACCAACAAAATGACTCGATGTTCCTGACAATGTCTTGTAGCATGTGCTCTGCTGTACCTCCTTGATTTATGGATATACTTAAATCCCCCTGTTTCTCACACTGCTTTCACAGCTACCTCCCTGTGATTTCTATTTAACATGCCAACAATCCTTCTCATTGTTCTATTTATCCCACTCCCAATCTTTGCTCCATTTCTTCCCTCTTTGCAATCATTTTTGTGCAATAACATTGTGCTGCTGCCTTTTTTTTCTACTCTTCTAGTCACAAACCTGGACTTTTTTCTATTTTTTTTCCTATGTGATTTTACAGATACATTTCTAGATCCTAGTTTAGTGTTGGCCAAAACCATGGATCTTTTGCCTACTCCAAACACTCTGCTCTCAGCCATTATTATCGCTGGAAATACCAGAATACCATTGAACCAAGCCTGGTCATCGGACTCGGCATGCGGCATCCAAAGCTATGCAGAAAAGATAATCTCGATTGACGTTGTGCATTTAATTCCCCCTTCTTCATGGCATTTGATGAATTAGCTCCTCAGAGTTATCTCCTGTATTTGTTCTGTAATTCTTATGTCTAACTATACTGCAGACATGGGAGGATGCAAGGCAGATGACAGTAGATAGAAGCAGCCTCTTCTGAGTTCCCTAAAGAAGAAGAGGAACATCTATAGCAAGGCCACTAGAGAACAGGTAGCACACTCCCACAGACACATCAGTGATGAAAGAAACTCCTTCCGAAGCAGATAAGAGAAAACAAGAAACATAATTATCATCTCTGATAAGCCAACGGTGCCCTAACAGGGATGAGGCAACGCTTCCTGCAGTTTCTAGGGAATACTGTGTACACTGCTTATACTGGCACAGCTCCATCCTCTGCCTGCCATGATGACATGTAGGAAGCAGGCTGCCAGGAGCAGGAGTTGCAGTTTTTTTTTCTGGCTGGGCATGCACAGGAGCTCTTCCTGCCGACTGCCTTGTACAGCAGTGTGTTGGTGTCTTGTGTATTAAACGGAATCCAAACCTCATGGGCCCAGGCTAGCAGAGCACCAAGAACACTGAAATATATTACACTGTGTTATCGATTCCCAGCAGCTCTGTTCCCTTTATTCCTTGTGCTCTGCTATTGATTCCAGATTTTATCTTCATGCTTCCCTCTTGAGTCCCCATCCAGGTGGGTCTGTGATGGCATCTTAGCTCCTCGTAGCTTTCTCACCGATGCAACCAGTAGCTTTTGAGCCTATGGAGTGTACCCTAAATATTGAGACTGGTATAACACTGACTGTACTCTAATTTCCATGTCTGTTTTATCGGGGATATTCAACATATTCAGAAAAGCAGCAAAGTGGAGTCTAAATGTATTTTTGTAGTTTTTAATAACTGCAATTACTACAATGTCACGAGTGTTGTAAGACCCAGCCGGATCTGCAACTCGAATGCTATTAAAATATTTGCCTTTACTGGACCTATTTTAAAAGACAGTGTGTGATATTTTTGTTTATGGCTTCCAGCTCTTCATACTGTATGTTATCTCCTATTAGTTTCTCCTGGATCCAGCAGATTAAATTGAAAGATTAGGAGAAGATAGAGGCCATCTATCTCCAGCTGCCAAATGTGTTTTGATTTTGTGTTCCTGTGCATTCTTTTGGGAATTGAATTAGGAATAACGTCTAGCAGTCAATCCAAAAAAATGTCTTCTCCAGTATTGGTATATCAAGTATCAAAACAGCACTTTGAAGACCTGCTCTCTGGTACAGCTTCATTTATCCCTGAACCCTGACACACAAACACCAAATACAAAAAGGAACATTCTTCCAGTTTCCAAACCTTCACTTAGGTGACCTCACACTCTCTGTACCTGAGCATTATTTTTGACCTTTACTATTTTGTACTTGGCAACAATATGAAATCAATATTTTTTTCTGTAGTTATCTCAACATCTTGTTTTGCAGAAGGGCTTATTACAGCACATGACTTTGTTTTCCAAAAAAATGATAGCAATGGGTTTAGGCAACTAAAGATGCAGTCGGCTGCTTCTGATAACCTCACTGAGCATTTTAGTGACTTAGAAGCCTAGTTTCCATTGAATTCCATCCCAATTTGGCCAATGATTCATTTAATATTCTTGAAAATTCCAATAAATTTACTCCGTTTCAAGAAACAGTTTTAACGTTTGGTTGTTTAATTTATTTTAAGAGTCATCAAATCTTAAAATATTAACTTAATATGGTGATCTCTGTCTCTCCAGGCTTTAGAAAAACCTGTCACAGATAGGATTGCCTAAGAACTACGAAACAGAAACAAAGATTCTGGCAGGTCTATCGAGACAAAACCAGAGTCCTAAAGTTGTTACCGTGACTTGTAACCAGAGGTAAAGGAGAATCATCAGACAAGAAACACTTTTCTCTCAAAGCACTTGGTTTAGGAGATTCCACTCACTTCTGCATAAGTGAGAAATGCTAAGAGAGACTCAAATTCAAACTCATCTTCTGTCTTAATGGGCTCAAATGATGAACGGGCTTTAAGGGAGGAAAAGGATGTTTGTTTGTCCTCTCACTGCCAACGTCTGAGCTTCAAGGTCATTCTGAATTATTCCGGGTTTCTTTGGTAATTGCATCTTTAGTGAGTGGACCGTTCCCGTTCTCAGGTTACAAGTTCCATGGTTACAGAGGTGCAGCAATCCTTCTGACACACAAATACACCAAACGCCATCTCTGTTACAGTCTCTGCTGAAAAGATCACTGGGCAGATTGGTTAAGTTCTTCAGCCATGGAAGGGGAATGACCTGCACTCTCACAAGATGGGGTTCAGATGGTGGCAATCCCAAGTCTGGGGCATGACTTGGTTAGAGGACTGTAAATTACCTAAGATCTGGAACAAGATCCATCAACAAATTTATTGTTATTTACTGCAATTTTTCTGAGAAATCTATATAAACCAATTGTGGTCAATTCCATTGCAACAGCTGTATAGGCAGAGCTTTCTTGCAAACAGTATAAGTATTCCCTGACATTACACTCAGTGACAGGAAAATTGGATCTGAAGCCTCTTGAAGCTGAACAGAAAGAATAATGCTCTTGACAACAATCACAGAAGAAATTGTAGCAATTATTTAGAAGTAGTAGTAAATCTTAGGCTACAAAATACTAGTAAGGGCTACTAAATTAGTTACCAAAACAGTCAGCAAGCGAAGGTTGTCTGAAGTAGATGTAGATTTAAATTAGAACATGGAGCAAGCATCCTTAGAAGACAAATACATTGCTTTTTTCAGCTTAAATTAGATACCTGGTCCCTGAATTTAACTTCAAATAATTACAAAAAAAACTAGGATTGCATTGTGTCTTTAGACTCTGTTTTAAAATTCAGAAAATCCAGCAACTGGCTGTTACATTTTACCTTTTAGCTTTCCTTCATCAGCTGCAGGGTGTAATCTGTAAATGTGCTTTGGTATGGGCAGAGTAGGTTATCATTCTGTTGGCTACAGGTGGTTCATTCATTTGTAGTGTTTTTAAATTTCTTTTACTGTTTTGCACATATATTATTTCAAATTAATATCAATGATTTTGTGCATGTCTATGTCATACTGTCTTCAACAACACAGAAAGTTAATGAGAAAGGCTGTGGAAAGACTGGAAACAAGGCAGTAAATATGGATCATCCCTTGGTCAGATATGTGAAGATGTAATAAAAATCAGAAGATTGCTATTTACAGCTGCACATATTGTTGGCTACACACTAAAAAAAAAAAAAATCTGCTTTTACCATTCTGGAAGCAGATAGGACGTTTATCAAAAACAAAGCCTGATGTGACTGCAGGCGGACAGGCAAGCACAGTTGATCTGTCAGGGAGCAGCAAGGGCAGGCTGCCAGGCAAGGGCAGGCGAGCCAGGAGCAGAACGTGACACCAAGGCTGGCCGGGCAGCGGCCTCGCTGACAAGGGCATGCTCTCACGGTGCCCAAACAGAAAAGCAAAGCAGGTCCAGGGACAGCAGCAAGGGTCAGTTGGGAGGCCAGGTTTGCAGGGAAGGCTGTGGCAGTGAGGCAGGTCCGAGGTGAAGCTGGGCGTCATGTCCATGGCCAGGAGCATCCCAGGAGGGAGCTGGACATGTGCACCTGCAGAGCTCCAAAGTTGGGAGGCAGCTCCGAAGTGATGAGAATCTCCCTGCTGCTCCCTGCCTCACAGCCCTCTTCGCTACATCTGACCTGGCTGAGGAGGGCACGCTGTATGGCAGCTGGCCCTGCACAGAGACAGCAGGGTCCCCAGGGTGTAGGGAAGGGGCTGTGAAGGCCCAGCGTGCTGCGCTTCCACCCCGACATCAGATCCTGCAAATTTAGGACCAGACAGCTGGTTTCCTCTCTTCCTGAATGGGTGCGGTTCTCCACGGCAGCACAAAGTACCACAGTGTGAGGAGCCATTCTTGCCCTGGTGTACGTGGTGAGAGGCTGGGATTAGGAGCCCATTCTAAGTCTGGAAGAAGGAAACTTTATTTTTTCTGTGGTAGGAAGAAGGAGGAATTGAAGTTTTAGATACCCAGGGGAGAAGTTCAACTCTTCCAAAAGAGCAGAAAAAAAAAATCAATTTTCTAGCAGGAAGTCTGTTTGGTCTGTAGGCATGGAAGATGTGGTGTGTCTATAGGATGTAACCACGCCATGGCCTGTTCAGTTTGCATTTTGTCACTGTGTTTTTTCAGGATTACAAAGGGAACTGGCTAGTACAGAGACTGATGTAAGCTTATCAGTAGCGTGCGGAGTACCAACTGCAAACAAAACTCCCAATTTCTCAGTAGCATTTCTCAATTTTGCTCTATGAAGAGTTCCATGACAAATCTGTGACTATGCATGATGCTAGCTGAGTGATTACAGGTTCAAATCAGATTGAACAAACAGGGCAGGAGCTAAGGCTTTCCATGAGAGCTTTCCCCTTCCTTTTGCATTGTTTTTACTCGCTCCTAGGACTGTGGAAACAATCTATTTGTGTTGCCCTGACACTGCGTGAGGTGAGGAAGGTGGTGTCCCTGCCAGCTGTAGCCATCAGATGCCACAAAAGCTGACACCAGCTGCCCAGGGAGGGTATCCCTTTGGCTCTAGCGGCTTTAAAATCAGCCTGCGATTTGGCACTGCCCGCTCCCAGCACCCCGGGACAGGACCGCCGAGCCCCTGTCCCCCCGGGGGTGTGCCCGTGTGAGGTGTGCGGGTCCGTGTGAGGTGTGCGGGGCTCATGTGAGGTGTGCGGGGCTCATGTGAGGTGTGCGGGGCTCATGTGAGGTGTGCGACTCCCCGACGCGACCCCCACCACACGCCGCAAAATGGCGGCGGGGCTCGGGCCGGGCCGGGCCGGGCCGGGCGGGCCGGGCCGTGCCGTGCCGCCCGTTGCTAGGCGACCGACTGCCTCCTCGCCTCGCCGGGCCCCGGCGGCCGCCCTACTCTCACCCGCGGTCGGCCGCGCGCTCCCATTGGCTGCCCCCGCGCGGCGCTCGGCTCCCATTGCTCCGCCGCCGCCCGTGCCGCGTCCTCATTGGCGCGCCGCCCTCTGGCCACGCCGCGTCACTTTCTCACACCATTCCCCCCGCCTCCTCCGGCGGCCGCGGCGCGCTCGGAGGGCGGGACCCGGGACGGCGGCGGCGCCGGTGATTGGCCGGCGGGAGCTGCCACTCAGCGCGCGGGCAGGAGCCCGGGCCGCGGGGCCGTTTAAAGGCGCCGCGCGCCGGCTACCGGCGTTTCCTCCTCGGCGGGAGTGCGGCACCGGGCGGCGGCAGCAGCGGCAGCGATCGCCATCGCCTCGCGCAGGTGAGCGGCCGTGGGGCCGGGCCGCGTCCCCTCAGAGCGGCCGGGGCCGGGGGGCGGCTGTGCGCGGCCACGGGGCGAGGTGCCGGTACCAGGTGCCGGTACCGGGAGCGCAGGGTCGGGTTTTCGGCTGGTGACTCGCAGCCGGGGGCTGTGCACTGTGTGTTAGTGGCCTCAGAGGGTACCTCAGAAATGCCAAAAGTGTCGGCGGTATCCTCATGGCTCCCTACAGGTACCTGGAGGGAAGGTGCGGGGAGCCGGGGGTCGGCCTCTTCTCGCAGGTAACTAGTGATAGGACCAGAGGGAATGGCCTCAAGCTGCACCAGGGGAGGCTCAGGTTGGAAACGAGGAGACATTTCTTCTCAGAAAGCAGTCAGGCATTGGGACGGGTTGCCTGGGGAGGTGGTGGAGGCACCGTCCCTGGGAGCGCTCAAGGAAAGGCTGGACGTGGTGCTGAGAGATGTGGTTCAGTGGGTGATAGTGGTGGTGGGGGGATGGTTGGACCAGGTGATCTTGGAGGTCTCTTCCAACCCCAGCAATTCAGTGAAGAATGATGATAAATGCTGCTGGTTGTTGTGGGAGAAGGCGTTTCTACATCTGGCAATGCAAAAGAGAAAGTTGTGGCTGTCTGATGCTGCTCATTCATTCCCTACAGAACCCAAAGGGGATGCAAAACAAAGCAGGTTCCTCGTTGCCTTACATTGAAGCATCTCAGGCTCTTGATTTTTTGAAGAAGTAGTACTTCTGGGTACCATTTCACTCTCAGTGACTGGGATTGTTTGTTGTTGGACCAGGGGAACAAAAGGCTGCTTGTCTCAGGTCAGATAATTTCCATCGTAACAAGTGACTTTCTTAAGATGCCACACGTCACATTTTCTTAAGTGACCAGAGCAGGCGTATAAAGCAACGTTGTACACTGCAGTGTAACCTGACTGCCCTGGCTGCTGCTGCGCCGAGCGTACTTGGTGAGAATACAACAGAAATCGCCTCCCTTAAGTTGTCTTCCACAAAAAGCTCTTGAGCGAGGGAACTGCAGCAAGTAACGTGTAATTAAATGCTGGTGTTGATCTCCAAGCCCTGTAACTGGCAAGCACAGAAGCAGAGTGTTTTCCTCAGAGCTCACCAATGATGCGAACCCTTTTGGCATACTGAGCTGTCCTCAGAAGAAACGTCTGATTAAAAGCCGTTGTTCTAGGGCTGTGACATGACAAGTCCATTATATGCCGTCATCTTGTCTTCCGCGCTCATATGTAACTTAATTAAATCTGCAGCCTCTGCTCCCTGGTAACCAATGATGGGATGCATGGCAATGGCACGGAGCTGTGCCAGGGAGGCTGGGGCTGGACGTGAGGAAGAATCTGTTTGCCATGAGGGTGGCTGAGCACTGGGACAGGCTTCCTAGGGAGGTGGCTGGTGCCTGTCAGGGACACTCAGATAACGCCCTCAGTAGCGTGCCCTTGATAACTTTTGGCTAGCCCTGGTGTGGCTGGGCAGTGGGACTTGGTCATCTTTCCAGGTCACTTCCAAGTGAGCTGCTCTGTCCCAAAATTAACCATCGCAGTCTCTGCAGGATCGTGTTGGGGTCTGGGGGCGAGGCTCAGCCCTGGGGTGTCACCGTGACCGTGCCAGGGCATCCCACAGCTGGCTGTGCCCTGTCTGGTGCCATCCAGAGGGAGGAAGGGGTGTCTGTGCCATGGCATGCTGCTCTCCAAGTGGCTTTTTGGACCTGGAAAGCTCGTGGTTGGTGCTGTTGGCATTCATTCACCCTCCTCTGCTCGCCAGTGCCTGTGCAGATTCAGGATAAAATGCAGGTCTGGGAGCAGCGCTCCCAGAAAGCCACGAAGCTCGCAGCTGCTGTCTGTCCCCCTAAATCCTTCTCACGGTCAGTGGGGCAGCCCTGGAAGCACGCATGGGATGCCCACGGGAGCTGGATGCAGCTCTGGGCATCCCGTCTCCCAGCTGCAATTTCATTTAAAAACATAAAAAAAAAAAAGGTGAAAGCAGCAGGGCAGCGTGTTCAAACACAAATAGGAAGGTGAGGGCAGCAGGGAAGCCTCCGGCACGGAGAGCAGGGGAAGCCGGCGGGACGCGTGGCGCTGGCCGCAGCGGGGACACGGCGACGCTTCGGGGTCGCGCCGTGCCCGCGCCGCGCGCGCTCCCGCGGGGAAGGAGGGGGGGGCGCGCGCGGCGCGTGCGCGCGGTGCACGCCCCCCCCCCAGCTCCGGCGCATGCGCCCTGGCCGCAAGCCGCCGGCCATGGGATTCCGCAGCGTGTGAGGGACGGGACGGGACCGGGGGGGTGGCGGGGAGCGGAGGGCAGAGGAGGGGAGGGGGAGGGAAGGGAGAGGGGGGGAGGGGAAGGGAAGGATCGGAGGGGAGAGGAGGGGAGCGGCTGCCCCCGCGGCGCGGCCCCGGGTGGGTCCCGGTAACCTTGAGGCGGGTGTGGGGGGGCGGCCGGTGGCGGCTGAGGGCCCGCCCCGCCGTCCCGGGGGAGGAGCGCCGTAGGTGGAGGGATTGGAGGGATTACAAGGCCGTGGGTGCTCCTCGGGCCGGGGAGCGCACCTCTAGGCATGGTGTCGGCGGTCATAGTTCAGGGATGGCAGAACGGAGTGGGTGTTAGGGGCGCAGGCAGAGCCTGGCGTCTCTGTGGCACTTATAAGCACGGTGGAACACCCAGGGTCACTGAGCGTAAAGATACAAGCAGGTTCGGAAAGCTCTGACCTGTGCTATGGCTGGGTTTATTCCTGAGTTAGTTGGTTCTTGATCAGCAACAGTTTAAAAAACAGTCCGGTGTTCCTAGCCTGCTTGTGTAGAATTGCGACTGTGCTTACATGCAGAAATAGAATAATAAACAGATTCATTTCTCAAACACTTTTTGATAATGTATTTTGCTGCGGTGAAATACCTTGGGCTTTAGCTAAACGTACCCGGCTCCAGTGCTGAAATTGAATTCTCAGTTAAAAGAACTTATAATCAATTTTATAACATTTTATATTGATGTTTTCAGTATGCTCAGACCAAAATCTCTGAGGCTTGCCTTTTGCAAATGAACTTGTAGAATACCTAAAACTTAACCTTTTCTGTATACCTGCAGAGAAAGCTAAAGTACATACAAAGTAGGTCTCTAGAAACAGATGTGTATAAATGAGCTGTTTTTGTTTTTGTTTTTTTTTCTTTTCTTAAAGATCTGCCACAATGCCTGGGTCTCTTCCAGTGAATGTTGAATCCTGTTGGCCCAAAGATGTGGGAATCGTTGCGCTAGAAATATATTTTCCTTCTCAGTATGTTGACCAGACAGAGCTGGAGAAGTATGATGGCGTGGATGCTGGCAAGTACACCATTGGGTTAGGCCAGTCGAAGATGGGGTTCTGCTCTGACCGTGAGGATATCAATTCCCTCTGCTTGACTGTGGTTCAGAAGCTTATGGAGAGGAACAGCCTCTCCTATGATTGTATTGGGAGATTGGAAGTTGGAACGGAGACAATAATTGATAAATCAAAATCTGTAAAGACTGTCCTGATGCAACTTTTTGAAGAATCTGGTAATACAGATGTAGAAGGAATCGACACCACGAATGCATGCTATGGAGGCACTGCTGCTCTTTTTAATGCGGTTAATTGGATTGAGTCCAGTTCTTGGGATGGTAAGTTCAGGGTATTTTCCTGCAAATTTACGTCATTCTCTGTTGTTGGTTAATCTCTTTATAATTACAGTGTCTATGCTTAACTGTATAAAATCCAGAGGATAAACTATGTTAATTCTTTCTGAAGTGTTAAATACTCTGGACATTTGCCACTAGTTAATTACATGCAGAAGATGAGACTGTGGATAATCATCACTGGTCTTTTCCCATGAAATTTGGTAGCTGACAGAAAAGTTAAATGGTTTGAAATAACCAAATCCCAAAAGTTGCTGGTGGGTAGCAAAATCTAGATTCTTGGTTAATTCTCATTGTTATTTCTGTGTGTTTTTACAGGGCGTTATGCACTTGTTGTTGCTGGAGACATTGCTGTGTATGCCACTGGAAACGCCAGGCCAACAGGGGGAGCTGGTGCTGTTGCTATGCTAGTTGGCCCAAATGCTCCTTTGATTTTTGAGAGAGGTGAGCCCTGTGAGAAAACAAATTTCAGCCAGATACTCAATCCATTCTGAAGCCTGCCCCCTGTTTCTCTGGGTTGCTGGAGGGCTGGATTAACTCCCACTAATGTCAGGAAGTTGTCTCCTTTTGGCTACCTTGGCCAAGTCTCCTTACAGTACGCACTAAGAACCAGTTAGAGATGCTTCTATCTGTTTTGTACTAGGAGATTCTCCAATAAAGTGTGGGCTAGAACTGAGTAACAAAGCACTGCACTCTATTTTCAAGAAGAAATGACCTGTTAATGTGTTTGTGATGCTCACGCCTACTGTACTTGAGTTGCAGGCGGTTGAGAACTGTGTGAAACATTACCTAGAAGGCCTTGAAGTGCTAAGAAAACCTGTTTGTCTGGGACCAAATATTAGTTGCTTCCCACGTTTGTGAAGTGATGTATTCAAACTAACTCACAGAAGCTGAATAAAATAATATTCAACGTTGCCAAATTCTCTCCATCAGGATTGCGCGGAACCCACATGCAGCATGCCTATGACTTCTATAAGCCAGACATGGTCTCCGAATATCCTGTCGTTGATGGCAAGCTGTCTATACAGTGCTACCTCAGTGCGTTAGATCGCTGCTATACTGTCTATCGCAACAAAATCCACGCCCAGTGGCAAAAGGGTATGTAGCCACAAATACTGGAACGTATAATTACACAGTGTATTTTCAGGCTTTAGCATCCAATCTAAAGACTAGCATACTGCCTCCTTTTTTGTGTTTTTGAGGTGGTTGAAATGTTTGCTCTTCCCCCTTAAGAAACACATTATTTCTGTACTGTTACAACTGAGTACCTGATGATCAATAAGGAGTAGTCTCTTCAGGCTTTTGTTGTGGCAATATAAATATCTTGCTTCAGAGTGTGTTGTTTTTCCCTCCCCCAAGGCTCTTAAAATATTGGGGTTTGTATTTAAATACAAAGTGATGATATTTATTTTATCCTCCCATGTTTAGTAGTTGCTTCACCCCTATTAAGAAGGACAGGTTTGAAGGAGAGATGAAGCAGGGTATTTCTTATTTCAAAATGCTTGGTAGAAATACTGAGTTTCTGTTAAGCTTATAGCTATTTCTTCTAGAAGAGTAAACATTGCTCAATGGTGCACAAGATCAGTAAGAAATGAATTTTTAAACAGAAGTTTAGTCAGTGTTTTAAACGAGTTTGCCAGTAAGAGTTAGTCTTGAGTTGTCCTTTGTATGCTGACATATTATGATGACTAAATAGTGCCATCCCCCTGTTTTATTTTAATAGCTGAAGTGAGTACAAGTAATAAGTTGTAACACAACTTTTCTGCCAATTCCAGAAGGAACAGACAGACGTTTCACCTTGAATGACTTTGGATTCATGATCTTTCATTCTCCCTACTGTAAACTGGTGCAGAAGAGTGTGGCTAGACTGCTGCTGAATGACTTTCTCAGTGACCAGAACCCAGAGATGGCAAGTGGCATTTTCAGTGGGCTGGAAGCTTTCAGGTGAGAATGGTTGCTGCCTTACATATTCAGATAGTCTTAATTTGGTAAACATGCAAAATATTCTTCCTTTTCCTCTAACTATTACTGACCGCTTATTTTTTGCATTTATCTATCGGTTGTAATAGGGATGTAAAACTTGAAGATACATATTTTGACAGAGATGTGGAAAAAGCTTTTATGAAAGCTAGTGCAGAGCTCTTCAATCAGAAGACCAAAGCTTCATTACTTGTGTCCAATCAGAATGGAAATATGTATACCCCTTCAGTCTATGGTTGCCTTGCCTCTCTTCTAGCCCAGTAAGTATAAAATTGGAAAACCAATCTCATAGCTTTTTATATGTAAGCACATAAAATGTTACAAAACTATTCTGCATACGCAATTAGTTCAAGTGACAAGTGGATTCAAAGTTTGTGTCAGAAGCTAATCTAAAACACTGCTTACTGCCTTCCAAGGTAGGATCTTATTTGTAAGGTGGTGTACCTTTTCCCAACCTTCTCTCCCCTAACCTCTCTAAAAGACACTGCCATAGTAGAAAACAGAATCAGAATGCTTTCTCTGTTTCCCTATAATAATAGAAGCAAATATTTACTTAACTTTTTTTCCCATCACTGAGACTTAAAAAAGCATGCTAAGTATAAATTAAACCACTCATCTTGGGTCTCTTGTATTGTTACTTTGCATTCCAAGATGTGATGTTTCATTTTAGGCTTTAGGACACTTGGGAATGAAAATTGGCCACCTCCTAGATTATCATATTCTGGGCATTTCTTTGCTCTTTGTTTTTGCGTAGGCAGCCTTGAAAATCATCTCATAACAGCAGTGTTTGAAATCTTGTTTTAAGAAGCCCTCATTTATGCGTATAGCATGCTAGATGTGGTGTTGTAGTTGATACAATCTGTCTGCTTTTTCTAAGCTAGCTGCACTTTCTGGTTATTTAAAACAGGCATCTTGACTTAATTCTCAGCTTAAACTGTTGTTTGGTTTGCAGGTACTCTCCAGAGCATCTTGCAGGACAGAGAATTAGTGTGTTCTCATATGGCTCTGGTTTTGCTGCTACTCTGTATTCCATCAGAGTTACACAGGATGCCACTCCTGGTGAGTGAAACGAAGAGATACTAATTAACTCCCTTGCACAGCTCACCTCAAAAAGCTTTGCTACATTACCCACCAGCCTAAGTAAACCTGTAGAACAGTGCTAATGACAGTAACATTAAAGATGTTCCAGCTCCAGGATATGTTTTAAGTGACTCTTTGGGCAAATAGATAGTATTTTTCAAATGCTACAAGTGTTTTTCTCAAGTAATTGGGAATACTTATACCTAACTAGAAACTTAGCTTCTATAACGCAGAATATTTTGAATAGTCTTGCTATGCTAACATGCTAGTGTGCAGCTTTTGGCACTGGTGCAAATGGTACATGATGGGTTTATGTTGTAGGTTCTGCACTGGACAAAATAACTGCCAGCCTTTCTGATCTTAAAACAAGACTTGACTCGAGAAAATGTATTGCACCTGATGTCTTTGCTGAAAACATGAAGATTAGACAGGAAACTCATCACTTGGGTAAGAACTTCATAAACATACATTGTAGAACCATAATCTTAGAATTGCAGAACAGTGTGGGTTGGAAGGGATTTTAAAGGTCATCTGATTCCAACACCCTTGCCATGGGCAGGAACACCTCCACTAGGTCAGATTGCCCTGTGCCCCATTTAGCCTGGCCTTGAACACCTCCAGGGATGGGGCATCCACAGCTTCTCTGGGCAGCTTGTGCCAGGGCCTCTCCAAACCACTGAGTGAAGAATCTGTATCCATAAATCCAATCTAAACCTACCCTCTTTTAGTTTAAAGCCATTACCCTTTGTCCTATCACTAGGACTTCCTGACAGAGTCCCTCCCCAGTGTTTTCCCACATGTCCTGGAAGGCCGCTATAAGGTCTCCCCAGAGCCGCCTCTTCTCCAGGCTGAACAGCCCCAGCTCTCTCAGCCTGTCTTCATGGGAGAGGTGCTCCATGGTCATCTTCATGGCCCTCTTCTGGACTTGCTCTGACAGGTCAGTGTCAGTCCATTCCCTTTATATGTTGGGGGCCCTAGAGCTGAACACAGTACTCTGGTATTCCAGTATTCCTAATCCTACAGCAAAATACTTAATTTGCACAGCTGTAATGGTTTGGTTATGGAATGAAGAGGATGTCCAACTCTTTCTACTTCCTTGTAGCTTGTAAAGTGCTTTCCTGTAGCTTGTACTCATTGAAATGAAATGAAACCAAATGAAATTGGTTTTCCCGTCTTAGTACTTCTAAACTGCAATATGTAAAGGCCAGTGTTGAATGAAACTCTCACCAGGAACCAACTAACAGTATGTTGTTGTTTTTTTATTTTTGCAGCCAACTATATTCCACAGTGTTCTGTAGAAGATCTCTTTGAGGGAACATGGTACCTTGTGCGTGTGGATGAAAAACACAGAAGAACCTATGCACGACGCCCAATCATGGGTGATGGACCTCTGGAGGCAGGAGTTGAAGTTGTCCACCCAGGCATTGTTCATGAGGTGAACACTGTGCACTCTTTTAAAGTTTGATGTAAATGGCGGAACGGTTTATGTGGTTGTCTTAGCATGTGCACGTATGGTAAAAGATGAAGGGATTTAACAAATTATTTCAAGTGCTTTGTTAAAATATGTAACATACAAGCCAGAAGTAAAAAAAAAAAAAAAAAACACACATGGAATTTTAAAAAGTACATTTCATCATAACAAGAATGAAACTGCACAAGAATGAAACAAGAAGAAACTGGCTGTTTTCACATGATCACTTTGCATGAAGCATGACCGATGTGAATGACTTAAAACCAAGCTGTCCAGTGTAGCATGAATGTTGTTTGAGAGTTGGACTAGCCATGAAGTATTGAATGTATGTGAACTAGAAAACTGTATTTAATGTCTTTTTTCCCTTCTTCTTAGCACATCCCAAGCCCTGCTAAGAAAGTGCCAAGAATCCCTGCAACTACAGAATCTGAAGGCGTTACTGTTGCCATTTCCAATGGGGAGCATTAAGATACCTCTGTGAGGTGGGGAATGGAAAAAGGTGTGAGGGTAGGGTGAAAGAAAGGATTACAGTAGTACTGAAGTACTTAATTGGGGATGAAAAACCTTCAAACTCCTTGAAAGGATTTGTCTTAATGCAGTGTGCTGATATTTATAGTATTTTCAGGACACTAAAATCATTAATATACTGGAGATAATGGGACTTGCTAGGGGCTTTGTGGATTCTTTAACATGTCTGGATTTTTTTAATTGCGGAGTAGTAGCTGTAGTCTATTACAAGGTCTTTGTACATAGAAAAAAAGTGAATCTTCTGCTTGCTTTTTCCTTGTAAAATGGCTTGAAACCTACACTTAAATTCTACTTGTATGCAAAAGTGTGTGGCAAAATAGTCCAAGCTTTTAATGTTAGGGTTCTCAGTGCCTTGACAGTAAGCAGTCAGTCTTCTGAATTCTGCACTTCTCTTGCCCTTTATCACCTTCCCTTTCTTCTCCCGGTCTACCTCTCCTCACCCCATTGCTTTGGAAAAGATACAGAACCAAGTAACGCTCATTACTGGAATAAAATCACTCTCCCCTATCAAAATAGTGGATCAAGGACCACAAGGCTGAAAGTAACTAACAATGTTAGTTACCATGAAGTTCCACCTAAAACCCATCTTGTGCATTTTTTACCTGCCTTATAAATCACATCAGCCTGGGGGGAAAGAGGAATGACAAGGGAGGTAGACGGTTGTTCTTCTAAAGAACATAAAAGGGTATATTTCTTGGACTTAGTGATTTGGCACTTTTCAGGATTATTTAACTGTAACAAGTATTTAAAGGAGCAGAATTTTCAAATAAAACTTCTAGACATTATGGAGCTGTTTTAATTGGCAAACTAAGAAAGGGAGGAGGATCATTTTGTCTGGAACTCTGGCCTCTCACTATTCTTTATATAATACATTTCTAAGAGACTATTTCTAACTTTGGATTTGGCTTTGTACTTTGAAGTCCTTCTCACTATTGGTGATGTCTTAAGAGTGGGGTCTTTTCTTTCTTTTTTTTCCCAGTATGCAAGCTATCCATTTTTGCAAGTGGTAGATACATAGTTCTAATGGGGATTCCATTCTGGTAGCTTTTTAAAGCCCAGATTGGTAATGAACTATGACATGAGCCTTGTAAGCTTGTATTATATATTTAATTGAGCTAATGTACAGAATGAAGTTTTGTTGAATTTTATTTCTTTGCTAATTCTACATTATCTCATATAAAGTAGCAAGAAATGATTCATCTGTTTAAATCACGATCTTTTTTGTGTAACGAAGTGTTTGTATTATCTGTCACTCACTAGGATTTGGTAACTTGCTGTATTTGTACAGTCAAGCCTTGGTAAAATAGATGTTTATTATAAATTGATGGATAATAATCTGTTTGTTCTGCTGAAAGTTATGGAGCAATGATGCATGAAGATAGTGTTTGCAAGCATTTTGGTTTAGGTTGCCCTCATGAAACTTGTATTGGCACCAGAAAAAAAAAAAATGCCATGGAACAAAGTCCATTGCTGGCAGTGGACAAGCCAAGAATTGAGCTACTGGCACAAAAAGTTAACCACAGACCCTCACTGTCTGTGAGGCTGATCCCTTATTAAAATAAAGTTTGAGATATTTGAAACCTGCTGGAGTAGTGCTGACTTGTTGAGTTTTCAGGATGCATTTTATCCTTAACAGGAAAGAAAGGGGAAACTGGCCTTGTGAAAACCTGAAGTGTGGGGGTCACAAGCTGTGTGGGCCTCCTGGATCTTTCTCCTTGATATCATTCCATTACACAAATGGAAGAAAGGGTTGTCAAGGCTGGTGGGAAATCACTATGTCAGGGCTGTATTTCAAGGTAACTTAAATGCTTTCGGATGGAAACTTTCTGTTGTGGAGGAATTCATTCCCAGCTTATAAAGTACAGTCAATGTTACTACTGTCTTAGGAACAACAGTGTTGCTTTATCTCCTCACATACACCATGAAAGGGGATCAGTTCTTGCTTTGTGCTTATCTGGGTCTTGCTGAGCACAGTTTTCCATGGGTGGCTTTTCAGAGTCCTTCCGTTGCTCCTTTACATGAATTACTCTTTTTGAGGTCAACAGATCATCTAATTGGCCCTAATAATAGATAAGGCATCCTGCCTTTAAATTTGACATCACCAACTGTACCTCTCTAAACGTTGCATTAGTTTACCTGTCTTAACTAAAATCATACAGGCTCTGCCTGTCAGCGTGGGCATTTCAACTGTGCCTGTTCAAGAGGACAGCTACTACCCGTTTACATCTGAGCTGCTGGTGTTGCTGATTAAAATGCCTGATTAAAGCTGAAGGTAGGAGTACGTACGTCTTGGTGACACTCAGAAAAATTGGAATTGTCAGGTTTCCAACTTCATGAATATCAAAATCAGTTTTTCACCAGCCTCTGTTGTCAAAGTAATATGGCAGAAGTTAGTACAAGCCTGAAATACTCAGTATGAAAACAGACCTAAGTATCCACAGCGCTCAGCTTACCTAGGGATGCCCAGTGCTAAAGCAAGAATGTAAAAGTAAATGAGTTTTGGAATACGCTTATGTTTTTTCTTTATTGGAGTGCAACTGGGTTCTAAGCGGTTGCAGACGGAGAACCATACAAATATTGGAACGTGTCAGAAGGTTAGATGACAGCCCAACCAGTTATGCACTGAAAATTGCAACCACTTGTGCAGGGTTAGAGTAGCATATCTGAATTTGCCTTTCTGAATTTTGACAAATCAGGAACCGCTGTCAACAACAGCCTTGTCCTTTCTACAGTTATTTTTCTTTTATTTTTTAAAGCTCTAATTACTTTTTATGTTTAATTTGCTGAATAATTTTTAAGAAGATTTTTTTAAAGAATTCACAGTTGTTTCTGGATTGACTGTTCTCTGTGAAAACTGTTCTGGTCTGCAGTGGCAGAGTTTTGTCAAGCTAAGGTAACTTTCTGAGAAGTCAATTGTAACGTGTGTGCTTAGAGATCTCCCAGGCATGTTAAGGGCAGTATTATTTGATCTTTATTAAAAGATCACTTCCACTATTTATCTCATACCTGTTTTACCTGAGTTCTTGGCTAGACCATGTCTCTGGAGCAAAGGGAAAACCAAGCGCATTAGAGCTCCGCATTTGAGCACTTCAAGTTTGAACTGAGAAATACAAAGGAGATGAGGCGTATTTGGTTTATTTAAAAGTTACAAAAAATGTTAACACCAACGCTTGTGAAAAGTGAATAAAACCCTTTGCTAAGCGTGCCGAGTATAAAGCCTGCAGTGCAGTTTACAAAATAGAACACAGCTTCGATGTGTACTTTATCCCACTGTAAGAGTTGATTCCTTTCTTCAAGTCTTGTTCTTTGGGATCTGGACAGGACATTATAGGGACACACTCAAGCGCCCTTTTCTTCTGCACTTTGTGTAAAACAATTCTGTAGACACCTGTTATTGAGCTGCGTGCGTCTCTTCCTCGGTTATTTTGAATGTGTTCTTCTGTGATTCCCAGATCTTTCAGAGTGTTTTTCACTTCAATTTCTTCCTCTTTGAGCGTACTGACCTCAGACAAATACTTTGGATCCAGTTTAAATGGCTGTAAAGGCTTAGGGTATTGTATCCCCTGCATCCATTCACTGTTCATAATAAGTTTGACAGAGTATCGTTCTGTTGGTACTGGCTGAAGGACTCCTTTTATCAGTTTCTGGCAAGGCTCTGAGAGGGAGGCAGGCAAACTATATGTCCCTTCAAGAATGCACTTTTTCAGTTTGGCCACTGTATCTGCTCGAAATGGCATGATACCTGTCATCATGAAGTATAACAGGATTCCTAGCGCCCAGATGTCGACATAAATGCCGACATAGTTTTCATCTCGGAAGAGTTCAGGGGCAGCATAAGGAGGGGAACCACAGAAAGTATTTAAAGTTTCATCTCTCTTACTGATGGTGCTGAATCCAAAGTCTCCCACCTTAACACAGGTGTTACTGGTGTAGAAAACATTTTCTGCTTTCAAATCCCGGTGAATGATATTATTCTCATGCTATAGAACAAGAAGAAAATACGGTGTTAGCTTCTTCATAGAGAAGTTCCCAAGTGACTACCTCTTACCATTGATTAATTGCCACAATGGGGAGAGAATTGCCTCCCTCAGACAAAGTCAGAAGTAAGCATTACTAGGAAATTGAAAAGTTAAAGTATTTAAATAAGTCTAATGATTCTCTACTGCTAAGAAAACAGCACAGTACCTGGAGGAGATAGGAAGAAGGATGTCACTTTATTTTTAAGGATAGCAATCCCATGTTAACAAATTTACTATTTTCATTAAGTAGATTTGTGATGGCATCATGGCTATCCGTACATGTCTAGATACCTTCATGTGCAAAAATGTGTTTTATTTTTTCAGGGTTCAAAACACTTTTGAAATTACTACATTTCTGTAATGATGTAAGTAACAAAAATAATTTCTTTTTAAATGATGCCATTTTTGCATATGTTCTGAGCACTTGGACTTGTGAACAGAAAGCTTGTAGTTCATGAAGATCATAAAGGGAATGTGAACAGACAAAATAAGAAAGCTGCTATAATTCTGTTGTGTGACCTAATACCCTGTGAAGAACTGGCAATGGCAAGAGAAAAGGATCACAAACTTGTGCCTTGTAATATTTCACAATCTTACAGGACACCGAGTTCAGTGGTGTCTTCTAGTTTTAGAAATCTATAGTAAATAGGCTGCAACTTGTACCTTTTTTCCTCAGAAATTGAAATTTTGCAAATTGAATTTGCTCTGCTGAGTGGACATATACCTGTCTTGATTAGGTGAGGGTTTAACTTCATCTTTGAAGTAACTAGGAAGAATGGAAGTGTTTGAGCACTTTCTGCTCTTTGCCCTTAGAGGTAAGAAGGTGCATGTGTATCTGGAGGCAATAGGGAAATCCTTCTGTATCCCCTTCTGTGTCCCACACTTTTAAAACTGTCATCAGTAACAACCAGGGATCTTCAGTCCTCACCTATGAGGGATGAGATGGGATATGAGTATCCTGAATTTAATGGATTAGCAAAAGTAACATGTTTTTTGCAGAAGACTGTGTGCACGAGTGAAGAGGTTGGCCAAGTTGGTAGTCTGGGTTTAATGCTAAGAAATACATGCAGTCTTTAAAGTAAGATCCAATATCTTTGGAAAAGGTGTTGAAACTAATCCGTCATTTAAAGAACATCTCATCATTCTGTCAAAATACATTTAAAAAAAAGACATACTCCTTATATATTCTGTAAGCAGTTTGCAGCATGTTTCGAGATGCCTGACCTGGAAATAAATACCCTTGCCTGTGACCTCCTGGTTTTCTAAGCCCAAGCGAGTTATGTGGCAGGAGAGTGAGCCACCAGAGGGCACCCTGTGCCAACCTTAACAAGTCTTAGCTTTACTTCTCAAATACTGAAGTTTTCTAGTGTTTTTGTGCTGTAGTTACTAAGCAAGGTTCAGAGGAAGTTGTACAGGAACTAGTTAATTACCCTCTTCTGCCCTTGTAGGATGCTTTGTGTTCTACAAATTACTGCAACTGGATTTAGAATGATGCAATGAAGACTAAGCAAGAGGAAGTGACTGGCTAGGGGTTAAGATCACAGATTGCACCTAAGTGAGGACCAGGAATTAACTGTCTTAATTGCCAGTCTCCCACATTCATTAATAAGTAGCTGGGTGTTTGCAATACCTAGCACACTTTCTCTGGAACACTTTCTTCTAGCAAAAGAGTGATGCTAAGTTTTGAAATATCTGGAGGGAAGAAATTGAGCTTTGTTACATGGTACCTACAGCAACATAGAAGAATGCTGTTACTAAATGGATGGTTCTACCCACCAAATGCTCCTGTTTCAGTTTCCTCCCAAAAGCTGTCAATAGAGGGTCAATAACTTGGGGTGGATATGAAAGTTCTCTTAGATACCTTTCATAGAATCACAGAAGATCCTGTTTTGGAAGGGACCAAAAAGGATCATCAAGCCCCACTCCTGGCTCCACACAGGACTACCCAAAAATCAGATCCTGTGTCTGAGAGCGTTGTCCAAGCACTTCTTGAACTCCAGCAGCTTTGTGCTGTAACCACAGCCCTGGGCAGCCTGTCCCAGTGCCCGAGCACCCTCTGGGTGCAGAACCTTTCCCTAACCCCCAGCCTGACCCTCCCCTGTCCCAGCTCCATGCCGTTCCCTCGGGTCCTGTCGCTGTCCCCAGAGAGCAGAGCTCAGCGCCTGCCCCTCCGCTCCCCTCGTGAGGGAGCTGCAGGCCGCCATGAGGCCTCCCCTCAGCCTGCTCTGCTCTGGGCTGAACAAACCAAGGGACCTCAGCTGCTCCTCATACATCTTGCCCTCTACACCCTTCACCTTCTCCATAACACTCCTTTGGACGCTAATAGTTTTATGTCCTTCTTATATTGTGGTGTCCCAAACCACACACAGTACTGGAGGTGAGGCCACACCAGCACAGAGCAGTGCAGGACAATCCCTTCCCTCAACCAGCTAGCAATGACATGCCTGATACACCCCAGGGTACTGCTGGCCCTCCTGGCTGCCAGGGCATACAGAACTTTAAGACAGCTCTTCTCTAGTTATTTTTGTTTGTTTGTTTGTGGTTTTTTTTGTTTTTTTTTTTTTTTGCTTTTCAGAGCTACAGGCCAGAAGTCTTGATAACACTAAACCTACTGCTTGGAAAAACAAAAGGTACATCCACAAATTCTGCCAAGTAGTGAGGAGCAATATGCCTGTGGAAGAGCAACTTACCATGTGCTTCACAGCAGAGACAATCTGGGAGAAGATTATTTTACACTCTGTTTCTAATAGCTTCCCTTCTGTAGTGATTTTAGTGAAGAGCTCCCCACCTCCTGCATACTCCATCACCAGGTGCAGTTTTGAGAGCGTCTCTACCACTTCATACAGTCTGATGATGTTTGGGTGGTGCAGTTTTTCCATGTTGGATATCTCACGAGACAGCAAACGTTGAGTCTTCTGGTCTAGTTTTGTCTTGTCTAAAATCTTAATAGCTACTTTCTCTGAAAAGAAAAATGCTTCTCCATGTTAACTCAACAGGTACAAACGGTAACACTCTTTGCGTACAATAATGCTTGGTTATGTAACTGCAGTGAAATTTCACCTATGATGAATACAAGATAAGCTACAGCGGCCTCCTAAGCCCTGTCATCTTTCACACACACCCATCTTCCTTTCTGATCTCCAGCATCCTACTCACAGCTGGTATAGCTAGAGGGTGGTAGAGTACTGCAAGTGCTAATCAAATCATCTGTTGTGTTCCACGGCTATCAAGCTAATACATGTCTGATGACCACAATTACATCATCTGTTAGGTGAATAACCTAGGCATTGTAGCTTTCAAAAGAGAAGTCTGGCCCCAAGTCAGAGAGATGGGAAGCTGGTATTGCTGCTCTCTGTTTTCTAGAAAGAAGTGGACAGCTGAGAGTCTCATCTTGGTGTTATAATAACCAGTAGATATGCTGCATTCCTAGAACACAGACTGATTCTGCAAAGCCCCTAAGACTGGGCTGCAAATGTGTCCCCCTCCTCAACTTGCTACTCACTAAAATGTTGAAGTCTGTGCTCTCGCTTTTTGATATTAGCTCAGTGCTGTTCAGATAAGTTAGGCGTGTTACGCACAAGAGCCTGATTCTTCCAGACTAATGGAGGTGCTGAATTTAGGTGGTTTGTTTCAGAGCCGACAGAATACTCGGAGGTCATTTAGAGACTTTGAATATAACCCTGCAAGCTCATAACAGAAAGATGTGTTTAAGTTGGTGTGACTTACAGAACGGTTGCCTAACGTCTTATCCCATATCCCCACAAATTCTCAGTTACCAAAATCAGTGTTGCAGAGGTTTGTCTTTCTCAGGATAGCTGAGCCAGTTTTTCCAACGTGTTCATGCATGAGTAGTTCTTGGTACTGCACAGAATACAGGAAAAGTACAATTTTATGTCTGTATACCACAGTGGGCCATGAATTCACACCACAGATAGACTTTATACTAAGGAAGGAAATAAAACAGTGAAGTAGAATAAGTTGCAGGAATCCTGTAAGACAGCAAAGCTGTCTTGTGCTGTCCTGGTAATGCAAAGCCGTGGTTAAGTTCTGTGTTTCTGTAGCTTATCTACAGTGAAGCCAGGGGTCACAAAACGCTTATATACATACGCAGCTGCACTGTATCAACAGGGAAGCTCCAACAGATCAATCAGAATTGCCCTTATGTTTCTGTCTTAAACTGGTGGGCCATGCCTCTTGTCTTGAATACAGCTGGTACCTGAAGGATTGGCCTGGTAAGGATAGGTTTACAGTGCCTTTGTGTAACTTATCAAGACAGCAAAATTAAACTGGACCATGGCAGGGAAAACAACTGTTTGTTCTTGGAAAGAAGCACATTTAGACGACCATTTCCAGATTTAGATTAATCATTTTTTATCAAATCTTATAGAAAAAAACGTCACCTTGCTTTCTAGCACACACGGGCAAATTAAAAAAAAAATATCCGTATTGCTTACTTGTTGCTTTAGGAGAAGAGTGACAAGACCATAACATGTTTACATTGGGTATAAAGATATTCAAGATGTTTTTACTTAATATTATAAAGCTATTTAACTCAAATTTAGTGTTTCAACATACTAGAAGTGTTACTGATACATATGCATTTATCTCTGTACAGGTTAAAAAAACTCCACATTTGGTGTATTTACATTTCTTAGTAACATAAATGCATAAATTGATCCCCCTACTAAAGCATGCAGATATTGTAACAAACGAGGTTCTTCTGAAAGGTGCTGAATCGTCTCTCGATGCGCCTGTTTTCAGAAGGACTCTGGACTGAACACGGGGAAGGCTTCTCCGCCTTGCTCCTCTAACCTGTTTCACGCTGCCTAGCGAGCCAGTTAGGAAAGACTGCACCATGCTCCCACGTGGTGCTGGTGGCGAGGCGCATCGGAAGGGAATGCAGCTGCTGAAAGGGAACAGCACCCGGCACTGATCCTGGCAGAGCTCTGGCTGCTGGAACCTAGGGGTGAAAGACTGTAAAACCCTCATCACGTTGGTAGCTTGCTGACCACCAGCTAGACCGAGAGGAAAGAGCATCAGCTCACAGTAGGTAACATTTGCACAACTACATGTGTAGGGATAACAGTTCTCAGAATCTTACCTAAATAACTGCATCGTTACATCTTGATTCATAAAGTTTGGGTGCATTTGGGCTTTAAACAAGCAAACAACAAACTTCTAGGAGAAATTCCTTCCATTTTCTTTTTTTGCTGTAATTTACTATTCCTCCTAGTCTGTTTTCCTGCAAAGTGTTTATAAGGAAGGAAAACAAAAAAAGTTTTAGAATCAAAGGGCCAGATCCTGTTCTCACACCACCACGTATCAGGACCAAGCTCATTTAAATCTACATCATTGTGTTTGTGTCTGTGTGATGTTTACAAAAACCAGATGGCCTGAATTGTTAAAAAAAAAAAGCTCCTTATTTTCCTTCTTAAACTGCCTCAAAAACAAACAAGCAAACAAACAAACAAGAAAAACAAAACAGAACAAAAAACCAAACTTGGTTTATAAATCCTCTATTACCCTTGCGTGGTAGCAGTTCAAACGGAAGGGCATTTTCAGTAGGTAATTTATTTACCAAAATACTGAAATTAATTAGCAAAAGATTTTGATTGATCATATGCAGGGTTTGTTCAGGTTTTGAAAAGACCTATCTGAAATCTCAGTCAGTAAGAGAGATTAAAAGAAGGTTGAGAAATTATTTCAGGAAGAAGTGGTGTATGCTATGCTGGCAAAAGGAAACAAAAACAGAACTGACCTGAAATAGCTTAAAAACAAAGTAGGTGACTGGTCAGTCCTGCCCTTGCAATTGCTGCTTCACAGCAGATGACCTTTTAACAGCTGTAAGTTTGGGCTGTTCTTAATTGTATACATTCAGCTGTGCTCTCAGACATGTGGAATAAAGGTCACAGAGTGGTTAGGAACCTAACTGCCCTAAGCAAGCAACTCAACAGGCATCTGGAGAAAATCCCTGCCAAAATTCACGTTAATAACATGGACAGCACTCCCGAAAAACCCCATGAACAACACAGCACCAAAGATTTTCCTGTATCTGGTAAGCAATCAAGGCAACCCTTGTGAGAGAAACAAGGATCTTCGTCAAGTGCAGTCCTGCAGTTTTTTCCCCCTTGGAAACTTTTCCAGGTATCCTCCTGGAACAGAACTCACGGAGTACAGAACAGCACACGTGTAATTACTTGTTACAAAAGCTGATCTTGGTAAAGAACAAAACTTTCTCAATACAGGGTGAAATGTCAGGAGGAGGAAGATGCTTCGAACATACCAGTATGACAATTTCTGAACACCTGAACGTCCCCCCTCAAAATACAAGAAGCCTTTCCCTACCCCAGGAACCCAAACAGCAGTCTTAATAATGAAGCCTGTTTAATTTACATCTCAGCCAAGAAAAAGACTTGTACTCATTAGCGCTGTGCAGACACATCAGCTCATTAACAACACAACAGTGTACATCTGTTGGAAAAAAATAACTCCTCTTCCAAAGGACGTGCATGTGTGCACGCCTGTGCACGGGTGTGTGCATGCACACATGTTCCTGGTCTCCCATCCGCACAGTGCATCCTGTGAGGACAGATGAGCTCGCAGGCAGAGACAACCAAGGATATTTTCCTCTCATCCCTCCTTCTTCAAGAGCGTTGCAAACTTAGTATCAAAAAATTAAATCCTTGCCTAGTGAACATTATAACCCAAAAAGCTACTAATAAACAAAAGAAAATCAGCCCTATACACGTTCTAAAGCAACCTAAGTTCAACAGGTAAAAGGTTTATCCAGCTCCAATTTATCCTTCCATTAGTGTTCCTCTTGTGCGTGGTGCAGGAGCAACGTTTCCGTCAGCAGCAAGCACAAGACAGTTTTCTTTGGAAGGAAAAAAAATCACTGAGCGTAAACAAAACAGCTTGCTATGGGCCAAGTACAACAGTGATGCCTCCCTGAAACAAGCAAGCAAAAAAAACCACACCCAGATAAACCAACCCCTAGCCTTAGGCAGGCTTGAATTTTGGGGAAAAAATACCACCAATTGTCCACTTTGCTCCCGGTGCAGCAACAGCATCATAACTGGGCTAAACATGAGCTTCCAGACCTCTGCATCTGGGCTGAAGGAGGTGGTCAGCAAAAATAACAACTGGTAACAAGGAATGAGGGCTTTGGGGAATATTTAGTTCTCTCATCCTTAAAGTGATGCAGGGAAGGAGAAACAATTGAATTGGAAAGACAGAACAGAAGATATTAATGTACATGGGGAAAACTAAGGGAAAACAAGAACAATTTCTAATATTGTCACAGACAGCAGAATAAACAGGGTAGGTGAAGACAAGTTCCAAGTTATACCTGTAACTGAAATGTTTGCTGCAGCTACCTAGCTTTTCTAGCTCCCCCTAGAAGCAGCTTATGCAGTGTATTTCTGTACTTATAAAAAGAAAAATAATTGGCAGTTCTACACAGCCTTCTACCCAGGTTTGGCTGTAGCGAAGCTTGTCCTCCTGCATCTGCTCAGCCCGCACCTATATGCCTTGTCCCAGCTTCCTATACGAACGCGCTACCTGCACGAGTCAGCAAAAACAGCATAACGCTTCTCACCAAAACTACTGTTATCGAGTAAAAGCCTCAGCCATGCCAGTAAATTTGCTGTGAAACAAAGGAAGCCTTGCTAAGTGGGGCTGTGGGCAGCCCCTGAGCTGGGCAGAGCTGACAGCAGGCGGAGTGTTTGCAGGACGGAGGCACAGCACCGTGGGGTTAACTCCCCCAAGTGCACAGACAAACTTTGCCACTCTAATAAAATGTTTCTGGCTGCTAGTCACGGGTAAAGGCTTCTCCAAGCTAAGCGTTTACCTGTGTGCCTGCTTACAGAGTCACGCAACAAAAAAGGCACATACGACCTGTATGTGTATTTAAGGCTCAGACAGCACCTGTTCCCCAAAAAGGCCCATCTGTGTACACACAGAACTAGGGCGCACAGAAACCACGACCCACACAGCAGTGCCTACCTTTGGTCAGGGAATGAATTCCAAGTTTCACCTGTGAGAAATTCCCACTTCCTATTTCTCCTCTGACTCGATAGAAGCCAATTCTCTTTCCCAAGGTTAATTCTTTCACCACTTTTTCATTCTGGGACATATCCTGCATTAATTTCTCAAATGGGGTCAGCCTCTGCTGCCTGCCCTCTTCGTCTCCTCCACAGCACTCCTCACGCCCGTAGTCCTCTCCGCTGTCCTCACGATTCCACCTGGCATAGCGGTGTTTTCCAAGACCTCCTCCATTCACATATCCTGTTGTCATAGTCTGTATGATGATCACTTCCCCATTTAACAAAATGCCTCAATAAGCAGTTTAATGAAGTGAAATAATTCTCATGAATATACAATCCCACATGTAATGGATATGGTGACAAACAGAAGAAAAAAAAAAGGCTGCTTATCAAAAGTCCAAAGACTAGTCTGGAAATTACCTTAAAAACAAATCTTCTGTATTTACATGTTGCAATTTTGTCCAAAACTGGGGACAAAACTTAAAGCTATTTATGTCCATCTCCCACTAACAGCTTTACCGTGTCAGGATCTTCATCTACAAGGTAAAAGAGGCTTTGCAATTGAAACACTAAGCTTTATGCACAAGAGTGGCGAGTTGCTCACATTCTATATAGTACCTTTGACACAAGTGCAAAATATTTGACACAAATTTTCAGGCTTTAGCTTGCTGCTTTGAAAACTAACTTGATAGAAAAAGGTCAAACAAATAGCTGATTAACTGCCCTGAATAAACCCAGATGCTTCCAGTTCATTTTGAATAGCTGACCTTAAGAGCGTAGCTCTTGACTCTGGTACCAGTCCAAAAGCTGAATGCAGGGTTTTATTTTGATTCATTCTTCAGCCTGTGAGCTTGTCACTGTGCCTTGGAAATGACTGCCTCGAAGCCTTGCTGTAAATAGTCTGTTGCTCCTCTGTTTCCTTCCCATCGCTAGTTTAACAAAGCAACTGATCTTGGAAGATGACAGGAAAAGCATAATCTGTGCACCAGGCAAAAGAAACGCTGCGCCTCAGTATCACCGGAGTCACATGGCAGGACAATACAGGATTAGGTAACTGCAATGTCACTTTAACCCGCCTTTATTTAGATGAGCTTTCTTTAACGCCTTGAGCCTTCTCAAATTTTTGCCAGACGCATGGTGTTCCTAAGCAGACAGATGAAGAAAGTCATTAAAACCTTTACATAACAGCCATGCACTTCAATGAGCGACAGCACACCGTGCATCATTTTACCAGTTTAACTCAATTTGTTTGGCAGCACACAAAAACATGTCCTTACCCTGAATGCACAAGCCACCACTTATCTTTAAAACAGTACAGCATTTTTTTCTCCTTTACCCTTGAAAAATAAGAGTTGATCAGCAAGTGCTAATCATGCAAACACGTCCTTTTGGAGTGGGGAGCTGGGCCTGACGGCTCTGCAGTACTGCCAGCGGTGGTAAAGCTCACCTCTCTGCTCCCAGCCTGCAGCACAACATGACCGATGGGCACAGGGGACACTCCACTGCTGTCATACAAGGATTCCTGGGACTCAGACGGAGCGTTGCACCAGTAATTCCACGCGTGGAGGATTGGGAAGGCAGACAGTCACCTACGGCACTACAATGAAAGAGGATCTGTGACAACGCCAGGTGGAGCTGGTCTCCAAACCCTGACAGGAGGAGGAGAGGCTAAAGGCACCACAGAAGGGTGAAGAAAGAGGAAGCTGACAACATCTGTCATAAAATGGGAACCAGAGTGGCACGAAAGCATTCACCTGCACTTGTTAAGCAGCGCTCTGCAGCGAAGACTGGAAAGAGTGGCTCTGCTTCTAGCTGTCCGCCCTGAAACGCACGCACTGTGGCTGTGGCGTGTCCCCTCACCTTCCCGTGCTCCGGCTGCACGGACAAAGAGCCTCCACGCTGCTCCTCGCCTTCACAGCTCGGGAGGGCTCCGCATCCCTGCCCCTCTCCTCCCTGAGGCGCAGGCTGCTGCTTGCCGCCTGCCTGGCCCCGCAACGCGCTTACCCCTGGCGGAGCTCGCAACTGCAGCGGAGCAAGAAGTTTGTGTTTTGTGATGTGCCTTTGGGCTCTTCTTAGTCTTTTTCAAAGATCTGAATCCTGTTTGAAGGTTACATATCAGGCAGCTGCAAGGGAGAAGGCTGTTTTCATGGCTGACAATAAACGTGTAAAATAGTAATATATAATCAATTAGATCTGGTGCCATGGGAAGCTGTCAGATCACCAGAAACATGGAGTGCAGAGAAAAAGGCTGGGAAGCAAACAGCCTGTAAACACTGCTCAAACTTCAAGGCAGAGCATTCCAATATATTGATATTGAATTCTCTAGATCTAAGTAGAGTCTAAATCCTGACAAATGCTGTATGTATGCCATCACTACGTGCCAAAGCCTGAAAATGTCAGTAAAGCAGAGACAGAGGAAACTGAATGAAGCCGTCGGGGTTCTCTCATCTGCCCAGCCTCCGGTAGCACCACAGCTGGCCTCTGACTTTCTTATTTGGCACCAGAGAAGAAACACCTGTGTGGAGGACTCCCTAGCAAAAATAAAAAAGAAACAAACACCGAAACCCAAACCTCACAGTACATATTTGTTCTCCTTTTCCATTTGGGGAAAGGTCAACTTCTTGTAGGATCACCTGAATTCTGGCCTATAGCTGTTTTCTGTTTTAACCTGTTCCATTTCACAATTTTAAGCATATTTTAGGTAACAAAAAGCTTGTTTGATGAACCTCAACCACATTTCACAGCTGTAATTGTGGACAGTACTCTGTCAGAGCAAAGCTTTTGGAAACAACTACTCAACCACAGTGACTGAAATTTTAGAAAGTCTGAAAAAGGACACTCTGGATAGCTGAGTCTCATGAATACCAGCCTATTCAGCATTAGAAGTCACACCACTAAAGACCACGTTCTGCAAAAATCATCAGGGCCTTTGCAGTTAACTGGCTGTATGGAAAGGGCTGAGTGCTCAAGAAGGATTTCCTTCAAACAGACCCATACGATCCCTCCTGAATACATTTAGCAAGGGCAAAGAGAAGGCAGCCAGCATGGGCTACACAAAAGTTCAGTACCAGAGTGGCAGAAACACTGCCAGGGAACGCCAGGACCTTGTGAGATGGGGTGTTAAGAGAAGGGCAAAACTGCATTAAGGCATTAGAACAGGGCGCTTTCAGAACTTGCCCCTGCCAAATTCTTACCGGGGCCCAACGTGCTCCTTTTTAGAGCACTGCCTACCACCGATCTCCCCCCTTCCAGGCGTCCCACTGTCAGCCTGGCAATCTCCTGGCACGTAGCCAACTGGCTAGGCTTCCCCTGTCTTTTAAGATGAGCTATTTCAGTATTCCTGGAGTTGGCAGAATATACACCATCTATTTCTGGCCTAGGTTCCTTACTGTAATCTAAACCAGTAAAATCCACCCTGACACGATAGAAAAGGGCACTGTCTGTAAAAGAAAACAGTAATTCCAGGAGAGGAGAAATAAAGTAGGAAATCAGAAGTCATTCAAATACAATTAAGGACAATAATTTAACTTTTTTGTCTTCAGTATGGCTGTAAAACCTCATTATATATCTGCCCAAATTATTCATTACTTTAAAAAACAAATTGAACAAGCAAAAAGAAAATAAACTAACTGAACAACACACTACGAAAAGCAACACAAACTGTAGTGAATAAGACTTATCAAGCCTTTAAGACATGTCCCAACTCTGCTTGTTTGACCTTGTTGTTCAAATAATTTCCAGGTACTGATGTTCTGGTCCTGTTCTGAGAAGTGCTAAATGCCCTCAGACTTCAGCTGAAGGCTCACTTTAAATCCTGCATCACAGACCTGAGGAAATTTAGAATGAAATGGAAAAGGATAAAACAAAAAAGAGATCAGTGGAGATACACACTTTGGAACCTGACGTCCTACCTTGGCAGGCAAATAAAAGTGACCTGTTTTTAAGGAGCTTTGAATAGAACACGTGGAAGAGTACCAGCAGCTAGAACAGAGCTACCGGCACCATGCTTTGCAACTTGCTCTGTTTTATTATGCCTGTCTTTTGGAAAAGCAATAAAAAATCAGATTTGTATACTTAAACAGCTGCAGCTCCTATTTCAATGAATGTGAAAGAAGTCACATAGGATGGTCTCCTACTGCTCGAGTCTTGAGAGTAACAGTTTGATTTTTATAAGAGGATGCCACTAAAGATTGTAATAAATTCACTAGAGTTCCCTTTTCAGCCCCTCTGCTTACTGCTCTGAAGAGAATGAGATTTTGGAGGTATTTCCTTAGGGCAGGGGATTAGCTCTATTTGTTTGACTTCTCCTGAAGAACAGCTCGTCTCCTTAGTACATTCTATATACTGCAAGCCACCTCTGGAACTGAACTGAATTTAAAGGGCTTTTTAAAGTCATTGGTAAGAAAATACCGATCTTTCTCTTTTACTATAGCTTTGAAAGTTCAGTTTGTGCAAGAAAATACCAGCAATCTAATACACTCATATGTTCAGAAGACCTACCTTTCACGAAAGACGAGAGAGCCCCGCAGGACGGTTGACAAGACCTGTATCACAGACCAAACACAACACAAAAGCCCTCCTGTGCAGCCACACAGCGTGTTCATTTACACAGGGAAAGCCGTAGCTCCACTTCTGTACTTTTGCTCCAGTAATATTGGTTCAGCGCAGGGCTGCTGTGGCCAGAGGAAATCAGTGTTTGTTCAAGGTTTGTCCTAAGCACATTTTTTGGGGGATTTGAATAAGCAGCACCCTCGGTGTTATTTCTGTGAACACCAGCAAACAGAGTGACTATATAAAATACACACGTCAGAGCTGCATATGGGTAGCAAAACATATTCAGAACACACAACAGAGCACAGCTACAGACTAAACTCAGATTTGTACAGTCCCAGCTGAGGTAGGAAGAAAAGCTAATAGCGCTCAACATTGACTGTGGAGAGCCTCCAGAAACAGCTCTCTTCCTGTCCAGGTCCGCATGCCACTAATTTCAGTGCATACTAGAATTACTACTGTTTTTTGGCAAGGCATTCAGTTTGCCAATTATTGTTCCATGAAAAATAGACATGAACAACAACATATCCTTTAACCTTAGAAATACTCTTACCTTAAGCACGACGTTGTTCTTCCACTCATGGAAGATTACCACACACAGCAGCCAATAGGCAGGCAATATAAAACATAAAAATTTACAGCAGAACATGCATAAGCTTTATTTACTTTTTCACTTAATTGAAACCCTATTTCTCTAATGCGAGATAAACGCCGCAGCATTTTAAGACAATGACCGTAGCATGCATTGTAGTGAGGCACAGCACTCCATTACCTCTTTTAGTGTGGTTTAGGTTTCGACAAAGCACGGAGGTACCACAACACGAATGTATGAGTGACTACTTTTAAGCAGATCCTCCAGTGGTCTGAAGCAGCACATAGCAAGCAGGCACCTCCAGCTCCTCCAGCCCAGCAGCGCTCACACAACCTGCAGACACAGGGCAACTCCCAGCCGCCCTGGGAGGCTGCACCAGCGCCAAGGCAAAGCAATCTGCATGTCTTATCTCTGCATGTCTTAGGGGCACCAGGCACAAACATGCCTTCAAGATGGCAAAGTGAAAGGGAAGGCTAACAACAAAACTGAAGAACAAGGACTATTATTTTTCCTACTTCGGATTAATTGATGAAACAGAACACAAGCATCTTCAATGCTTTCCATATAAAACCCAGCTTGATGGCTGCAGCACTGACAGAGGAAGCAGAAGAGATGATAAATGCTTGTCCTGCAACTGACTTCTTCACCTCAACAAAGCGCCTGTCTGTTCCATGTGTTGATGCTAAGCCAAGCAAATCAGAAATCCTGCTGTAAAAAGAATAAAATAAAATAAAACAAAACAAAAACACCTAGGAACACAGTGATTCGATCCACATCTTCCCCTATAATTGTGACAAAGAGGAGAAGACAATGCACTTTGCAACCTGTATATAAGTTTAACTAGCCTGAGCCCAGTGTGCCCAAAGCAGGGTATGAAGGGTTAGAGGGATGAAGAGCCACCAGCTCCCTGTGCTACAGATGTGGGTGCAAGGGCATTACTTGATGTTCCTGCCAAAAAGCCAGAGTGGTGAAATCTAGTTCAGTTGACCTTGCTGTGCTCTGATCTGGCATCACTGTAGCAGGTACAGACACATTGAAACACCTTTGTCTAAAGCGAAAAAAAACCAAGGTAGGGACAGAAACAGTATAACAAAGCGATGATCCCTCAGACACAGCAGCTCACTGCCAGAACAAGTTGGAAGAGATTTTGCAACTTTATTTACTTCAGTTACCACTACCAAAACCAGATCTCAGACTAACACTGCCCCTACAGCCAGAGCAAGGGTGCCCACACGTGGTACTGAGTCCCCCAGCCCGGCCAGAAAGATCCAGACCACCCAGTGAGAGACATCGAGTGCCTAAGCAGCAAATCCAGCCTCCCTGGCCCTTGTCACAAACGAGCAGAAATGAGCTGTGAAAAGACCACAGCGGGCAAAGCCTCCCTGAGGGGTTCACAGCCCTGAGAAGGGGGGCTAACGCGCCACCTGGGGGAAGGTGTCTATCAGAGGATAGTCAGCATTTCAGTAAAAGAGCAGCCGAAGACAGGATCCTAGTTTTATTTCCCACTGGGATAAAGGAAAAGCTGTGGTGATGAAAATGGAAAAGAATAATCTTCTCTTCTTGGTTCACGCGAGGATTCATTTTATGAAATAAGCCAGTTTAAGGACAACATAAGCATTTGTTACACAATTGCTTTATAACCCATCTGTTTCCACAGATATACCCAATCCTGCAGGCAGAGATATGTCTGCAGGCCCCTGCAACCTCTGCTGCCAGCCTCTCTCCACCAGAGGAACCTCCTCCCCTGCTCTCCCCATTCCCCCCCCATGTTGTAGGCACCTTCTGCTTGACTGAGTGCCCCCCATGCTCCTCAGAAAGGCTGCAAACTTCATCTTTGGGTTGACGCCACGCTGCCTATGGGACAGACCCTTAAAGAAAAGCACAGATGCTGAGTCTCATTAAGGGGAGCAGCAGACGGACCCCACGCCCCGTAACATCCACATGGGCAGCTGAGGGACGTCTGCCGGCCGCATCGTGGGTATTGCCAACTCACCTGTCTGCTTCCCCGAGCAGGGCAGCAAGCAATATTTGGGGCATGGAGCCCCCAGGCTGGGAGGCAGACCTCTGTGGAGCTGGTGCTTGGCTGCTACCGAAACGAGAATAAATGCACCATGGTCAGCGCAACAAGAACCGTACTAAGTGAATACATAAAGGCCTGTGAAGTAGAAGCTAGAACATGGGGAAAAAATCCCTTTTATCTTTCTGCTGCATTGCATGATAAACAGCTAGAGACAGAATTAATTAATCTTTGAGTTGCAAATAAACTTGCATTAAAAACAAAGACAAAAAAGGAATTTATTAATAGAACCCACTGATTTCCCAGGCCTTTGAAATACATGGGAGGAATTAATTTGAAGTCTGACTGTATTTTGAAATAAAATTTAACCTGGCCGGTCTCCTTCTGTTCCTTCCCTGAAGTACAATGTAAATTGGTCATGGAAATGTTCTTCCAAGATAAAAACAGCTTCCAACGTGTTCTCTGAGGCAATAAATGCAAGAAAAGTCTTTATCGGCCTCTTAAACAGCAGGACAAAATTTAAACCTATTTCAATTACATCACTAAAAATTAATTTGACTCGTATACTTGCAGTGAAGAAAATGAATTCTCTGGAAAAAGAAAGCTATGGCAAACAGAAGTAAGAAGCAGACAATTCTCTGTGTGCCGTTGAAATCACAAAAGAAATCAGTCTTACTGCAAGAAAATGGTGGTATATTTATGCAGATATACACTGCTAAGCAGATGGCCTGCAATAAAGTGGTACTGCAGCTACTTGCAGGAAAGAGAAACATGGAATGCGTTTCCATATGTACGAAAATAGAGAATGCTCTATTTTATATTGTCTGTCACAGTTTTCTTTCACTATTCACCATGTACACATTAGATGGGCCCCAACAACTACAGATAACTCATTACCTCTTTTAAAATCATCAAGTTTAGTTGCATCTATATATATGCACTCCCCAAAAGTACTTATTAGTAAAAGATTAAGTATGCAGAAAGTAAATTTTAAATGAATCTGGGCAGAAGGTAAGCAGTGGCTCTTATTTTCCAAGGAGCTATACGGAAAGACAAATTCTGTACTGACATTTCCAGTTTTTCAGAGTAAAGTCTGAGACACTGAGGGGATGTGTCCTGAATCAGCATTAACAAGCCATTGCGTTGCAGTAATTATATCACTGAACTTGACTAAAGGAAGGTGTAGATGTACACACGCAGTACTCACGTAGCAGTGGCAGATGTCAAGGAGAAACGGGTCACTGCCATGAAGATTGTCTGCTCAGTTTTATCAGTGCTGAAGAAGGTCCCCTGAAAGCATCTTTGCAACTGCTCTGTCCTTGCCAGTTTCAAAGGTCTCCAAGTGACAGCAGTACTGAGAACTTTCAGAACAGACAGCGAGAAAAAAAAAATCTACATAGAGACATATTTGTACTTTTTATCTAATTTTTATCTAATCTATGGCCTTCTGTATGTCCTTCCTGCACCCTGAAGGAACACAGCCATGAGGGGGCCCAGCCACAGGCTCACTAGACTCTACCATGCCGAAGCTGCAGCTAACTTCTGGAAACTGCTTAGTGCTTGGTAAGCATTCACGACCCAGCAAGAAGCTTAGCAGGAACTGATTTGATCTTACCTGACACCTTAAGGTGCTAGCCTCTCAATATCAAAGAAGTGTTGCCCGCTAGTGAATGCCCTGCACTGAAGTGAAATTAGAAGTGAAATCAGCATCGGCATTTTTGAAACTGGGATCTTCAGAAAACAGCCTTGTTACAGTCAGCAGCATCCTAAGAACATCCTACTGCCAAGCGAACTGTTCTTTCTGCTGTGACGCACATTAAGGATCCTAAGCAAGGGACATTAATCCAAACAAGATGGAGCACGGCTCTACATTTTATTCTTTTGCAACCTTGTTGTTGCAGTGTTGCAACTAAATGCTTAGACATGCATCCCCGAAACCTGCTAAAATAAGCTTTAGTTTAGTTTCGGTTTTGCTTTTAAGTTTGCCTGGTTTTGGAGCCCTGAGAAGTTTATAACATGTCTCTCAAAGCAGCGTTTCCAAATGCAGCAGTGTGAGCAGAGGAGCCTGTACCCAACACCTTGAGGCAGCTGCCCTGTCCTGCCGCCAGGACAGCAGAGGTCTACGGGTAGGCACAGACCAAAACCCCTCTGACTGGGAAGGTGCAGAAGGGGAACACCTCAGATGCCCAAGCAATTCACAGCTCGCTGTTGATCCACGGTCAGAGACATGCAAAAAAGTTGCTACATCCCAAATCCCTAACACTGTCCTGCCTTTCATAATACATTTCAACAGCAAAAGCTTTCCTGACTTGAATGAGACAACATTAACATTATACATTTTGCTATATTTAATTTAATTAGCTAACCTTATTGAGATTTGCAGCATATCTGTGTTGGAACACAGATTATTACTATATTTGTCAAACCGAAGACTCGTGTAAACTTGGTCCCATAAGAAAGAGTAGCACAAATCTGAGCAGTCAGCAGAATTAGGAAGACAGTTCTTTCCAATTTCCATTTTTTTCCAATTAATTTTTTTTTTTTTTTTTTTTTTTTTTACTTCTCCAGCTAGGAAACCATTTTTTTCTAATTAAATGCGCTGGCAAAAAAACCGTTGTTTCAAAATTTCTGGAACTGCTGAATATATATCATGTGGCATTTGAACTACCATACAAAGGATCATAAAATTTACCACACAGAGGACTATAAAAGATCTCCAAGAGTTACAAGAGATGATATTCATTAACTTTAAAAATAAACAAACAACAACAACAAAAACATATTCTACATTCAGATTTGGGGACAAGATTTTGACAAGCTTGCAAAAATACAAATTAGGAATAATTCCAACTCTGTGGTATTACACAGATATAAATTATGCTCCATGGTTTCAGGAAGCAGAGGGTCATTGATAAATAAACAAACAAACAAAAGCCAAGATATGCAAAAGTAGAACATAACTAATTTTAGAACAGCTCTAAACCATATTCTTCCCTGCAAACACCCATTCCCCCAGTGCATACTCTTACCTGACATTTACAAATTCAAAACCGCCGTTCACAATGCATGATTCAAAATACCAGATTTAGGAAAAAGTCTATAGGTAGGACACTCCAATTCCTTACCTTACTTCAATTTCCTCCCTGCAGAAATTGGCAGGAAAATTGCAGATAAGAATCCAGAAATGAATCTGACAGTAGAGGCACAATCATATATATGCCAAAGAATTTATAAACTATTCCTATTTTACTGAAATTCTGAGAGAGCAAACTGTTTTTATATAGACGATAATATAACGCCTCTAGCATTTCATTCACTGCCACTGTCCTGGATTTGCTTAATGCTCTGTCCCTTTAGAGCAACCTTCTATCAACACAGAAAAAAGTCAGCTGCTTGAGAGTAGCACAACTCAATGAAAGTGGAAAAAAACTCTAGTTTCATTTTACACTGTAAGGTGGGGGGGGAAACAACAACAGAAAAACTAGTGGAACTAACTGCTAATAACTGCTTTTAAAAAAAGGAAAAGAAAATGTACAAAATCAGAATATTATGAGTCTACTACTTTAATAGAGATAATTGCTTCAGCTATTTATCATAATTAAACTAGGAAGTAATTAAATCTATGGGACGGGATTTTTGTCAAGGCACTTAGGAATGAAGCTGCCGTTTAAATGAAATGTGCATGGAATTACATGCTCACAGGAAAGCATACCGAGGAAAAAAAATTACATTAAATTTATAATGACACTTTTCCCTAATGCTAAAGGCAGCACTCAGGGCGTTGCCTGCAGTTTGAAAGACCCCCCATTAAAACATACCAAGTCAAACAAACCCGTTAGGCTTTCTAAAAATGCTCTGCAAATGGAGGGAAACATAAACAAGAGATAGGAGAGAACAGTTCGGCCTCCACAAACCCAGCCGGCTAGCGAGGCGAGGCCAGCCAGACAAAACAGGATGAGAAATGCTCAGCGTTACCCCGAAGCCCGACGGCGGGGCAGCTGGCAGCCCAGGAGGCCACCACCCCTCACGCTGGACCTCGTGGCTTGGCCTGGTGCTGGTCAGGACGGCGGCCTGGGCCTGGGCCCGGGCCGGGCCTCACCTGATGGACACACCAGCCCTGGGCACGACGGCAGTTCTCACCCTTCCGCCACCTGGATTATCGAAAAAAAGTGTGGTGAAGAAGGGCAAAGTCACAACCAGTGCTTGTCAGCGCTTTACAGATTACTAAACCTTGAAGGGGATGTGTTGGCAGCATTTCTGCAGTGAGCTGCTCAGGGTAGACATAACACAGTGTTAATTTTGCCTGATAACACATCACACGTGAACAGTCAACACCGCCTTGAGACAGAACTGCCTTATTTGATGGCACAAAACTTCTCACTGTGAAGATCAACATGTTCTTCTGGCTCCTCCAAAGCTTAGTCTGTGACTAGATCTTCATCAACAATATTTACTTTTCTCTCTCTTCAGGGCAGCAGCATATCTCAGTGCCACACTAGCTCAGAGGAAAGGAACGAAAATGCATGTCTCTTGCACCCTCGCATTGAATTACCTCTTAAACTCAGCTAATCACACCACTTTATCTGGTGACAACACGTAGAGCTCAATAGAAATGCAAAGAGATTGTTTTCATAACCTCTCAGTCATGGGCCTGGCGTGAACAGTTTCCCATCACCGTTTACTGGCTTCAGAAATAATTCTGTCCGTTTTTGTTTCTAATTTTTTAAACCTGGCAGTACCTCTAGCCTCTCAGAATGCAAAAACACATCATTCACCACACTGATCATGACAGTACTGAACACCAAAAGTTAGAGAACCATTACTCTGAAAGCCTGCTCCCATCTCAAAGCCAGCTTCAGGCCCATATCCTGCCCCCCTGCACTCTCCAGAACTCCCAAATTTTGCTTAAACATGCTACAGAATTAGATGCATGCATACTTTCCAGACACTGTTAAATGAAAACCAAAGCAAAAAGACAACCTCTCCTTCCACATTGTGCTCAACTCTTGCTCATGAAAATAATTAGATGTGCCCATAGACCTAACACACTATTCACTCTAGGCAATGTCACGTTTCTGCTTACTGCTCCTGACATTCCTTCAAAGCTCTGTGCTTTTCGTATTTTTCCATTACAACAAAACAAACAAAAAAAAGGGCATTAAATTGCTGTTGGTATGTAAAGTTCACTCTGGAGAAGTAAACAGGTTGAGCCCGTGGCTTTACTGAGCTGTTAGCATGTGCCCAAGACACAGAGAAGACTAAAAAGTTTCATAAGCTGTGGGAAATGGACTTGAAACATTACAGCTGAGACGCAGAGGATCGAGTCTCATTTCTGATGAAAGTGGGGTTTGTTCACTTTTTCCATTTTAATACAAACATATAGTTCTTCACCAGTTAAAGGAGGTCTGGCAATACATTTGCTAATTCTGAACTTCTTCAGTTACGATCCTAAATTTAAGAAATAATTCTGAGTGTTATTTGAGAAGTCCTATAATATTATTAATACAGACTCAAAACCTTTATGCCAAGGATTCTAACAAGGCCAAATGCTCAAAAGCTGAGTTCTTTTCCTTCAGCTCATATGAGATTTCCAGTTCCAGGAAGGTTTTCTTTCAATTATTGTTTCATAGTAGCTTAGATTTTACTTCTAATTTCCAAAATACCAACTGAAGAGAGAAAAATAATGGAAATAGAGGCATGTTTTCGTCCTTCCTCAAACGGTTTCTCCAGGTCACCTAGTGGTTGTATTCCAAGATTCAGATAAAACATAGACACCCTTTGAGCATTTCCATATCCATTCTGTACTGAAACATATTTATCAATCCCCAACTTAGCACAATATGCTCATATTTTACACATAGGAAAACTATGCTGGCACACATAAAATTTACCTACAAATATAAATAGGATCAGAGTACAAATCAGATTTAAAATTCAGGAGGCAGATGTCCTTGGCATCCTTGGCAGACATCCCATGTTCAAAGCACTGAAATCCCATACACACATCATGTTGTATTTACTGCTGAGAGGACCAGCAGAGAGCAAACCCAAAAACAAGCTCAGTGCAAAAGCTGCCAAATTTAGGGAGTCTTCATACAGGACTTCTGAAGGATTAGACGTACGCAGAACTGTATTGCAACTAATTGTTGTGTCGGTATTTACCAGCTGAAGCTCAGGTCCCCAGTAGAAAATGACTCTGATATGAACAAGGGATTGATTTTCTTTTTTCAGGCTGTAGCAGTCAGATACCATTTTATGTGCGTGGTGTGCAGACAGACTACCAGTCACAACATCAACACAGCTGCTGAATCTGCCAGCCTTCAAAGCACGGACACGCACACTGAGTGCTTCCTCCAAAAGTAGTTCTGGCCTTCTCAGCGTTTCTCCTTACAGTTTCAGATGGTTGTGCTTGTCTCTAAGGTGTCCTGAATGGTAACAGTAAAGAGACAGAAGAAAGCCTCTTTCACTGGGTATGCACACACATCAGAAAAATGCAGGCTCAGTAACAGGCACCAGTGAAACAAAAGCTATACAGGTCAGACACAAGTGTGTGACTTCAGGGGCTCTCACTCAGTTTTCTTTTCCCTGTACTATAGACTTGAATTCCTTCCTCTGAAGGAAGCAATTTCTGAAACAACACATCTATTAAGAAAGCTACATTCTTGTTGTGAGTTAGTGATGCACTTGCTCCACTTTTAGCCTTCACTGATAGCAATATTTTTCCCTATGAATAGTGGTAAGAGGCAATGTCCCAAGACAGGCACTTCTTTGCAAATGTCCCATATTGCCTCAGACGTCTGTTAGACGGAGCTGACAAAAACAATTCCTTTCCTTTAGAGAAGTTATTCTACATCAGGACAAAACCAACTTTCGTATGCTTTTAAATGAAACAAAACCAACAAAAAAACAGATCGAAAGAACTACTGTGAGGTAGCTCTGTTACTGGAGCACCTGCTTAGACTTTGGCAGCACGTGTTCGAAACCCTGTGGTAAGCCCTGAGGAAGGGTCTCAGGCCCAGCCTTGTCATCACACGGGAGAACACTGTAACTACACAGCTATCCCACAGGCATGCCTTGAAAACCGTAACTGCAATTAAAGCAAGTTGCTGTGAGGATGGGACAGGACAACAATTCACCCACTGCAATGCAGTCCTGTATGGCGTTTCTTTGATGCCATGTATGCACCAGACTATCACCCTCTCACATGAAGTCAAAAAAAAGGTTTCCCAGCATCAGGCTTATGGGAATAGCTCTATACAACATACCCAGATGAGAAAGTGTGATATTTAGTAAGAATTAAACCTCAGTTACCATGTGTTTCTTTTGAACTCAGAGACTAGAAAGTTTTGGTAACTCCAACCCACGTTCCCACGTGTATTCAGTACGTATCACTTGGCGACTGTACTTTCACGTGAAGCGTAGGGCTAGGTTTGAACTCCAGACCTTTCATTTTTCTGCCAAACACATCCTCAGGAGGTCATCAAATCCTGGGTCACCAGAGACCAAGAACACTAAAGAGGATGGATGATATAAGCTGCGTCTGGGAAACAAGCCAAGCCCGGCTCTTACTGATGCTCTGGCTCTTTGATTGTGATGGGGAACCCGCAGCTCTTTTTTTCTACTTAGCAAGACGTCAGCTGTTTCAAGTGGCATCAACCAGCCAAAAGGGGTCTGGGACAGCAGAGATCATGATGGGGGGAGGAAGGGGAAATCAAAGAAAAACAAGCAAGAAGGCCTAGAAATAAAATACTTTTGAAAAATCTTCATTACTGATGCAAGAATCTGTCAGCATTAATTACAAATAAACTGCTTTCAAGAGAAACCTCCACCAAATGGAGCTGATTACACTTCAAATTAAGATAAAAAACTGTCATTTATATACCATAGAAGAGCAGACACTTATTAGCTCTGCTTCTGAAATGCTGTACTTTGAGTTTCTTTTAAATCTGATCCTGCTAAAATCTGAGCATTTTTCAAGACATCATGAATGTGCCAGCCTAATGGGAGCCCTCCGTGTGCATCCCCGGCCTCTGGATGACACCTGCCTAAACACAGCTCTGGTGATAAATATGATAACACAGTCCTTAAGGACAGGAGGGCAGCCATGCTCTCCGCTTGCTGCATGCAGCAACACAGATAAAGGAAGCCTGTGCTGGAGGTGTTTCCTGCCAAGCAGGAGGATGCCAAACATACAGCCACACGTGTCGGCAATGCCTGTGTTCAGTGCGGTGGTGCAGATGTGCAGCACACCTACACACAAACTTGCTATGGACCAGGAAATGAATGGCGTGCTGTTGGTGAACCCCTTGCTGCTTTACCATCAGCCCCGGGAACTCTCCACTCTGTGGAAGGCGGGACACATGGTGATCATCCCTGCAGCACCTACATCCAGAATTTAAGAAAAAGCTCTGATTAGTGCTTTTCATTACTTCACACCCACCACTTGCCTCTGTGCTGTAAGCTGGGGGCAGGGGCAATCATTTCCACTAATGTATGTCTCAGTATATTTCCAAATGTCAAATACAAATTATAAAGAAGAAAAATGTGTTTGTAAACACAAGTACACAAAGAAAGCAAACGCTTTTGAAATACAGAAATTACCTAAATCATCAATTAATACTGTGCTCCAAGAGAAGCTCAGCTGTAACTGGGTGATAAATAGTCACCTGAAGAATAGGTATTTCCAAATATGTTACAATAAAGCTGACCTGTAATTATAAACTCAGACTTCCAGGTCTCCTGTGACATTTAGCAGCCTACCATCATCCAGAAGGGTATAAACAACACTGACACATAAGAAACAACCTTATGTTTTCTGACTTGTAAAAGAGTAGTAAGATGAAGCTATATTATGCTCTCAAAGGGTTGCAGTTATGGCTTAGTTTCCAGGTGGAGATCCTCGGGGGTTTGGGGCTGTACCAAAAGCATCGTGGCCAACAAGGCAAGGGAGGTGATCCTCCCACTCTGCTCTGCTCTTGTGAGACCCCGCCTAGAGCACAGAGGAGGGCCACAAGGATGTTCAGAGGGCTGGAGCACCTCTCCTGTGAAGAGGGACTGAGGGAGTTGGGGTTGTTCAGCCTGGAGAAGAGAAGGCTTCGGGGAGACCTTATAGCAGCCTTCCAGTACCTAAAGGGGCCTACAGGAAAGCTGGGGAGGACTCTTTGTCAGGAGGTGGGGTGATAGGATAACCACCAGAGCATTAACTTCCTGCCGGATTCAGAAAAAAAACATTCTTTCAACTATGCTGTACAGAAAACAGTACTATATATGGCCCTATTTTGGAGGAGAGGGTTGTCATTTTACATAAATGCAGTGTCTCTAAGAGGCCACCCTGCACATAAAACTGGGCCTGGGTACCTTGACTTTGTGAAAGCTTTCACAGACACTGAAGGTCACACGTACGTTGCAGTGAACTATTGGAAAAACTACGGTAGTAATAATGTAATAACTTCAAAATTAGAAAAGAGGCATATGCAACTGAGAATCAGTCCAAACGAGGAGTAGTTCTGAATTCTTTAACGCCAGCTCAGTTTCCAAGCACGTTCTAACTGCTTTGCAGGCAATACTCACATTTTTCATTTCCTTCCAGATTAAATACTTTCTCGTTTTGCAACAAATGCTTTAAAATTTGTGACGCGTTGCCTCTTATTGTTGCACAGCGTAATAACTGGTTTATCTTAAAGAGGGATTAAAGAGTCCTTAAACTATTCACCCACTTGCTAAATCATAAACGGTATCATAACTTAGAACAATTATTTATTAGAAACCTCTGACAGATCCTGAGTTTGGGATGCTAAGCCAAGTCAGATACTTCTATTACAGCTACAAATTGCTCCATGGTTTAACTCTGTGTCTGAATGTGCACCACTTTGACTCTGGACATTATGTAGAAGATAACGAAGAGCATTTAAACCAGCTGTTATCTAGCAGCTCAGTATTGATGATCTAATTTGGAAACTGGATTAAACTGAACGGATTAGCACACCGCTGTACAGCTGCATGGATTTAAAAGTTGTCACGACAACCAGTAGAAAATGTATCCCCCTAATCCTCTCTGAGCAGATCTGTCTCCATGCAGCATTAACAAGATTTATCACTAGCACAGACATACTTACAGTTATTTTATTGCAGAGATCTAGATAGGTATAATCTCTAACTCTCTCTGCAGCTTAAAATAACAATTCACAACCACAAGGAAAGAGAGGCTCAGATTATGAATGACTTCTGGAAGCAGTGAAATGTCCTCGGATGTTATCTGGAATGTATAATTTCTTAAAACAGATTAGTGTTTTTCAATTAATTTTCAAGGGTACTGAGTATACAAGTATGTATTTATGTTATCAATGTAATAAAGTGACTATTATCCCATGCTTCCCACCTCAGGTACAGTCCTCTTATTTTTCTAGCATAGCAAGAGACACAAAGATGTCTATTTCAGAGTTATCTTTCTCAATAACTTCCCTGCTGCGGAGATAAAAGTCTTTGGTATTATGCTTCAGGAAAGACAGTCAGGAGCTGGACAGTATTTTCAGTTCCAATACTGCCTGATTGCAGAATTATTTGTTCTGTGTAACCATAATAAAATATAAGGAAAAAAAAAAGGAAAAGAAAAGCCATTTACCTATTTTAAACGAGCAGTCAGAGGTTGAGCTGATTAACATCTGCGTTTAGTGTCCTAAAGCAACAGAGTGCTACCTACACCTACCTGTGGGTAAAGGACTAGCTTTTCCCAAACACACAGAGGAGCCAGCATGGAGATTTTGCCATTGCCAGCTAAGAGTTTCAAAGGATGGAGTTTCTTGCCTGCCTCACAGTAAAAATCAGGAAGAGAAGCAAGTATTCCCAATTCCTGGAGGTCTGGAATAGTGCTTGGGGCCAGGACTGCCCATGCAAAAGTTGCATGTTTCCAGCTGCGAGGAGCTAATCCCGTTGCTTGTCAGTATGGTTCAGATTCATGTGCTCTCTTTTGTCATCTTCCCCACCCCAGTGTAAGTTTGTCTCCAAAAAAAGCAAGCAAACAAACAAAAAAAATCCAAATCCACGCCAAAGAACACATTTTGAACATATATCTTAAAACCAGCTGTCATTCATGCTTCCCATAAACAAAGCATCACAGCTGACACAATGCAGTATCTGCTCAGGTCAGTACCCTGTACCTCACAGAGTGGGAACTTGCAGTGCACCCACTGCAAAGAGCATCGTCCTGAGAAGTTCGACCTACAGGATGCAGAGAAAAGTCCTCTTCAGCAAAGTGCTAGTTTATGAGTTCATTGTAATGCTGCTATACTATGAACCAGTTCTTTTCCAGTGCTACATCTTTTTTTTCCTTCAAAACAAAATAACTATATCAAAATGTGTTACCATAAATTATTTGTACTTGTAGTAGTAGTGCAGGACCTGTGTGGAGATCAGTTGCGTTAATTTACAATATCACTTGGAGTATTTTCATAAGACAAAGCTAAGAACCTCACAACCAGAGAACGTTTTTAAAAACACCCTAGAACTTGCAATTTTTAAAACAACAGTCTCAAAAGAACCCCAAGAAGTAACTGTAAGAATAGCAAAAATGAGCACATTCAGGTATATTTGTAGCATATGATACCACAGATTAGAAAGGAGATATCAATTGAATTAAAATTGTTCTCTCACTTATAGCAATGGGATTGCTCAGCCTGTGGAACTATTCTAGACCTGAGAAAACATTTGGAAAGAAGTTATCCAGAGAAAGAAAAAAATGCTTTACAAAAATGGCAAGAAAAAAATACAAAACTAATCTTCCTTCTCTCTGGTAATGTTAGTAGCAGAGGTGTAATAGGAACTGACAAAACATGGTTGTGTATTTAGCTTAGGACACTTTGCAACATAAGTCTAATCTTGCTTTGAATTTACTTTATTATTATTATTATTACTTTACACACACTCACTCCTTTCTCTCCCTGAAAATGAGTATTCTTCTTCATTTTACTGTATTTTCCTTCTTACCAGTGGATGGGAGGGCAATCTAAACATGCTCTAACACACAGACACCTCTGATTTTAGGAAATCAGCACCTCAGGAGCCAGTTTCAACACCAACCTGCATCCTCAAAGGGGCAAGACCTGGAAGGGGAAAGCCCTGAAACAACAAATTTCCCGTGACACTTGCTGATGTCCGCCACCCGCTGTGCCGGCCCCTCCACCAAACAACGCCCTCACCCGCAGACCCGGCAGCGCACCCTGCCTGACGGCAGCTAGCTTCCCCGGCAAGAACAACCCCTTTCCGCCGCTCGGCTCCTCCTGCAGCCCCAGCAGGGACCAGGTTCCCCTCAGCCGCAGCCTCCCGACAGCTCCACCGGCCGGGAGAGGCGGCCTTAGGCTCGCCGCCCGAGGGGGACGGGGCCATCCCCGCTCCCCGCGCCCGCCATTTCCTCCCGTCAGGCGGCCCGCCATTTACCCGCCTCCCGCCGCCCTCAGGCGGCCCCGGGCCGCGCAAACCTTGGACAGCTCCGGGCCTCGGGGCGGGCAGGGGCTGTTCCCTCGGCACCCCGCTGGCACCGGGGGACGGGCAGGCTCTGTCCGGGCCCTCCGTCGGGTGACAGCTTCACCTCGGCGAGAGGAGGGGCGGCGGGGGCTGTGTGCCGGCCCGGCTGACAGCCCCCGGTGTGTGAGGGGCACCCCCAGGAGGTGGAGGTGGCAGCTTCGGTTCTCTTCGTAGTACAGCTTTCCTCCTCACAAGAGAGGGCCAGCCTTCAGTTGAAGGACTTGGAAACGGGCTCAAGAGTTTTATAGATGTCAAGGGTCCAGCCTGGGAAATAAAACAAATTAAAAAACGTGGCAGGCAAAACCTAACGCATTCCTCACGGTGTGTGCAAAGCCCTCGTCACGGTGTGAGCACACGCAGAGTCCCAGCATTGTGTCCAAGCCAGCCGCTGCTGAGCTGTGTTGGTTTGAGCTGGGGAATCGGAAAAAGGCTCCGTCTTCTGTTAGAGCTGCCTGAACTGGCAACTGCTTGAGAAAATAATTGCTACAAGAAAAATGGTACCTCCGAAGGTACAAAATATTTGCACTTCCTTTAACAGGTTACTTTCATTTTTAAATTATTTGCAGCAAAACACTAGAGTTTAAGGACAAACTTGTTAGAAACAACAACAAATCTAACTCCATGTTACATTTTCATATGATAGTCCCTCGGGGGAGATACTTCAATCCTTAAACAACCAAATTAAACACCTAATATAAATGTAATATAAAACTTCATTTGACATAACAACAAGTAACAGAATCTCTGTAACAGTACCATATCCTACACAACTGGCTAACTAAAAGTTCTGCCGCAGAAAACCAAATCAGAGGCTGCAAGATTCTCCTCTCGTGACTGTTTTGCACAGGAATGACATCTGATTTCATCCTCATGAGCCTGCAGATTAAGCTTTCTTCAGCTCAGGAAGAGTGGTTTTCCTAAACAACTAATCCTTTCTTCAGAATAATAATTCAGCAGCTCTCAAACTATCAATCAGCTTCCTTTTCCTCTCCCCACCCTATTTTCAGAAACAGTTTTTGGCTTCTCATGAATATTACTTACAAATCTGGAAGACTACCTCTAACCTGAGTCTGCATTTAATGTTCACATCATCTGTCCAAACACACCTCACACGTTCCTGTTCATTCCCTTTTCCATTTCTCACTGCCTAGACCCCCATTGCTTTATCCCATTAATTTCATTCTGCAGAAATTCAGCTGTTCACTCTGCACGCCAAGACACGCTGCAGACTGCTGGCAGCAAGTTCCACAGTTGACTGTAGCAAAGTGGCCATTACAGAGAGCAGCCAGAAATTCTGACTCCCCAAACCTTCCCTCGAACCATTATAGGTCTGGTCTGCAAGGGGAAACACTTTCCAATGGAGTTACTGGAGAAAACCTTTCACCCTGTTCCTGAGGCTGTCCCCCACCTCGAATCCAAACCCTTGACCCAGCAGGGCCTCAGCTCACACCCCCAGGCACTGAAAGGCAACCTCTTCCTTGCCAAACACCTGGGAAGAGAACTCCATAGCTACAAATACCAGTTAGGATCTATGACTGCTTTTATCCTGTGTAGAGAAGGAGCAAAACAGCTCTCCTTCCTCCACTGAAGGTGAACATGCAGGATTGCTCCTGCCCCTTCCACGCTCCCACCTGGGCTCAGCAGCACTCTGGATGAAGGCAGCACTGGGCACAACTGAGCATCCTTGCTCTGCTAACTCACAAGCCATTGTTGAAAATGGGAGATCAAACAAAACAAAACAAAACCCAACAGTGCTTGCTAAGCTACAGACCTATGACCAATACCACCTAATTTCTTTAGTTTCATTAAGACACGCAGACAGACTGTTCCTTTAATTCCACAGATACAGATCTTGTGTCCATATGCACAACCTTACAGATACCTAAAACAAACAGATATGCAGCAAAGCAAGCAGACCTGTCCCCCGCATGTTATCAAAAACCCAAGTATAAATACAATAGTCAATTTCCACTTGCATGATTAGCACTGTGTCACATTCTTCCCTTAGCACAGAATCTCATCACATACTACTTGCAACTCAGGAAACAAAACATCATTAAAAAAGAATGCAAGTTATGTTAATCAAATTGTTTGAAATTTTAATTGAGACCCTTTAATTGAGATTTGTGTTTGTTTTGCAACAGTTTCTCAAAAAGTAAGATGAAACACAAGAATCATTTTGAATGAGACTGAAAAGCACAAGTTTGAAGAAATAATTCCGACTTTGGAGACGACAATAGAAAAACTTAGTTTTAACTAAGATCTATGGGATTACTAAGCGCATTAGGGAACTTCCTTGCAATAATTCCTCCATTCAGTTAAGGCTTTAAAAAGAGTTTTTCAGAAGTATGGAACAAGGCAATAACTGGGAATTAGAAGTCCTTAGTATGGCTGAACACAGAGCCAGACCAATATTTTCTAAACAAACTTAACTTCACAGTAATGAGCTATTAATCTTATTAAAATGGGATTGATTCTTATCACTGGGATCTGGCACTGTAATCGCCAGTCACTAAATTGTTTCTTGTTTATTGGATGAAGCAAATAATGCAACATTTCATGGTTGGTATTATTTTATTGTCTAATATTGATTTAAATGTTTACACTCCTACTTTTCAATCCACAGCTTAGCACTCATACCTATGGCTTTTACTTTTATTTTTAGCACAACATCTTTGTGTCAAGTGTCAGAATTCCATTTAAAAAAAATCCCCATAACCAGGAACCTGATACCATATAGACAAGTCTTCTCTATACTTGTTTAAACAAATTCATTTTCAAAAATGAAGATTTATAAAAGAAGAATCTGCTGGTAGCTTTCTTCCAGCTCATGTTTACCACAGATTCTATCGAGCTTTTCCTGTTTTAAGATGTTCCTTTTAGAGCGTCTTATTGCCCCTAAGTGGAATCTGTTTTCTCCCTCAACACCCCCCCCATTCTAAATTTAATGCAAAAAAAAAATCAGTAGCTGACAATTTTAAGCAAAAATATAAAGCACTATAACATTACCTACATTGCCTTTTTACTGAACTAGGTTCTTGAACACTCTAGAAGCTTTGTGGAAATTTACCCAGTCACTGTTGAAAAGGCACAGAATTTTTGTGCTCTCAGACCTCCAGCAAAGACGGCTTTCCCCCAGACTGAAAGTTCAGAAGTTTCAGCTTGATATAAAGCTTCTCACATTAAAGAAACGCAGGGACTGCTGTTAGATACAGTACTGCATTTGGATGGCAGTCTGCCCAGAAAATTCACAGGTATCTGATTGGTCATTTATACTAGAACCCACCAGATTGTACTAACTCTTCTGCCACAGACACCCTGCAAATCTATAACAAGAGTTTGCTTCTACTGCAAGAGGAAAAGAGGTGAAGTTACTCTTACATACACCCAGGGATGGTATAACAGTGAGACAAGCTACTCATTATTAAAATCATCACAAAGCTGTCCATTTCGGTGGTAGTTTCTGTTCCGTGGTATTACATGAATGACAGTTATTTTTCACATGTGACAGAAGTGTAGTTGTATATGAAGAAAGCTAACTTTGGTCCACTTGTCCAGCTTGCTAAGGACAGCATATTGGAAAGATGACCATTTACAGTTCAAAAAACAATGTAAAAGTTAACAAAAATAATTTGGTATTTCACTCCTAAACCTGCACGCAGTTAATTGTCCTAGTCATCCACCTTTTCAGTCTGCGTGTCCACTAACTGTTGAGCTTTTAAGTCTTCAGCTTGTTCATGATCCTCCTTATCTGCATCGGCTACGTGACTAGGTTCTTTTTCTTCTGCTTCTCCTTGATCAACACTTTCGTATTCTACTTGTTCAAGGTCTGTTCCATCTATAAGTTCTGCTTGTACTTCTTCCATCTGTATTTGATTTACATGCTCAACATGCAACTGCTCCACATGAACTTCAGCACCATGGTCAGTCTGAATGTGCTCAACCTCCAAGTAACTAATTTGCACCTGTTCTTGTAGTTCATCCAACTGTGCGCCTTTCACTTGATTGTCCTGTATGAGATCCTGGTGCATCTGTTCCACAGTTACCTGTGCAGGATCCACTTGTACCTGAATTACTGGTAGGACATGGACTTGTTCCACTTGTTCTATTATAGTCATTGATGTTACTGGTTCAGCTTCCACAGCTTCCACTGGAAGAACCTCTTCTGTCACCAGTCGTTCTGAAATATTGTGCATGTCTTTGAGATGCCTTCTCAGCTCACTGCCTTGCATAAACCACAAATCACATAAGGTACAGTGGTTGGGTTTGTCACCAGTGTGTATCACCAAGTGATCTTTAAATTGATCCCAGCTGTTAAACACGCTGTTACAAACCTGAAACAAAAGACAGAGCATGTTAAACAGTGCCAACAGAAATATGACAAAGCATAGTGCCTATTTCAGTTCATGGCTTCACGCAGTGTTAGCTTCTTGCTACATAGATTTAAAACACACACATATGTTAGAGGTAAAAGCTGAGAAGTCAGTTTCAGATGAACAGAGCACCTATTATTATTTAAGGAAGTGTGACATTTTGAGTTGTGCATATACAGGATACCTACTGAATTTATGAGTCAGTACAACATTTGAAAGATTTCTTATTTCAAACTTATGTGAAATTCACATACAGAAGCAGGCACCAGTAAGTGTTGCTAGAATTTTGGGTGGAAAGCAATTTGTGTAATAGTACAGCATGATGAAAGTGTAATACAAACTGTCCTGTTACTGAAGTTCTAGATGCAGTACTACTAGCCAACTTTTCCCCATCACCTTTATTTTCTTCACAGAATTGTGAAGTTTAACTGGCTAGACTAAACTCCCCCATTTTGCCTTTTCAAAATAAATAAAAGTATATGAAAATCTCTTAAAGCTCCATCTGTTAGACTTGTCCAGCTAAAAGTACTGCGAAGACTGCAGACGCACTATTTTCATAGAATACTTGAACACACTTTCTTCCCTTCAGCTGGTACTGAGGTATGTAGCCTGAGGACAATACACAAAGACACTGTAGAAATTAATAAGGTGCCTGAGAGAGAAAAGTAGGGTAGAGTCACACTTGGACTAAAGAAACAGGGTCAGGAGTCTTTGGCCATGCAAGGGTTCTCATTGGCAAAAAGAAACTAAGAACATGTTTCAACACTCCTTCACTGATGGCAAATATTTTAGAAAGAAGATGTTCCATCTCTTAATTTTTGGTGACAGCACAGAAGGCTAATGGGTTATTTGACAGGGATTAACTCAAGGAACAGGTCTGTAAAATGGATCTGAATAAACTTCATTTTGCTGTTGAAGTCTGTTAAAAACAGGTTTGTGTTGCTATTGCCAGGCTTTCTTCTCCACAGGCTCATGCTTTAAAATGAAATAAAGTTGGACAGCACACATTCAAAATACTAGCCTTATAAATAACCACTTAAAATTACTTCGTGATATATAAAGATAATAACTATTAGTAATGTCCAGGCACATAATTATTGATAGCCTAATTTAGTCCTCTAGGCATACACTGAAGAGTAACAAAAATGGTCATCAAGCAAATGCAAATTTTTATTTTTTATTTTTTTCCTTTCTTCAGAAAGCCAAGATTTAATGTACTGAACACTATTCAAACTTAATTCTAAACAGGGAAGAATTCAAGAAAAACTTATCCAGGAATTACTGTAATTGCTGTGGGCTGAATCCACATTCAGCTACTAATCCATATTCACAACATCTGTGAGAGGACATGGTATCAATTAATAAACAGAAAGCTACAACACAGTGAAATTAAACCAAAGGGTCACAAAACAGTATATTCAGGTTGAGGCTACTAGTTACGACTTTGTGTTACCCAGTAGTTCTCATGATCAAAGCTGTCTTATCTTTAAGTTATAAGTACATTCGCAAGAGTTAATTTCAGACTAGGATAAAAGCTAAATAATACAACGGCCACAGTCAAACTTCCAATTCAATGACATGACGAGCAACATACAGAATTCATCCATTCATTTCCTGCGGCATTCGCTGCTTTCTGTGAATGAGATCCATCTCTTTTGGAAGAAATAAAGCCCACATCCAGCAGTTTTCTTCACTATACAACCCAAATTAACTTAAACCCACAGTATTTCTGTAAATTAAATAGGGTGAGAGTCTTAAGGGTAGTGGGTGTGGTGGGGGGAAGAAATGTATTATTAATTGAGACTGGAGCAGCAAAACAGCAAATAAACTGCTACAGCCAACCTCAGTTCTCATGTTTCTAGCCTTTAAAAGCTGACTTTTAAGAGTCAAGTAAAATTCTTCTGAAAACCTTTTTGAATCCCAGTTATATATAGTGAAAAAGTACCCTACATTATCTATTTATAGCATTTATATTTGCTTAAAAAGACATTACAGATTGTCATCATAATATAGAATGACTTTACAGATAAAGTCAACATACTGGGTATCAAACAGAAGAATAATAAAATAGGAAATAAAATAGTACTTCGTATTTTGGACTTTAGTGAAGCATATTCACAAGCAGGAAAGGCCTAGGTCAGTGCATCAAGAACCTTGAAAAGGAAGCAGAAAGATTAACAAAGTATTATGAAAATCCATACCAGTAATTCCGCATTTTAAATGGAACTACTTAAATATAAAAATTTATCTGCATGCTGTGGTTGAACGTGATCCTTGTATTTGTTTTAGTTAAAGTGGTTCTTGGAGACGTAAGCCCACTCTTGCTGCCTTTCCCACTTAGTACTCCCACGCTCCCTCAGCATAGGAAGGAGGCACCTAGCCTCAGACTCTGTGACTTTCATTACCCACCTGACATTCATACAGCTTCTTTCTTCCCTTTTTAGCTCCAGCTCCAGACTGACAGGCCGTCAAGTGACATTTGAGCGTGCTATTCCTAGCAAAACGTTCGTGGCAGTTTGGACATTCAAACGGTTTTTCACCTATTAAGACAGACAGGGATTTATAACGGCATAAAATCAAACAGTTTTCTGTCAGCTCTCTCTTCTTCCCCTCTCACTGATAGACATGCTGTAAAGGCTTGGCCAACTGGATTATTCTATAGAAGAAGAGAAAGACACCCTGTGTAAACTTCATTTATATAAATAAAAGGGCAAAGACTTAATGTGGAATTATAATTCTCATTTAGAAAGAGAATCTGACATAACTGCTGGTGCTAATTAAAGTATATTTAGGTTTTTATGGACGTTAGATCACTAGCCTGTCAAAATATCTTAATGAAATAGCAGCTATTTCTGTCTTTTCACCTGATAATATTTAAAGACTCAACATTAGAAATTATACAAAGTCACACAATAAAGAAAGTATTAAAAAAAATACAAAGTTATATATTCAGGAACAGTAACAGCTTATGCTGAAGAGCTAAAACTGAGCTCCAGAAAAAAAGCTGGCACAGAATAACTATGAAGTAACAATGTATCAGCATTTAACAAAAAGCAGAAACCAAACCAAAAATGAAAGAGAGTGAAGAGAAAGCAAAGAGGGACATGGCATAGATGGTCACAAGCAAGATATGAATTCCTTTCTATTCAGTCACTTCATTTCAAACCTGGTACCAAAAAGACGAGCGTTTTCCACTGGGAAGCCAGCTAAGGACAGCAAGCAAGGGAGGATGAAAACAGGCTCTGTTTTCTCTTTTTCATCCAAAGTAGTATATTGCTATTACTGACATCAAGCAGAACAAAAGAAAAACTGGTGTCTGTTTACTAATTTCATCATGCATAAACACAATGAAATTCAAGGAAATGAAAGTACAGAAAAACCTCGGAACAGCATGTTTCTTCTGACTGTCTGATAATTAATCTGTGAAGATACTGGCAACGACCTAACTATTGAAACAAACTGCTTAATGACCTCCAAAAGAGGCTGAGACATTTCAGTGAATAATGCAAGAGTTTATTCTATCTGGACTAAGATTTAAAGCCTACATTTTCAGGAAGACAGTAGTTACTGACTGGGATGGAAAGCCAATAAACCCACATTTTCAGAAATAAAGATATTCAGAAGTGCCTAACTAGGTTTTCAACAGAAATCCACAAGTAGCCTATAATTCTTGCTTACACACTCAAAGTCTACAGAAAAAAATTAAACGTGTGAATATTCCCCTTAATGATTACCAAAGGCTATGTTTTTTGGAGACTGTTGTATAGCCAAGAAGATAAAATAGCACAAACCTCACAGCACATAACTTCACCGGACCTGCAATATGGCCACATTTAAATAGTTACTTGGTGCCAGCCACCTCCCAGTCAGGGACAGATTTATTCTTCTCTTACTCAAATTCTTCAGTAATCTCCCACACATAGTGACAAAAGCATCTGACAGTGACAGTTCAATGACAGTGGTGGCAATATCCAAGAGCTGAAAGAAGTGTGACTCCGTGCACTGCACAAATCAGCACAGTGACCCAGCGGGCACAGCTTGGGGGCGATGGAAAGAAAGCACAGGCATCAAAGCACATCCATCATCCTGCCAGCCCAGCTACCCCCAGAGACACGCTGGCAATGCGCGCAGGAGCAGAGCTCCTCTGTGAGACACGACAGCCTGCTGCCATCCAGCTGTGAGCTGAGCCCCATCTGACTGGCATTTTATGAAGGATCTGATGATAGTCTTTTTTCAGTGTATGAGAAAGAATGAAATTTCCCTTGCCAATCGTAAGTAACTCAGGACAGGAACTGTCGGGAAGGAGGTGGCCCAAAATAAGTGTTTTTAACCCAAAGGCCCAAAATAAACATTTTTAACCCAAAGGAATTTCTAACAACTAACACTGTGATTTCTATTTGCCTAATACATACAAAATACCATCTCTGCATATAAGAAATACATATATACATACACATAATACATATATATGTAAGAAATTCATCCCTGAACATAAAGCTACCACGTCATTATTTAAAACGTGTTTAGAGAGAAACAGTAGTTCCCCCCCATCCACAAGTACACCCAAACCAGGTATTTATCAAATGAACTCTATAATTATTTATTCAAGGTATGCAAACAGAGTCCATTTGTTAACTTCTATGGAAGATGTTATTTGCAGTTTAAAGTGAGCTTCCTGTAAAGCGTATTTTAAATTTACCACAGAATGGCAAAGACCTTGATTAATTTTTTTCCTAACAAGTCTGTATAATCTGTATACAAATTATGTCAATTACAGGATTTCCAGACATGTCAGACATCATGGCTGCTAGGAGCACAACACTCCTTAATTTCCATCTTCACTCATGTGAGCACATGCAGCCTCCATGAAAAAGCCTAACTTTGAGAAATATTTAGCAGTCAAAATTCCCAGGGAAATCATGAGAAATGAAAGCTGTTAAGTATCTCTTTCTGGTAGGGGATAAAAACTTTGAAAAAAAAACAACCACAAGACGAGAATATTGAGAGCAGTAGCTTCCTTTTAAGATTGACTTCTGTATGAGGAAATGGCTCTTCCTGTGCAAGACTAGTTATTAAATTCAGTGGATATACATTAATTACAGTCTTGCAGAATTTGTCTTGTGAGTTACTTCCAACTGGCAATTGAAATCTCATTCATTTTCATGCAAGAAAAAAAAAAAGAATCATTACATCACACCAAAAACTCTCCCTTTTTATAAATTCTGGAGATGACTTAATATTTTCAGAGATACATGACACGCATTTCTTTTGGACTTGCTACTTTAATGTTATTGCTGGTGTTGTAATTAAACAGCAGCAGGATGAGATAGTTTGTAGCACATTTTCTCCCTGGACACTTAATTTTATTTTCGTATTCAACCAACGTTGTTTAGAATTAAGAATTTAGAAAGTGTTTGGCTCACTGGGTGTTTTTCCACTGACCTTAGGAAAGCACAGTTATATGGTAGTATCAGGTTTGATTTTAAGTTAAGACTTTCAAAATGTGAAACCAAAAGTAATTAAATTCCATGAGTTCTACTTGCATCAATATATATTGATACAGTACTCTGGATCTCCTGTGATATGCTGTTACTTTGTGTCCCAAATTCTGTCACAACAGCAACTATCACGTGAAGATATTTTGTTTACTCTGCTAATCTACCAAAAACTTCTCTCTGAAAAGACTTTCCTTACATAGCTGGTAGCTGTCTTAGTCACGCCACAGAAACACTCTCTATAGGGAATACGGATTTGCTAAGGACTTTTTACAAATGCAACTCTTAAGGGACTATTTGGAGTAGACTGGATACAGTGTCATTCATGCATCAATACGCACCTGTCCCATAACACAGATACAAAGAGGTTCCAATTAAAAGGCTTTAACAAGATAAAAAGATAGGGACTGCTCCTCTACATTAAGTCTTACTGATGCCTCATGACTGACATATTAAACAAAAACACCTGGATATCAGACCATATTTTATATGGTCTTTACATATATATTGTAATACATACAAAGTATTTATAACTATTACTTATAATTAATTATTATTTATATATAATTTAAATATAAATTCATCCACATAATGCTTAGTATCTGTACAGACTTCTCGTATTATAAGGAAGACTGAAGGAGGCACAAGCAATTTTGTACTCAAAAGATGCTATCCAGATGTCAAGAAATCAGATTTTAAAGTAATGGAAGTCTACTGTAGCCAGTAGAAATGTTTTGCTGTGTTACTTAACATGCAAATAAAATTGAATCATAGACATCAAGATGAAGGATGGTATTGTCATAAGAGGGTATTTCACACTGACAAGCTCACTGTTCAGATCTTATTTCAACAGAAAAATTTAACTAGGAGAATTGTGAAAATAAAAATAGGTACTCAGTTTGGTACATTTGAAGAAGTAAGCATGCCTTACAAAGAACAACGCCTTACAAAGAACAATGCCTTAGAACAACGTTTAATACACTCAAGAGAAACTTCATGAAGGTTTTCCAGTTCTAGGAGCATATTTTTAACCACTTAAAAAAAAAACAAACAACTCAATTCCTCACAGTTTATATCAATGGGAAAAAAAACATCAGTATAGAATCATCAACACAATTCTATGATTCTTTGATTTTAGTTGTAACTAGAAGCTAATTATTTCTAGCACTTGTGTGTTCTCTTCAACATTATCTCTGCTTTCCACAAACATGCAAAAACCCAAAGTGGCCAAAGCCACAAGTACGTGACTACAGCAGTGCTCTTACCTGTGTGCTTCCGGAGGTGCTCTTTAAAATGTCCAAAGTGGTCAAATTGTTTATCACAGTACTGGCATATATGTATTTTTTTGCCAGGTCTTTGCTTCTTGCTGGCGCCACCTTCATCGAGGTGGTAACAGGTGAGGTGCTGTTTCAAAGCACTCTCTCGTAGGTACCTTTTATTGCATATGTCACACTTGTAACTCTCAGTAGAGTGTGTTTTCATGTGTTCCTTAAAATGGTAAAACAATTTAAACGAACGGTTACATTTCTCACAGTGGAATAAATTGTTCACGTGTGACAGCTGAAGTTCCACAATTTCAATACCTTCTACCTGTTTGCACGAGGGATCAGTTGCACTGTCACCTTCTTCTTCGATCTGGCATTTTCGCTCTCCCTGACGATACTTGCTGGTGATATCTGCCAAAAGAGCCAAAGCAGATTCATCTGATGTACCCGTTGTCTGTATGTACTTTATGGATTGCTCTGCAGAAGCTACTTCTTCAAGTGTCTCGATGCTATCATCTTCCACTTCAATTGTCCCTTCAGCAATCTCAACCTCAATTTCAACTGGATCTGATTCTGCAGATGGCAGCGTTTCTGTGATAACGTTAGAAGTTTCAGCTATCTTCCTCTTTTTTGGTTTATTTTTACCTTGGGTTTGATTTGATTCTAAGGGTGATGAATTTTCTTTGTTCCTGTAAAGCATTTGCATAAACATGGTTAAGATCCACAAGCAATTACATAACAACTCCTGCCCGATACTGAGCTTCTGCATTTAACATATTCTAGGTGTTTCTCAATGAAGCTGAATGCACATAATCCGTGTGCATTTTAGACGATAATTTGTCCTTCATCTATACTCATTAGTCCTGTAAAACAGCAAGTTTGGAGATACGGAGCCTTTTACATCAGGCTACTAAAATGTTTTAAAAAGCTCTGCTTTGAACAATACACAATGCATCAATAAAAAGACCAGTTAGCCTAATGGCACAGGTTTATCTGAACAACCTGTGAAATTCGGCACTTGAGAACTTTCACAAAGGGCAGAGTTCTTCTGCCTGCCTACTCAGAAATAAGATTCAAGTCCTTCCTATGCTACGCACCTCTTAAGCTCTGGTGATTGCCTGTAACACTTAGGCTCCTAGAAAGCACTGTCGGTGTGACCTTACACAATGATTATCATAACTTCTAGTACTTAGGAAAGCACACAAGTTAAAAAAAAAACTCACTTAGATGTGGAAAGAGTACTCTAATTTAATTTTCTGGTCTTACACAATCCCCCCTCCCCCAGCTCGGTTCCTCTTATCCCTGCACCATACACACACAACCCCCTTCCTCGGAGACATCAGGGATAGCATCCCATGCCAACCACAGGCAGAGCTGAGCGAGCCAGTGCCTTCAAGCCAGACACTCAAGATTACCCACAGTGCTCACATGCTGGAGGTTTTACTCTTGATTTTTGGTTTTGGAAATGGGCAGATATCTTCCCCTCAAACTAGACTGACAGGAGTAATCTAATGCTTTCACCTTCCTTTGCAACGTGATGAATCCTTTCATGTAATCCAGTCCGTACTGCTTCTGGGTTTGCTAGTAATAGGTGAGGTGAGGTTTCCTTCAGTATCTGCATGTCATGTCAGAAATATGCAGCTAATGATCTAACGCAGGATAGAGCTTATCAAATTACATCTTACAATATTCAGATACAGGAAGACAGAATATCTAAACTTACAGTTTCATCTACCCTAGATTTCTTAAATTTAGAAGGTGATAAGTTCCTCTGCACATTACTGTAAAGAGCTCCAGGATCACGTACCAAAAGAATAACATCCCCAGCAAAGAGGAGACTACCATCCTTGAGCACCTAGTGTGAAAGTCTGAATGTGAATACACACTTACAGCACTTTAATGAATAACAGCTGGTTGTTTTCTTTCTAGTCTAGGTTATGTGATGTCCATCTCTTTGATGCATTATACATGGGGCTTGCTCGATTACCATTTATTTCTACTTTAGCTGAAGTTTCTGAAGCTTAACCTGAAAGCTTAAGTTAAAGCTCAAACTGTGGCACTGTATTATAATTCCTCCCACTCCTACTGTTGAGAAGAGACTGATAGTGGTACTCAAGCTTGTTTGTTTTTTGTCAAGAAAAAAAAAAGCAACAAACAAAAAATCACTAATAATAAAAACAGTCTTTCAATCTATTAACAATGGAAATAACTAAGAATAGACTAGCTTACATGTGTTAAACATTTTCTTCCCTTGTAACATAAGAATTATAGAGTTTACTGGTGATGGATAGCCAACAAACTGCACAACATTATGCAACACTGGGAAATACTTGCATGCTGGGCAGTTTATTTTGATGGGCTGATCCAAATCCTGGTTCAACGGCTCCTCTGGTATACACTGACTGAAACTGGTACCATTTAGAACATACTTTTTCAATTTCAAGTTTCTTTTCAATTTCTCAGGCAGACACAAAGGTCTGCTTTTTTTCCTGAATGGAAGTTATCTTGATGGTATTATGTTTAATCTCAATAATGTCAAAACAAGTGTTGGCGGGGTTGGAGAGCGGGACCAGAAATGCAATCTCATATCTCTTCTATTAAAAAATTGCACACTTTTTGCTCTGCTGCCAATCCCCAGAATAAGCACAGGGTAAGTTCTTTTGTTGATATTGAAAACCAAGTTTCTAGTGTACCATGGAGTTTTTTGTTCGCCTTATTTTTTTTTTTTTTTTAAAGAAAATGCTAACTGGCTTCTAGGGGAACTCTGGGCTGATGCCATTCCCCTTCGCCAATGCTGTTTATGGAAAGATAAAGAGGAACCCTATCCTTGATGCAAAGACCTTTCAGTCAGTTTAGAAGAGAAAGCCATGATAACCATAAGACCCCTCCCCCTACTTCATGCTGAAACAGTGGACCATCCAGAAGGAATGATAACATGACAGCACTTTGTGAAAGGGAATGACAGGGAAAAAAACAGCAGGGTGGGAATGTCACCTGCTTTTCTCAGGTTGTAGTTTTGCAACTAAGTACAGATACCAGACTGGATAAGATGTGCCACAGCAATATTCAATTAAGTATTTATCCAGCATAAAACTGATTACACCAACTATATTTACTCAAGAGTTTTGATAGGTTAGTTTTGCACCAGGGAGCTTTAAGATCACTACCTATTCTCTCGGAAACAGCAGAAAGCTGCGTGAAATCAAAATACCAACACAAATTTGTTAATGCGATCTAATTACCTGAAGCACTGTACACACGGCTCTCAATCAGGTGGGGTCAGATAACCCAGAGACCTCATATTAGTTCCACAGAGACACAGCCCTAAAATGGCTGTGATGTTTACCAGCCATGTCACTTGCCATTGAGCTCCAGCCGAAAGAATGAGACATTCCTTTTTTAGCCTTTGTTATTCTGACCCCTATCGTGTAATTGAAAAGTATATGGCCCCAAACAAGTTTCTGAAGTTCCAGGATAAGAACAGCACTGCAAAATACCAGCAGACAGCTCTAGTAAAATGATTCTTAAGACTACATTTCAGTGTTGAGAAGAAAAAGAGGCTTATGTGTTTACCTGATTTCAAGTGCTTTGATAGCTTCTAGCATCTGTAGATACTCAGCTGCTTTCCAAACATCGTTTGCTTCTTCCTCACCTTGCACCATTAGTTTTGCTGTATAGGTGAACTCTATTAGGTGACGAAATGCCATGTTACTTACACCTGTTTGGAAGCAAGAAAAGCAAGTTAACAATGCCTCAGTACCTTTATCTGATGAATCTTGCACACTTGCCTGCTCACCATTTTGCTCACAATACTTTAGCTGCCAGTTTCATGAAGACAACACCCTTGAAAAGCTCACGTCGGAATAACAAGTCTGCTATAGAAACATGGAAATTTGGAACAACTATAGAATCATGCCATAACAAAGGTAAAAGTAGAAGAAAGATAAGATGGGCAAAAAGCTGTTTGTGTGGAACAGTAAAATGTACATATTTAAAGTACAATATTTAAAGTACAGTTTATTTATTTAGTATTTAAAGTACAATAAAAAGTACATATTTAAATCATATTTAGAGCATATATCTTTCTCAAAAGACCTCTGACCAGCAGACGATTGTTCCAAGAAATCGCTCCTGGCCTACCAGGCAAGTATTGTTCCATGTCTATCCTGTTCTTGCATCCCAGCTAAGACACCTGCCACTGGCCTTCACTGGGAGCCTTTTCGTCTGACCAGAATGGCTGTTACCAAGGAAAAGGTTATACGATAGACTGCTAGTCCTAAAAAAAAATACAGTGACTGCAACCTCCATTAGGCATGTATTGGTAAAGAAAACCAATCAACTCAGAACCTCACTGGGTTACTTCCAAAACATTTAATATAAAGACTGATCTTTTTCTTTTCAATTTTATTTCGAGGGAAGCTTTTTCTGGTGCCAACAGCTGCCTCAGAACAACTCAAGAACTGAGACCTAAAAAAGTAATTGATATCACTAGGTACCTATGTCTTTTAGGATAAGAGGGAATGGCCTGAAGTTGCACCAGGGGAGGTTCAGGTTGGAAATTAGGAGACATTCTCAGAAAGAGCAGTCAGGCATTGGAACGGGTTGCCCAGGGAGGTGGTGGAGTCACCGTCCCTGGGAGCGCTCAAGGAAAGGTTGGATGTGGTGCTTAGGGACATGGTTTAGTGAGTGATATCGGTAGGAGGATGATGGTTGGACCAGGTGATCTTGGAGGTCTTTTCCAACCTTAACGATTCTACGATTCAGCCTGCACCAAGGACACCACATGCATTTCCAGTTCCAGCACACAGCTCTGAAAGTTTTTTTATCTGCATGAACCAGATTACCTTCAATCTCCACCAAGGGCTCCTGAGTGAAATCTTGGAAGAATTTGTAGAAGAACTGGCTACAGGCAGCAAGAACAGCCTTATGAGCTTTGAAATGGTGACCTGTGAAAATAGACAAAAATTTTAGTTTAGGATGGATGACACCTTCCTTACTTACTGCAGAATAAGAGCAGATACACAAAAGAACAGCTGTAACACCTAGCCTACAAACCTACTCTAGCAGAATACAGTCACTTAATGTGTCTCCTTGTAACATGAGATGCTGCTGCAGCTAGCCGTCCACATCTCATGTGACCCTTGCTGAAGGTCTGCAACTCAAAGTCAAAGAACTTGCTCACTTCCGCGTGTTTCTCTTTTCAGATACTTAATTTATGGCAAGTCCTTGTGCAAACTTTTTTCATGGATGTCTTAGGCTCAGCTCTCAGACTTCATCCAAATTCTCTGTGCTTTTTGGCACTCCTATGTACTGATCTATTTTATCACCCTTTCAGCTAGCTTAAACACCCCTGCAGAACAGAAGCAGTTCTGATTTGTTCTCTCTCTTTTCCAGACTCTGTACTCCCCATCACTGTGTTGTCTTCTCCTTGGTGCAGGCATATAAACATTTATAAGGCCCCATGAGATCAAGATAAGAGAAGCAATGTAGATTAGAACTACACAGCTGCACAAAAAAGCTTTGAGCCCAACAAAAAGACTTGGTAATGTAAATGGACTTGGTAATACTATAGCAGGAGCAAACATTCAGTCAAAGTTTTGTGCAAGAAGTGCCAGCAAAATAACAGTGATTCCATAATAGTAATCTCTTCTTCATTTGTTTCCTTTTTTCTAATCCAGGCTCTACACAATCCCTTTTCTCCAAGTGAGTTCTGGCTATCCTTTCAAGGGTCAGGCAGCTCTCCTTTAGTCCAGTCCATTCTACTGGACACTGCCTATTTTCCCCCAAATGCTCATCCATTCTATTCTTCTAACCCATGTTTTGGGTTAGAAGCAATCTTGGATATCTACCAGACACCCTCTTTTCTAAACACTTGTATCTCCATCTTCCTTTTAGACTAATATTTACAACTCTAGAACACACAGAAAAAGAAAAGTGAATTATTCTTCCTTATTTTAACAATATATTAAACATAGTATGCAGATACTAGAGAAGCAAGGAGGAAATCTTATTTCAAGCTTTTTTTTTTTTAAACAATATTTGTACAAGTTCTCTGCATGCAAACAGAATCACATTAAGTCAAAAAAAAGCATTTTAAAAATGTTTTGGAAATATTTTGGGTGACATTAAGTCTAGTACAGCAGTTGCAGAGTAGGATACTATCTGAAAATATTTAGCCACTTGTTTGGAAAAACAGAAGCACAATTATTAATCACTGCTGGAGATACTGTTCACCCCAAGACTTTAAAATAAAGTCTGTGTGCAACTCACAGACCAGTACAGAACCAAGAATTTGTTAACAGGCCCATTTGACAGCTGAGTCAAGACCAACCCAATAGCTTCCCAGCACAGCTTTCATAACTCCCTGTATACCAACCGGTCCACAGGCCTATACGTACCGTCCACAATCAGAGTGATGTCTGTGAACTGGTCCTGCTCACGTTGTTCATTCAGTCTATCCAAAATAACTTTATAGTGCTCTGGGAATTCCTGGATACATTCCATCGTTTCTTCGGCTTCCATGGCAGAAGGACTAGTCTGCAAAAGACGTGTAGCAGAATAAGAATACTGCACCACCCAGTAAACGCTACGCACAGTCAGGTTAGTATACAAATGTGAACTAACTGGCACATTTTGTGGACTACAAAGCCCACAGAAACACCAAACTGGTAACAGGTTTACCTGATTTTAACTAAAAGGTAGAAAACAATTGGGTTAATGAAGTAGAGTATGGCCTTATTTATATTTAATCAAAGTACAGTTGAACTGTGTATCTCTTTATTCTATGTATTTAACAAGGACCCACCTCCCTCAAAGCAAATAATGCAGGGATGTAACATCTGTGCAGCTAACTATTTAACAGCATCTCATCAGTACAACACCAGAATCTTTACACAGCCACTTTCTGCGGTTCTAACGATCCACTTGGTGCAAGAACAGTTCTTAAAAATTCCTTATTTAAATAAGTCACAGTTGGTATCTAGCGAACACAAGACGTTTACTTCCTTTAAGAAAGGATGTAATAAGGCAGCGCTTTACAGCTTCTGTGTACACAGGAGATGCCTTGTATTTAAAGTGTTGCCACACCCAAGAACAAGAAGCTTCTTATTCACCCAGACTACTTACACTTCTTCCCCTGCATGGCGAAATATCCGCTGCCAGCCTTTTCAATGAGACACGTGGGCTTGCAAGCTGATGGCCCTTCCTCCCTTACTGATACAATAAATGTAGCTGTGAGTGGGAGTTGAGGAGGTTCTCAGACCTGAAGAGGTTAAGCAAAACACTGTGCCTGTGGAGACGATGCAGCAGATGCTAGTCTGCTTCGTATGCAAAAGAACCTCTGGAGAGAGTCCAAGCGCTTCAGTGAAAGCATATCACAAATTATCTCTAAGCAAAACGACTTCAGGTCTGTGCTGCAGCCCTCGTCTTCAACTCCCACGTTCACATGGCTCTCACACTGAGAATGCCACAGAAAAAAGACATTTCAAAGCAACGTTAGCACAGAAAGTTTCTTTTCACAGTCTAACTCACATTGAAAAACGTGGTATCTGAGAGAAGACAGTGATTAGACTTGAACGAGCTTCAAAGGAATTTGAGAAATATCTTTCACTATATTGTTACGCTTAGTATGGACAGAAGGAAGAAAGAAGAGCAGTTAGTATCTCTGAACACAGAGGTGGAAATTTTTGGTGTGACAAAGAAGCAGGTATCTTTAGAGTGCTGGAAGAAACTAAATAGGAGGTGCTCCCTGACTCCCAGCGCAGGATTGGTTGACTGGAATTGTAAAGTCCTGAGTGCAAACCTATCCTTGTGTGTACCAACTACATCTGAACGGATGCCACCAGGCATGCTAACGCCACCGTGTGGCTCCGTAAGTTCAAGTTTCCTTCCAACAAATGCACATTCCAGTATTATGAGGTTCAACAGGAGAGGGGAAAATAATTACCCAGTTATGATGAAAGCAAGCGTTATTTTATTATGACTAACATATCAAGCAAAGAAAATTGTCACATTTGTATTTTCACCACAAAGGACGCTCTTCCTTGCATCTCAGAAACTGTCCCACAAAGATGACAGAAATGAAAGGGAAAAAGGGAAAAAAGCAAATGCTTATGGAAGTCTAGTTCTGCTTGCTAGCAGTGCTGTTCCAAGCGGACACTGAGGTAGGTACACATGAGGCTCTTAAAGGGGACAGAGAAGACCAGCCTGTGGGGAAAGTGAAGTGGAAGGAAAGGATGCTGCTGCCTCCATCTCACCTCTTCTGCAATAATGAGCCTAAGACAGATGACAAGCAGCTCCCACCTTTCCTCTGTCATCTGGTACTCCATATAAAGTCTCTTATGGGAAGCTGACAGCCATTTACATGACTGTTGAATTCTTCCTACCCGTTTTTGAGAAATCATTCAAGGATGTATGACTTGCAGTTGAAAATTGAACTCCTTAAAAGTTAAGGCAAACCAACTTTTGACCCTCAAATATCATGATTTCCACTTATCCAAATGCAATTTGGGAGTAATTTGCATGTTTGCAGGGGTATCTTACAAAACAAAACAAAACAACCTCAAAACAATCAACACGCCCCTGACCAAACCTAAAAATTTGTTTTAAAAACTTGAGTCTTTGTCAGAACACTTAAAAAAACAAAAACCAAACAAACAAAACCAAACCAAAACAACAACAACAACAAAAAAAAACAACACATGAATAACATACTACTTACGACTGGTAATTTATTGTCCTGAACTAAAACAAAGCTCAGTGATATATTGCAAAAAACCGCCCAATGTAACAGCGTGTTCAAAGCCCTGTATATGTTCACTGAGGGGATGAATACTCTGGAGCAAGAGGTAGGAACTGCAGTACTCTACAACTGCCTGAAATGAAGGTGCGGGGAGCCAGGGGTTGGCCTCTTCTCACAGGTAACTAGTGATAGGACCAGAGGGAATGGCCTCAAGCTGCACCAGGGGAGGCTCAGGTTGGAAATGAGGAGACATTTCTTCTCAGAAAGCAGTCAGGCATTGGAACGGGTTGCCCAGGGAGGTGGTGGAGTCACCGTCCCTGGGGGTGTTCAAGGAAAGGCTGGACGTGGTGCTGAGGGACGTGGTTCAGTGGGTGATAGTGGTGGTAGGGGGATGGTTGGACCAGGTGATCTTGGAGGTCTCTTCCAACCTTTATGATCCTATACTCCGGCAAAGAAAAAGTCAAAGGAGACAGGCAGATGCCCGCCCACAGGTGATGGAAATTCAGCTGTTTCTGTTTCCTACACATTTTTTACGACAGTTTCCTGGATTTTCTTGGAGGACTCGGCTACCGAGCTAACACCGTTACCTGGTCACGCCTCACGTACCCGTGACAGGCAGCTGTCCTCACACCCACCCCGCGGCACCCCCGCTTTTATCATCACACTCCCGCACCCCTCCCGTCCCCTTTTTCCCCTATTTTCCCCACACGCTGAGCTCTGCCCGCCAGACCACACCCCCACGCCGCCTCGGGGCGGGAGGCTCCGTGGACTGACGGCGGGCACAACACCGGGAATCCCCGTTCCCGTCGCCGCTCTCCTTCCCTCAGGAGCGGCCCCGGCGGTCCCCAAGGCGCGGCCCGGCCCCGCCACCCCCCTCAGCCCCTCAGGCACCGCCGCCATTGCGGCGCCTTCCCCCCCCCCACCGCCTCCCTCCCATTGGCGGGCGCCGCTGTCAGTCAGCGCAACCCCAGCCAATAGCGGCGCTCGGCATGGCCCGTCCCGTGCCGTGGGGAGCCAATGAGCGCCCGCCGAGTCCCAGGAGCGGGAGAAGGCGGAAGGCCTACCCAGCACCCGCCGCCCGCCGCGCACGGCGGCCCCGCGAGAGGCCTGGGCGGCCGCCGGCGGCCGCGGACGCCGCGCGGGGCGGCCCCGGTGTGGGGAGCGGGGCAGCCGCGGGGCCGAGCGGGGCGGCTGCGGGCACCGCCGCCTCGTTAGCCGTCGTTACGTCATCAAAGCGCGCATTAAATCGATCCCCTTTTAACGCCCGGCCGGGTCGCGGCCCGGCGGCGCGCGGGCCCCGCGGGGTGGGGAGGCGGCGCGGGCCGGTACTCACCGCCTGCAGCGCTCCGCCCCGCCGCGCCCGCGCCGCTGCCGCCGCTTCCTGCTGCCCGGCACGCTGCTAAGCGGGGCGGGCGCCGGCCAATCGCGACTCGCATTCCCGGCCTGCACTGCGCGGCGGAAGTGACGGCAGCGTCACCTTTCACACAACAGGGCGCGCGGGTGGGGGGCGGGGGTGGGTGGGGTTGGGGGGCGGGCGGCCCGGTGCACTCTGGGAGATGTAGTGCGGGGGGGGCGCCATTACGCGCTGCCTGCAGGGGCTGTGGGGCGGCCGGGTAGTGAGGCTCTATGAGACTCTGAGAACCGTGGGGGTCACTGGGGTTGGAAGAGACCTCCAAGATCACCCGGTCCAACCACCCCCCTACCACCACTATCACCCACTAAACCATGTCCCTCAGCACCACGTCCAGCCTTTCCTTGAACACCCCCAGGGACGGTGACTCCACCACCTCCCTGGGCAACCCGTCCCAATCCTGACTGCTCTTTCTGAGAAGAAATGTCTCCTCATTTCCAACCTGATGCAGCTTGAGGCTAGTCCTATCACTAGTTACCTGTGAGAAGAGGCCAACCCCCAGCTCCCCACACCTTCCTTTCAGGCAGTTGTAGAGAGCAATAAGGCCTCCCCTGAGCCTCCTCTTCTCCAGATTAAACAACCCCAATTCCCTTTGCTGCTCCTCATTAAGGGAAAGCGCAATTAAATGGGATGAGAGGGGGTGAAAAGCAGCCGTCCATCTCCAGGCCCCCAAGTGCCATCAGCCCCACAATGAGCCCCACACACTGCCACCCCAGCAGAGGGGCTGCAGCGCTCTCCCCTGCCACAGAGCACCCTGGGGTGCTAGAGCACTGTAGATGTACTCCCTTTTCCAGAGGGCTTCGTGTCACAGTGTATGTGGCCTGGTGCCATCCGCCACAGTGTCCAACAGGCCAGGGCCTGGGCTGTTGCACCTCTGTCCCCACTGGTGCGGGTCTCACCAAGCCCACTGCCACACCTAGGGCAGGAGCAGCACACAGGATTTCTTGTGCTGTTAAAACTGCGCGGTGCTGTGGATGAAGGCAGCATGGAAAGCAGGTCCAAGCCATGCTTGCACGGGTGCCAGCTCCGCCACTGTGGTGCTCTGAGGCCGCTGCAATGCTGCTTCACTGAGCATGAGGGAAGCAGCGGAGCAGCATCCTGCACAGCCAGCAGAGCTGCTGCGTGCCCTTGTTATCTCTAGGTTCATGCACTGGCTCTGGACTGCACCCTGGGAGAAAAGGCAAGGGAGCGTTGCTGGCAGAGAACTTCCCCTCTGCTGCCACAGCTGAATGTGGGCACCGCCAAGCCTGGAGTCCTCTTCTAGGCCGTCATCACCAGGGGCATCTGTAGCCAGCCAGACTTTGTGGTCTGCCAGCAGGTGAAAATGTATTCCTCCACATAAAACACCATTAGTATTTAGGATGTCAAAACAGACACTTTGACATCCCTTTGAAAGCCTTTATGTCAATCATAGCTGCAATGGCTGAATGTTCTTATGAGTTTGCCTACGTTATTCCCGTGAATCAACATGTTTTATGACCTTCTCCAGCACTTTTCCCTAGTGCCAAATCTGTGCGATTTGCTTCACCATATTCATCCTCCACTAAAAGGGTGAATGCTTATGAAGTTAACACATCTGTTCAGTATATAAATCCTACCACATCAAACAAAATGTAAGTAATAGCCATTCTGTCAAGTTCAAATTTAGTTTTATATAGTCTTTTTTAATATATAAACTCCTAGGTGCCTGTGCAGTGTTTTATAATGCAATAATACAAAACAAGTGTCAGTTTTATCGATACTGGTGGTTTGTAATGCAATACAAATAACTTTGAAGTAAAATTTAAGTTCCTTTTATTTCCTCATGTTATTGCCTAATGGATTTGCTAATATAATAATATGTATTTTTTCTTGTGTTAGTAGGTCTGTTCAGACTATTGTTTTTAGTCTAGAAGAAATTTCATTTCTAGAAGAATGACACAGTCATTCTTTTCTGGTATATGGGAGTATATTAGGAATGTTGATGCCTCATGTATTTACAGCTTCACTTTGAACAACTTTAAAACTAATGTTAGTTGAAGTACTCTATCTTCAATAGTTTGAAATTAAAATATTGCTGAAATTATCACTATAGGACCAAACCACTACACAGTAATTAAAAATCATTTATTTTTTCAGTACCTTCTACTTATCCAGACAAGGTTGATGCTTTGCTTATTTTTCATTATTTTGTCTTTTTTTCCTGACCATTTTTTTTTCCAAAGCATCTTCTATAGTGTTTCTTTCCTACTTTTTTTTTTCCTATGGCTTCACCCTTTTAATTGTTTAGTCAGATTACATGGAAGCTTTCGAATGAACAATATATATTTTTTTTCTAATAACTTTTCGAATATGAAATTAGACTGACCATGCTGTAACTTTTCAGATTCTCCTTTTTCTCTCTTAGAGGTGTTTGTGGTGTTTGCCTAGCATACCTCTAGGATTCTGGAGTTATGTCACAGAATGGTATGACTCAGAAGTGTGACTGGTGCCTCCTCCTTCTCCTGACCCCTGTCAGAGTGCTTAGCACAACCAGCCATAAGGTGAATACCCCTAATATGTAAGCTGGCTGTTAATGTGTACCCTTGCCCCCTTCTCTCTCCTGTCTGGGTGTGGGGACACCCTCTGACACGGTGGCTAAGCCCATCTGCATTCTCAACACCCAGCTGCAGGGTTGCCTGGAGATGGTGACACCCGTCCTGGAACAGGGAAGTGTAACAGCATGGGGAACGCTGTCTGTAAAATTCAGCAAACCCTAAGTGGGACTTGGGCTGGAGCCACAGCTGGATGGCACAACCCGTGACCCCCTAGTGGCAAGGGATGTCTCCACCATTGTCTTCTTCCTCCCAGGGCAGAGTGAGTGACGCATTCTTTTACGTAAAGCCTGAGTCTGGGTTATGACTGTATCATGAACTGATAGATAAGGATTTGACCCAGTCTGCCGAGGGTCCAGCCAGGTGACTGAAAAAAACGGTGACTCTATAACTGAGAATTCTAGAAATTCTGTGCAACTGCAGGCTATGCTAAGTGCTAGAAAATGTAGACAACAAACTATGCTGATTGTCGATTTCTTTCTTCTGTAATATAAATCTCTAATTATAACCAGAACTGTGTGGCCTGTCCTCATTCTGCCAAGGATCCGTAAAGAATCTGTCTGTCCTCTGTAGTGTTGGGTGACAAGTTGTAAATCTCAAAATAACCTGGTTTATGGTGTGTTAAACAAACATGCGAACGATCTTTATCCATATCCGTAGTTCAATCCATATTAGCCATTTCTATGACTAAAAAATCTCTCTCTCTCTTTTTTTTTCTTTTTTCTTTTTTTTTTCTTTTTTTTTTCTCCTTGAATCACCTCAGTGACACTCTGGAAAAATCTGTATTCATTAAGATAGCCTGATAAGACTTCTGGACGCAACATTCCACTGAGTTTGGGCTGAATACTGAAACATAGATGTTCTCCAGCTCAGGACTTTGAACAGCAGTGTTGAAGAAGGCAGAGAACATTCAGCCAGACTTAAGTGTTAGCAGCCTTTCCCAGGGAGATCTGTAAAGTAGCAAACAGAGAAAAATGAATACTAAACTAATTATAGAAAAATGTGAATCATACGTTTTTCTTGTTTGAGGTAGAAGTTTGAGTCATACACTTTCATTATTTAATTAAAAAACCCTCTTGTCTGAAGAAATGAGGGAATTAATAAACCGCAGGTGGTGAGACCAAGAATTCAGAAGGTGTGCTGATGTGCCAGATTGAGCAAGTAACTATTTTCCAAAAGCAGTTGATTCAGATTATAAATGAAGACCAAGGGGACCATTAGATTATCTTGTTCAAAGCTGTCTACCCAGCAGCCTGATCTATACTCAACATGCTGGAGAGTCCTGTCTGGCTCCTCAAATGTTTGTGAAAATTGCTTAGTGCATTCGTACACACCCAGATATACTACCACAATGTCCTGATCATGACCAAATGATTCATCCAGGTAGAGAAGGAATTCAGATAGCTATAATGTGGCCTTTTCTGTTCTCTTATATTTGAAAAGCCTTATGAAATACCTGCTTATTCCTGTAATGATAGCAATCATATGTAAGAAATCTTTTCTATGTTAGAAGACTCAGCATGTTTCCATTGCACAATGTCTTGCTCCGTGCATAAAAGGGCTTTAATGTCATGCCTAGAGCAAGGCAGATGTATGCTGTTACACAAGAGAAAAACATATCCATAGAACCCCTTTGATAGGTATGCATAGTGAGACAATACCAGTGACTGTCTGAATTTTGTAAAGGAAAATAAATATGGGCTGTGCCTCAGACAGAATGATAAAGGACTCTTCTGATAATTCTCCTCATTCTATTACTGTCTCAAGAGCAAAGGGAAGATGTAAGGAGCTAATGAAAGTCAAAATTATAGTAATAACTGTAAAATGTAATACTTAAAAACTGTAACATGCTGAATTGTGAACTGATACTAAAAATCCTTAAACCGTGCATCTGTGACAAAAGGGTATCGGCTTGTTCCTTTGTTATCTTTATGTTTTCAGAGGAAGTGCACAGCTAGTACAGGATGTGCATTTATGTCTACTCAGTACTGCCTGCCGCCTTACAAGCTCCATGCCAAATCTGGTCTGCTGTGTGTAAGTTTCATACTTTTGTAACCCCAGGAAAGTTGGCTGACTAGTGAAATCAGGGAGAACAGTGTCTGGTGAATGCTGGGAGAGAGGATTGTTGAGTTCTTTTAATCCTAATATTTTCTTTTATATTATTTTGAATTTCTGGAAGAAAGAACAAATATAAGAATTCATGGGTTTATCAGATCCATAAACCATAGTGACTTGAGAATTATGAGAAGCGTTCCTAAAAGGATTGCATAGTGATTTAGTGCTAAAGTAACAGTAGGTGTTAAGTACTTTGTGATTTTTTCATTTTATCACAGCATATAAATTCAACAGCGTTGGCTATGTCAATGTTTGGCTGGAAAACCTCTTCAGGAAAATGTTTAAAAAAAAATAGTTAAAATGTTACCTATGTTTGTTCTTAAACATAATTCATTTTTGTATAAGTGCACCATGAGTAGAAATAACATATAAAAACATTGTTTATAAGGATATTGTGTATATACTGCATCTTCATGTGTAACCCAGATTTTCGCAAGGAAATCTTTCATAACCTGATTTGCAAAAAATGGTTTTGTTTTGTGTTTATTTGTTAAGCAACAGTGAACATCAGGAAGTGAAACATGCTGATTTTCCCATACTGTTTAATGATCTATGGAAATCTAAAGGGTTTGCAAAGGATGAAAGCTAAACTAGCAGAAAAGTTTCTGACCTAGTGCACTATCAGTTCTGCTGTTCCCTGTGTTATACGCACAGGATTATTAACAGATAATTTTAGATTACTCCTCCTTTCAGGCCACATCATCTTCCTATAAAACTGTAGACCTATGGACTATCTTATTGCTGAGGAGAAATAAAGTCTGACTGATATGTTCATAAAATGTTAACCATAGATGAAAATTTACTTTGGAACTTGGAGACAATCAGGGCAACATCCCACATGCAATTAAGGTAGATAATACTGAGTGCAGTAAAAAATGAGAAAGCAGACAACCTAGAAATAATTCTTCCTGGTATCTAGGGGAGAATCTTCAATAACTTTTTTCTTTCTAGCATAGCATTCCACCCATCCATGCAAGACCATGTGTGCTGTGTGTCACATTGACTGTAACTGTGCCATTTACAACAGCAGCTTAACTACTCCATTTGCAGGCGCACAGATGGAGCAGACACCAAACTACATGTGCTGCTGAAAAAGCACCCGTTCTGTCATTTAAGTTCCTAATACCAGCCTCACGTACGACCCACAATGCAAGCCTCAAGCAGTGCCTGAGCTGCTAAAGGCACAATGATTTGCCTGAATGGTGGAGACTGAAGCCCTACATTCAGTTTCAGGAGAACTAGATGTCTGAAACCCTGCCTGATCCCTTAAGTAGGTATTTTGTAACTTACCTTAAGCACATATCTGTGTTAAACAATCAACAGAAATTTCATCATTAACCTAAAGCATTTGCAAGCAAGACATCAGGAGCTCTGCAATGAAAAAGGGAATACAACTAAAAATCATTTATTGTTAATTATTACTATTATTGCAGTCATAGGATCACTTATGCATTTAGCTTTCTGGTCTGCCTCTCCTTCTGAATGCCTTCTAGCTGTATTGGAGAGAATGTTCTACAGCTTTATTGACATGATTTTTAAAGTGCAGCAAGTGTTTTTCACTTCACATTCTTATTTTGTTTCCTCTTCATGAGTTCTTACAGGAAATCTGGCAAAGACTGTGATGCAGGATCAGCACAAATCCCTGTTTTGTTTTTCTGCCTTTTTTTTTTTTCGCTGACAAGCAAATGTTCAGAGAAATGCAGCTTACAGTCTAGAAGGCTGGATTAAACCATTGGTCAAAGATGGGTGTGGGAGCTGCTAAGCTGTTACACCAAGAAACACTGACTCTGAGCTCTACTGGGAATACAATCCCCTCCTTAACTTTAATCCCTGTAAAACTACCTTTGAGACTGTTATATGCCTCATATTTAAATAATATCTAGTAAATAATATCAGGGATATGAGACTAGTATTTTTAGGCAAGTGTTGCTGCCAAGAGACAGCCAGAAAAAAAGAGAAAACAAAACAAAAACCTGAACATTAGATAAGGTCAGCTAGAGATGAGGACTTAACAAAGTAAAATTGGGACACATCTCTCCTTGTAGTGCTGCAAGAGTCCTTACAGATCTGGGGCCACAAATGAACAGCCACACAGACCGCTACTGACTGGAGAGATGTTGAGGCATGCTGTGATGACTACTTCTAGTCAGATCAAGGACTCAGTTACTTTTCAAGTTCCACAAGTTGAGCCAATGATTTTGGAACTGGATAGTGAGGAGACTCAAAAGTGAGTAATGTTGTTGCTGCCTGTAGTTAGATATACGATATGAAGCCTGTTCAGTGTGAATTCTTAGACAAGTCAAAAAGTTCATCCACGCATGTGTGAACATTTGAAATAGAGACAATTCCATTGAAGCAACCAAGAGGGGCTGCTAGTGAATTCTGCAGGGCAGATTTTCTCATGTCTTTTTGATTTGGAGTGATGTGACACAGTATGATAGCTTGTGCAGGTACTTCCAAAGTTGTCCTCGGGCAAGATGTCATATCATCTTTTATACTCTCCCTTCTCTTCCTTTCAAACACCATGTTATTCCCTCTGTGCTGTGCTGCATACCGTGGCCTTTATGCTGGAATTCCATTGCAGTTCTACTTCTCTCTTTTAATTCTTCCCCCAACAGCCCAAAATGTAGGAGACCAAACCATAGGAAAATAGTAAGACTGCCAATGTAGGGATAAAATGTTTGTAAGGAGTAATAGCCCCCAGTCTTTGAAGGCCCATTGCCAATATACTGCAGAAATAATATTCTGTAGGCAGAATTTTACTTTGCCTTCGCGGTTATATTCAAGAACTGCACCCATGAGAAGTAAATTATAGGACTGTAACATCACAGGTTTGGGAACTTCAGCTACATATATATTTCATCCAAAACATACACAGATAAGTGTATGTTACTTAATTATAATTTTCAGAACGAATGTGAAATCTTCAAGAGAATAGTTGTGGATTCCCCGTCCCTGGCAGTGCTCAAGGCCAGGCTGGATGAGGCATTGGGCAGCCTGTTCTGGTGGGAGGTGTCCCTGCCCATGGCAGGGGGGTTGGAATTAGATGGTCTTTAACGTCCCTTCAAAACCAAACCATTCTGTGATTCTACGATAGTAGGAAATACGTGCAAATCTAAAGCTGGTAATAGTCTTACAACAGATCTCTTTTTTCACCATTTAATTTGAATTTATGAAAATATATTATGTGCTCCAGTACTACAGCTATTCCTGTCCATTAAATAAATTGGCATTTAACACTTCTGGAAGGTATGCAATCATGCAGCATTCTCATTACATTCTGAGTGTGGGGAGTGTGGGATGCAAATACCAAGTAGCTATATATCAGTAAATGGTAATGTAGCTGCTGAAATACTATTTGCTGAATGCAAAACTTGTAAAGTCAGTACAGTTTTGTTATCAGAAATTAAATCGAGGCAGGGACTGAGTTTTAGTCACTATGGCTTTCTCTTTAAATAATAGCACTGATGACAACTGGAAAGGTGTTACCTTAAGATAGTTGATACAAGCCCTTCTCCCATATTAACTGGTGTTTACTGATCTAACTTGAAGATTTGACTCTTCCAGATTTCCATCAGCTTTCAGAAACAGAGGGAGGTGGTTAGTCTGTTCAGAATTTGATTGCTGCAAGCAGATGCAACTCTCCCTCTACTTCCATATAACATATGCTTAATAAAACAGTTCAGACCTTCCACCAGTCTTTAGAAGGTCAGCATTGCTTTACAATATTTATTTATGTACAGAGACCAATTGAACTATCTACATTTGGAGCTCATTTTGGTTCTAGGAAACCCTCTTTTTGTGAAAATAGTTTTTGCTCATGGTGGGAGTAGAGGAGTAGATGGCTATCAATTTCAGCTCCTTGAATGCTGTAGCTGTAAAGTGTAGTCTGTTAAGTGAAGACTCACTTAGATCTATCTATTTTTATATTTCATCTTCAAATTGCTTCAGCAGTTCACAGACAACAAGCTACTGAGAGTGCTTTGATGCTGAAATTGCAGCTGCTTTTGAATTTCCAAGATGGACAGGATAGGAATAAATGGTTGGTTTAGTCAGTTATGCCTTTGTTACTGGTGCTGGTGGCACACTCGCATACTCTTGTCCTAAGAAGGGCACACAAGATTTTTTCACAGTTCAGCATTCCAGGTCTATAATATCTGAAAAGAAGTATCATCAGCAATCAATCTGCAACATCATGTATTTGAAGCCACATTTTTTTTTTAAAGTTTGTCAAACTCCATTTCATGTAAAATGATCTCCATCTTGCACTCAGCTGAATCTACCCCTAAGCTCTCTTAACATCTGTTGCAGACCATGATGTTGGCAGCCACTGCTATATATCAGGAAAATAAGGCAACATAGAGCCACAGAAAGGAATTTGACTGAAAATACGTTGTCGATTTTTTCATCACAACTCAACAGATCTTGAAACAGATCTTGAAAAAAGCCTTTTGCATACAAAATCCCTCTCATTCATTGGCTGGACCGAGTTTTCACTTCAGTTTTCATGTATTTTACAACAGGTTAGCAAAAAACAGCTTTGAATTTCCTGTAAAGTTCACAGTATGTTGTCACTGAAGCCTATGCATTATGCTGTTATAGTTTCCATTCTCCAGATAGGGTTCAGTGCAGTGAGCTATGCTTGGATGACCTGTTATAAATCATTAACAAGAACTTGTTTTTATGGGTATTTCTGGTGAGAGACCTTTACTGTCACCTGGAATGAACTGCTGTGAATTTAGCAGATGAATCATTTTCTTCCACATCTCCTGAGGAGAGTTATTGGGTGTAAAGATATTAATGGGGGTTGTCTGTATTGCTGATCTTCTAAAGTTATAATTACAGCTACACTCTCTTTAAGGCCTGGTCTGTTAATGTGAAGAGAACTGTCTAAATACAGCAAAATCAGAGGGGTTGTTTAACCTATTGAACTCATGAACTCATATTCCTTAGTCCAGATCTTTAATCGCTTTAGTTATGCACAGACTCAGTGCCCAGTACTGGAAAGCCTAAAGCTGCCTGCTGAATCCGAGGTGCAAGTGCATCATCCCTGTGGAAAGAAAGATCAGGGATCACTGTGTGGAATATGAGATCCACGTAGGAGATCTGTACAGCCAGCCAGCTTCGGGCACTGTGTGATTATGTTTGTTTTTCCTGGTTTATTGTCTACCACACCAGGAGCCTAAGCAGAACCAAACCAAAGGCATTTTCAGTTTTCTTCTGTAGATCACAAGACTGCTAAGTATTACTAAATATGCTAAACCACACAAAAGTATAGAAGATTTCCTATACCTATGATCTCAACCACTTCTTCTTAACGACCTCTTAGGTACGTACCATTAGGTAATTTGTTCGTCCTCAGACAATATGATGACCACGGATCTTAGGCCCACTGAAGTGGTGTGGAACTTGTAGGCTGACACAGTTATTGCAGGATAAATGCAGAAAGGAAACGGAGCCAACAAGGAACTCAGAACATACATAGATATTCAGCAATAGGGTCAGTTTGAACTTGTAATGTGTGCAATGATTATAACTGAGGACATGTCTGATGGAAAAAATGATTTTCCTTGTTAATTACAGTGTGAGACAGGTTAAAGTAGAGAAAGATACTGCATTATTAAAATGGAATTTCCAAGAAGGAAAACAAAGCATCTATTTAAAAAAATCGGAGCTTCTTTTAGACCCATTGTTATTTTTTAAATAGACAGCTGTGTGTATCAGCTGTTCCTTAGTTCACTGAAGCAAACTCCAGGACTCAGTGTCTGAAGCAACATCTTTTGTTGCTTCCTTTGAATTCTGTCAAGTATGCATTTGGCTATCTTGCACTGCTCTGGCAGAAGACCAATATTGCACTGCTCTCCCTCTTTCCGGAGTTACTTCAACTAATGAACTTGTGGTTCCGATTATTTTGCTGAATCTATTTTATTGTAACATATATTCTTAGTTTCCACTTATATTAACCTTTATTTACAGCATTTAACCAAAGTTTAAGGTTAAGCATTAAGTCAATGGCCTGTTTTTGTTGTAATTTATTCCTCTATAAAGTATGAGTAAGTTCACTGAGTTGACATAGTTACAACGGTATAAAATGAGAATACATACAAGAATAATCAGTGGAGACTTACAGTCTGCTGATGGACTTTGAATTCCCTGTTTGTGACATCCTTCAGTCCCAAGAGCAAAGACACTGAAGTCTTGAGATCTTGTGACAGAATTTGTGCCGGATCCACGTTCTGCCTCTGTTCTCTCATTATTTGCACACGTTGCAAATCACTACAGCAGACTTTACCAGAGTATAATTGCCAACAGCCTCATAATTCCATGTCCATCTGGGATTTTTTCAGAAATGTGTATGATACCAATTACCAATCTAGATGACAGAAATAGTAAACATCAGTTAATTTCCAAATTTCCTTCACATTGGCATTTCTGTGCTGTTATGCTTTGAGAAGTTTGATACATATCAAAAAGTGTACAGTTTATGCTCAATATGAAGGGAACAGGGCTGTTATTTCCCCCAGAACCATTTTTCCCCCCTGCTAGGAAAGAGAGTGAGTAGTAACAGGATGATAATTATAAAAATTATTTTCTTTGAAACTGAAGACTTGTCCAAATTAGAGCTGATAACTGCCTCCTGCAGTGAGACTAGAACATTCTCAACAGCTAAGAAAATGCTTGCAGTGGAAATCAAAATTAAGATTTAGAACAATTATTTCATTAGAAGCTATGGATAAAGGGCTACAGGAGCCTTCTAATTAACAGGGGCAGGCTGTAAGAAACTGAATGTTTAGAATTTTATACTGTAAATTTTACAATTATGTATTCAAGAAATGCAGAAGTGAATTTTTTTTCCACTCAGAAAGGGTAATGCTTCAGACAGAAGTTTAAACATATCTAGGGGGTCATACATTTCTAAAACAACTGAATTCAAACCATCTACACCCACAGCCAACATAATATTCCTTACCACTTGCTTTAAGATGGAAAAAGTTTCTTCCTCAAGAAATCTTGAGGCAGAACAATGGTCTTAGGTAGGGTGAATGTTATAGGGCAAGATGCTTATGGCTTATAATTATGAATGTGGTTAAGGCCTTCTTCTCAACATTGTCAATGTTGTAATAGCTATCATGTAATGTAATACTAAATAATGTAATAAACAGTAATCATCAGCACAGTGATAGCTGGTAACAGAACTGCTGCTTCTCATCTCTCTGTAAGGCAACTGAGGGTCTGCAGGTGTCTCTGCATACTATTTGGGAGCAAATACTAACTTTTCAGCAGTGACCACTGTGGATTTCCATCCTCATCAGGAAGTTAGCTGAATTATAAGTCAGCTGTTTTAGCTCACTCTGTCTGGACCCTTTATTCTTCAGTAGTTCTGAGCTGCGAGTCTCAGCTGCGCTCAGTGGTATAACTTATAGCTCGTAGGCTCAGCACTGGTTAATTAAACGTTGTGCATGTCCCTCTGCATAGCTGCAGAAGAAATGGGAATGGAGTACTGCTCTTTATTTCATAGTATTTCCGCCTGTGTTGCAGTAACTGGTAAGACACCAATAGTCAGTTACTACTGAGCTGTATCTTACTCCTCTCCCTGTTCACAGAGCTGTACCTGCTGCATTTCTTTTTAGCTGCTTCAGTGCTCATTTAGGAATTGACAGACCTGATGTGTACCAAATACTTCCAGCAAACCCTGTAGGGCTTTATTAGCACTGAAAATCAACAATTTATCTTGAGGCAACAGGCTCAGCAAATAATCTGTCTCTTGCAACAGTACAGGACATCATCACAGCTCTGAGGGCTTGGTTCCAGCTATGAGGCCTGGCAGAGTACACAGAGATTCACTTCACTAACAACATAAGCAACATGAGCACGTCCCACTTCAAACAAACAAACAAACCAGTCCCTCTCTGACATCTGTTTCTGCTTTCTTCACTGTGTCCTCAGAGACTATGGAATAAAACTTCAGATCTTTGTCCTTCTTTCCACTGGCTTGAGTGTAGCACATCCTGACGATAAACCCCGAGGTCAGCAGTTCCATTCCTTGTGCCCAACAAGACTTTCGACCAGAAGCATGAAGCTCGTCTATGCAGGAGACAGTCTCAGGCCACAGAGCTAAGCAGTGTAAATCTCACCACCTTAAACTCTGCAGGCATACTGCTTTTAAACACTTATTTCTCCATAAACACGTACTTTGAAGGAAATCTATCTCAAGCAAATTGCTGTCAAAGTAAAACACTTCATGCATGAACAGTTCCCTCTCTGAGGAAGGGGTAAGAAAGCAGCTTCACACAAATGTTCTCAGGCACCTCAGTGATGACAATGTGGGAAGAAAATGTAGCAGAGATAAATGGCTGCTGCCAGTAGGTAGAGCTTCATGGCTTCCGTGCATCTACATTGCTTTAAATGTCAGGAGATCTGGACGTTAACCTCCGGCATAAGCTGTCAAACTGGCAGATTCTCCACAAGTTTTAATGCCAGCTGACGTAACCCAGAGCAGCTGTGCAAGAGGAGCTCTGCAGTGCTCAGGCGCTCAGCCTGGGTACACCACCCTCTAAGCAACCACGAGATAAAGCATAAGTGCAAAAACCTGCTAGCTCAGCATTTTTGTGAGCGGAGAAGTACCTTCCCCCTCTGGCTGTGTTCACAAAATAAGGACTCGTTGGCCCACCCCTCCCCGCTGGCTGTACCACTGCCTCCAGCTCTCTGGGGTGACCGGTGCCTGGCACGACCCGAAATTCAGCCCTCGCGCCTGGCACTCCTCGCCGTTCCGCGTGACAAGACGCTTCTGTTCACAATTAGTTAACCCAGAAATATTTTGGCCACTTTTGCTGGAGGGGTTTGCTTTGCTTGCAAGGTCGTTCGCAATGAGCTCCCTGAACTTTGAACCGTGTCTGCACAGCGAGATAAACAAGAGCAGTATAAATACCGCAGCCCTGCTCCCCACGCTGCTTTCCTCCGCGGCGCAGCGGAGCGCGGCTGCCAAGGCGAGTGGGGAGGAAGGGGTAAGTCTGCTGTTCTCGCTTCGACAAAGAGCCGGGACTTCAGATTTGGCAGGGCGTCCGCTTGTTTCTCCGGCGGAAAAGGCCGACTGTGGAAATTTCCATTGGAAAACAAAAAGCGAAGGGAAGTGTTAAGTTGGAGCACGGCTCCCGTCTGGAGGCTGCACAGGCAGAGCAGCGTCGCCAGATGTCCCAGGAGCTTCGCACCTTCCTAACGGAGCCCCGTAAAGGTGGACGGCTTCCCAGACTTGTGGAAGGAGTGAACAGCTGGCTCTGCTGATGCTTATTGGGCCACTATCTCATCCTCCAAGTGCTGTACACAAAAATGCTTTTGGTAGAACTGCAGGCAGGGAACATGGGGACAGCAGCATTCCTCAAAATTATGCTGGCTCTGCAGCAGCTGGCTCTTGTTTGAAAGATCAATAATTAAAAGTTTTGTTGTTGTTGTTGTTGTTTTATGTTTTGTTTGTTTGTTTTTTGTTTTTTTTTTTTTTTTTTTTTAGAATGTGACAAGATTGGTGATAAGCATAGCTTTTAGCCTTTATCAAAACTTACTGTTTCCAAAACATCCTCTGTTTACTATCAGACTCTGATGTGTGTGTTGGAATTATACAATTCTGCAGCCTAGGATGTGTTTGGGAACAGTTTTAATACTTTATTTGAGAGTTTCCTGCACATATTAAGGCAAAATTATTATGCTATTTGAATAGAAGGATAATTACAGAATTTCTTGTATGTTTTGATTTTCATAAACATTAATGGACTCAGTGTGGTCAGGAGTTTTTGTAAGATATGGCAAATCTGAAACTTGAGTTTTCATTTCCTGCTTTTGCAAAATTGTTTCTATTCCTGTATTCTTCAGAGATTTCTCAACGGGATCCAAGTGCTACAAACTGACTTTTAAAAAATTTTGTCTTTTTTTTTTTTTTTTTCCTTTTTCCTGCCAGGCTCTGTAATGCTTGCTATGTATCAATATACTCTGGTGGTGCAATTTCTTTTAAGTCAGTGGACTTGCTGTTGAGCGGGTTGGATTCATACCATAATCTGGAGTGAACTGGCCTGGATTCTTACTGGTGTAAACTGTCTCAGCACCACTGATGTCAAAAAACAGGAAATGGGGCTTTTTAGTAGCGTTAAAAGAAATTTCAGTTATTCTGAACACTTTTCAACAACAACAAAAAAAATATAATCTACTTAATATACGAGAACTCAACTGCAAAATGGAAGAAATATGATTAAGGAGTCAACAGTAGTTCAATTTTATGTCCTTTTATTTTATTTACTTTTTTATTTTACTGTTTTGTTATGGGAATTTCAGGGTCTGAACTTCGTTTAGGCATTGATCTCATTTTGTTTATTTTCTCTCTTTTCAGATAAAGCCCCGCCATGTGGGCAGGGCTGGGGCTAGTTCTGGTTCTCTGTCTCCTCCCAGGAGGAGGGACAGAGACCCAGAACTGCCAGGAGCCCCCCGAATGGCGGGTCGGGGAGGAGAACCCGATGCTGAACTCGAGGGGTTCGGTGACGGTGGTGGCTCTCCTCCAAGCTAGCTGATACCTGTGCCTGCTGCAGGCTTCCAGGTGAGCGTAAATCTCTTTCCCAGCGTTCGTTAAAACATGAGTGGTCGATTTTTTTAAAGCCATTTGAGGATAATACATGTGCCTAACTACAGAGGCACTCAGTGAACACTAGCTTCCTCAAAAGCCACTGGCAATCCCAGCTGGCATATGTGGCCTGGTGTGGGAGGATTCTGCACCAGTGGCAAAGATTCTTCAGCTCTTAGCTTCATCCTGACTAACAGATCGTGTTCTCCAGATGGTATTTACAGCATCAGATATGATCAACTTGACATTAATGAAGCCCAAAACACACAGAAAGCCAACAGAAACAGTTCCTCAAGAGAGATGCTTCAGATAGGAACAGATAATTAATGTAGTAACATGCTGAAGCCAAGAAACGTAATTCTCTGACTTGGCTAGAACATCTGAAACAGACCAGTTATCACTCATTTTTTATGTAAAATCTGTAAAGGGAACGAAAAATCAAAATGCAAATTTTAATGTGCTATCCCAGCCTCTATTCAGAGGTTGTAGATACAAAAAAAAAAAAAATCCAGAAGATGCAGTAGGAACTGGCCTTGCAAAAACTGAAAAGGCATTTAAGGGAATCATCTCTGTTAAATTTTTGTCCAGATCCTGAGATGTTAGTGCACTGGTTTCTTGAACCTACCTCAGTAGAAATAACTAGGTACCATGACAGTAACAGGAGCAAGAAAATAACTTTGAGCTGACCCAAACAGGAATTACATACAAACCTTATCTTGGATTAATTGAGCTGTTGTGAAATCACTTTGGCTTAAAAATTCATACTGCTGGTTTCACAGCTTGATTTTGATCACTGTAATAACACGTGTTTTCTCCCCTAGGCTGCATAAGTTCGTATAATAATAGTCTTTTCAAATTTTTCAAGAGATGGATTTTGAAAAAATGGTAAATTTCTACCTCCATCAAAGTCAAAAGTGAACTTTGTGGTTGGCTTTCATGGTAGTTGGACTTGATTCCATACATTTTAGAAAGGCTGTATTCTTTCAAGTTCTAGAGTACCTCCTGAAAGTGAAAAAACAAAAGTGTTTTGTAGAGTAATTTATTTGGAATGATCCTGATCAAGTGAACGAAAACGTTTTACAGCAAGAAAGCAGCTTTCTGTATTAAGTAGCAAGGAAAAAGGGGTTTGTGGCAGAACAGAAAAAGAGGAAGACTGATTCCTGCCAGCCAGGTTTTGAACACACTCTATATAGCCATTTTTTCAATCCTGCTAATGTAACGTCCCTTTTCTGACTATCATGTCTGACTGCTGTACAAACCTATTATGTTATAAAGGTTTGCTTTCTTGATTGTTTGTCTTCCCGATGCATTCACTCTGTGCATTCTTTAACCAGCTATGTGACCCAAAGCTCAGCATTTGAATAAAGACATCTCATAAGCTATCTGTCAGACCATGAGGAGTGTGAAAGAACTGCAACAAAAATATCACTGAATTCATCTGAAAACAGATGTCTTTTTTACTTAGCTTTCTAAGCTTTTGTAGAGTCTGGCTTGGTGACAGTATAGAATCATGCTGTCATTTAGATTGGAAAAGACCTTCAGGATCATCAAGTCCAATGACATAGTGGATAGTTATGGCAAATAGCAGGAAAGTTTTAATATTTTTAGATTGTTGACATTAAAACTCAGAGGGAAAAAAATGGCTGTAATGTAAGGAACATGGAACATGTTACATTTTGTTGAATGTGGAGATTAACTTATGTCTGGAAGCATGCATACATTTAAGAATTATGTTTTTGTATTGCAAAGCAAAAAAAAATCTTACAATTCCCAATGGATTTATGGTCTTGCTTCTTCACATTCTCCTCTAGACTGGAGGACCTGCGAGTGAAGCTAGAGAATGAAGGACTTGTCAATGTCTCGTATGTGGTTGTCAACCATCAAGGAGCTTACTCCCAGAAGAAATTTCACCTACTGAAAGAAAGTGTTTCAGAGTACATTACCGTCTACCAACAAGATGAACAACAAGCTGATGTGTGGACCACCTTAAATGGAAACAAAGATGATTTTCTCATCTATGACAGGTCTGTGTTTAAAAGGAAAACCAGGAAAATATTTGGACATACTTAGAGTAATGCTTTGTGAATCTCTATATTAATTCGTTAAAATAATCTCCTAACAAAGATGTTATAATCTACATTGCTCTGAGTAAAGCACTTGTACTTTTACTGGAAAAAGGAAGCTACAAAAAGAAAAGTCTGCTTTTGCATTAGTGAGTTTGGGATAAATACATTCTTCTTCATAATTACTCTTCTTCATAATCAACTGCCTAATATTTACTGCTATTAATTTTAGAATAACATAATTGAGTGTAGAATTTGATGATTCTGGGCTTAAGCTGTTTTTATTCTCTGACAACTTCATTACATCAATGTACATGAAAGTAGAACCAGAAAAGCTACCTGACTTCTCATGAAAACATTTTGACCGAAGTTGCTGAAAGTGTCACTGGGACATGTATCTTTTGGCAGAACTAGTAATAAATATTTAATTGAAATCCTGATTTTCCAGTTTTGAAGTGATGGAAATTATTTGAAAATTCTTGCAATTATAAGATGTCCATCTCAGTTACTATTATGCTAAAGAACATTCTCAGTTCATACTGAAGCATAAGGAAGTTTGTTAGAGAAATAGAAAGTTACTTAATCTTTTTTTTGTTGTTGTTGTTCTTGGGTAACATGATGAAATTAGGCATCAAATGCTAAATTAGGGAGCAAATATGCCCCAGTATGGAAGGTTGCTGTTGTATGACAGACAAACGGAACGAGACTGTATGTCGTCCATAGAGAGGCCCCAAAGCTGATGCCTGGCCCACATTTAAAGGTTGAACAGTTCTGTGCTGTCGACACATAGGATACACCTACACTGACACTGCTAATTGGTTTGGCAATAGTTTGGCTGTGATCCATTTTGGTTCTAGGAATTTTTGTCCTGCCAATCCGTGGTCCTAGATGTGTACTGCAAACGTGTAGTGAGCTAAGGCTGGAGGAACTTCTGTTGACATTGCAGGTGGGGCGCATAAGAAGGTGCCCTTGTGTACAGTTTACACTTTTAATCCAGCTTGTCAAGGACATACCAGGACATTAAAATACAGACTGGGGCACATACGCACTGTAAAAATCCCCTCATGCACACCAGGTCACTAATGGAGATAGATCACAACGCTCATTCCCATAAAAAAAAAAAAAAAACCAACAACGAAGAAACAACATTAAGTTGCATTAAAACATTCCTTCTATCAGAGTGCATGTTAGGGAAAGGTTCTGCACCCAGAGGGTCGTTGGGCACTGGGACAGGCTCCCCAGGGCAGTGGTCAGAGCACTGAGCTGCTGGAGTTCAAGGAGTGTTCGGACAACGCTCTCAGACATTTGGTTTGTTTTTTGGGTGGTCCTGCATGGAGCCAGGAGTGGGACTCGATGAGATGTGTGGGTCCTTCCAGCTCTGATATTCTGTGGTTCTTTGGATACAATAACCAAGTGGTGATTTGTACCACTAGGCAAACAGCCCTCCTCATTAGCAAGATAGGTCTTGCTAATGTGTACCTTTGGTAATCCGGGTGCAGCTGAAGCCGAGTTTTGTGCACATAGAGTTGTTATGTCAGTCAGAAATCAGGCTTCACACTATGACCGACGCAGCTGAGCAGACAGGTATTTGTAAGGCAGATACTATTTTTTACTGTAAGTTTCTTGGAGAAAAATGCTCTCTGTTGGTCTGTACATTATGGGTGGACTGACGTGTAAAATAAGGTATGCTAAGAAGACATATTTAATTTTATATATATTTTTATGTATATGTAACCATGAAGTTCTTTCTCTTCTTAGATGCGGCCGCCTAGTGTATCACCTGGGTCTTCCCTATTCCTTCCTGTCTTTCAACTACGTAGAAGAAGCTATTAAGATTGCATACTGTGAAAACAAGTGTGGAAATTGCTCTTATACGGTATTTTCTAGTTTCATTCTCTATATACTAAGAAAGTAAACTGAATTTGAGTGGTACTTACAATTTTTTTCTTCAGTGTGATTAATCCCAAAAGACATTATTTTGAGTCTACACATTTCGTGGGTCTAACAGAGGACATTTACATATTTTTGAAAATGAATTAGATGTAATTTAGAATAGACTGATTATTTAAATTCCTGCCCTTGACGTAAATGCAAATCATTTTTAGAAATCTAAATACAACTTTGTATGGTAATTCTGTTTCTGGAGCTAGTGAGCATTTAGATACTGTTTTTGGGGACAGGTAGGTAATTAAATAATATTTTTTGGGGAAACCTGGGAGCCAAATCTGAGCTGGTGTGAGTTACTATTCCTTTTAGTTTGTATTTGAATGTATACAACATACAATAATATATTGTATATAAATAAATGTAAATGTATGCAGTATACAATCGTTAATTTTAAAAACTGATAATACAATGTGACAATTATTACCATTATGAAAAAAAAAGGGTAGCTTTGTTTCACATGTAACTAGGGATCAGAAATACTTCAAGGATTACCAAGAAACGTACATACATAGTCATGAAAGTTCAACAAGAATCATTGTTTTGGTTTCTGTCATACAGCTTTCCAGCTAAATGTAGGCCTCAGGCAGGTCAGATGTGGGAATATTTTTATTAGTTATTATGTAAATTATATTTTCTAAAATTTAATGTTAAGAGGCCTGTCCAGCTTTCAGTGTTGTAAAGCAAGATTCCTTTTGATACATTCATATCTTTTTTTCTTTTCAGCAAAGCAGCACTTTCAGAAACAAGCACTTTTTTTTTTTTTTTTTTTTTCCTCTGGGCTAGCTTTAGGGGGGACAATTCAAAGTATTTAAATGGTAAACACCACATATGATGTTCAGAAGGCACAAAGCACCTTTGCGCCTAGCTCATGTTCAGCCCCTAGTGCTTACAGAGATAATCACAGTCGGAATCATGCAGTCTGATAAACACAACAGTTTGGGAACTGAAATAGGACACGAAAAGTATGTGACAGAAAATCTTCCCTGCCCTATTACACAGAGTTACAGCCAACCAGGCAGCAGTGACACATGAATGTGCTTTAATCTTCAGATGGAGAAACCATTTTGAACAACTTTGCCAGCTGCAATGTTCTTATTTAAAGAAAGCTTTAATTTCAGCAACTGAAGATATATTGCTGACTGGTTTATCTATTTTTATGGAAAGATCTTCCACAGTCCAACTCTTAGTGGTATGAGATCGGTTTTCATAGCTGCTCCACTGACGTGCTTACCTGTGCCTGAAGTGTACAACCACAGAAAAGTGGCAGTTAAGCTAGGCATGTGGGTGATACGGGGGATTTTTGTGCCTTGAACAAATCTTGGAGGCAGATGTTTCTTCCCAGTTTTTCTTTTGTAATTGCATCACCTTTCAGAGGGTGTGGTAGGCTCTGTTCTTGAAGCCAACATGTTTGGATTTCCCCTCCCCATCCACCTCCAGGGCAGACAGGTTACAGAGAGAACTTTTTTGGATAGTCTTTGTATTTTCTGATTTTTGTTGGAAGCTGGAATGTTAAATGCATTGTTCTTTTCTGTAAGGAAATACAGACTGTATTTCACCCCTTATATTACTCTATGAGTTTTTCAAAAATACTTATAAACAGCAGTTTAAGATATCTCATTGCTTGAGTTCTAAGTACTGTGGAAATACTTAGGTGATTAATATTTACAAGTAGTTTAATTAAATACAATGCTTTGTATAAACTTCTGTTTTGCAGGAACCTGATATTGATGAAACATGTGAAAACATCACTAAAAAAGCAGATAAAAAGCTAGCAGAGGTAGAACCCAAACCAAGTGGTCAACACTCAAATCACCACCACCAACTGCGCAAACACAGACACCACCACCACCACCATCGTCATTCCAAAAATCAGAACCATCAGGCTCCTTCTGAAACTCAAAGACGTCATCCTCACAGCGGTCGGCGTCATAGAGTTTTTGACCATAACATACATGATCAGACAGGTAGCCATGAACACGTAGAAATTGTTCATCCAGGAGAAGGTGTGGAAATTCTTAGACAAGGTACAAAACTATGAAAAAAAGGGAAAGCTAGCTGTAAAAACCAGTTAACCTGAAATTGGCAGACAGCATCGTCAGACTCAACATCTAGTAGTTGATGTTGTCATTGTCGACACCTTCTGTTTGAAGAGCTAGGAAATTCTGTCACTTGACAGTGTCGCGGAGCACTTCCAAATTCTTGCAGTTGACACGGCCAGCTGTTAGCAGAGGACATCACTGAATCCTGACAGTGACGTCTGCTCACTGCTGCCTGAGAGTCAACAGCAGCAGGAGCAAGTGAAACTAGCGACACCTGACAGTGACAGGAAAAGGCAGGAAACTGAGCATGAAAAACAAACTAAGCACCTTAAAAATGCAAGGATGGCCTATTGCCTAAATTTATTTAATTGCAACAGTGGAAAAATGATAGATTAAATATTTCCATAGCTCCCAAATGAAAATTAGACCAAGACAGGCGACAGGAGTGTAGAGTTTAGGTTTTGCGAAGAGCAGTGCTCTTGGAATTACACAATACCTGTCAAACTCCATCAACAAAAAGTTTATTAATATAAAGGAATTTAATTAACCCGGAGTTTGTTTTTCAGTTCTATGTGGGAGGTGTCGGCATTCTTGATTAATTTGTCTTCCTTGTTTCTCTTCTAACATTCTGCTTGCATTTGTGAGGACAGGAACGTAAACTATGACCTAGGGGTTCCTGTCTGATGTTTTGCAATCAAGAATAGAAGAAAAGCAAAACAGACACTTTAATCTTTTTTTTTTCTTTTTTTTTTTTATTAAGATGGAATATACTCAAAAGCTTTTTCTGACCTGGGGATACAAATTATGTACAAGAAAAGCTTATTTCTAAACAGTGTGCCAAAATAACTTTTTAACTCAAGTGTAAGATACAAGCAATAATTGCATTATTTTAAAATCACAGTTATATGCTTTACTTTTGTGGGTTAGGTGCAGTATCAGGATCCACTGATACATTCTACTACAGTTTGTAAAATCCCACTGAATCAATAAGATCATGGCTGAAGTGAGAAATGTTAACAATTCTTTGTGCAGAATCAATGTTTGTAACAAGGGACAAAACAAACTCAGTCCTGGTTTAGTGTTTATCTTTGTTTATGACAGTACTGAATTTGTTAAATCTGTATTGATTAGTAAGGTAATATACCACTGACATTTGTGTAATTTCTCTGTTTGTAGCTTAGCATTCTCTAATTTTGATTAACCAAGCTGAATTACAGATACAGTTGTGCAAAGGATTCCTGAATGAACAGAGTATTCAAGAAAGGAAAGCTGCTTTGAAAGCATACGCCATAAGTAATGATGATTTAATAGGAAAACTATTACTCCTACGAAACCTGAATCTTTTTATGGTGAATGCTAATTAGCAAGAAAGTAGTACTGGATATAAACAGAATGCATACTTTTGGAATATATGAAATGAGAATTTTCAATAAAAAGTATTCAGTATTTCTTCCTCTGTTGTTTTTACTTTCACTTTACTTTTACGGTTTGAAATACATTGTTTCTCATCGTTTGTGCTACTGAAATGCCTCATACTATTTACTCAAAACCGCCTCCGTTTGAAGTGCAAGTCCTGGCCTTTATTAAGACGTTGCTCTAAGTCTCTTATGGTGTTTCGGAGAACTTCAATTTCCTTGTTTTTCTCCTCCTGGAGATGCTGCAACTTCTGCAAAAATGCAAGGAAAGTCTTTGTTCATAAACATCAGGTAGGATTATTATCTGCAATATGCTATTGCTAATACAAAATATTAGGATATTAGGATATCTTTCTCAGTATTTTTTATCACAACATTACAAAGATGACTTCCCCAAAATCCTGTTTCTGTGATATCACAAAATTCCCAGCCTACAAAAACAATAACGCGTATATAATTTGTATTAGTTATTGATGTCATTACTACCTTAAGTTCCAAAGTTAAAAAGTCTGTAATAAAACCACTTCACATGTAGGGTTTTGTTGTTTTTCTTGTCAAAGGTATTAAGGTAAACCCTATCTATACCAACATCAGCACAAAAGACATGAAATTAGTTGTCTAGAGGTGGGAGAGGTGTGTTGGAGAGAGTGAAGATGGGCCCTGTAAGACAGGGAACTTTTTTTCCCGAAGTTTTATTGTGGAACAAACAGAACACAGTTTCTCTTTGAAAAAGAACTGCTGTTTGAAACAGGCTGTAGCAATAGTTGAGAGTTCGCAGATTAGAGGCTATTAAATCACATACCCTTCGATAGATACTTTGTGGCAAGACAGAAGCATCTGAAAATGACTTCGTTGTTTTGTTCTGGACTCTTGCCAATTTAGCATTGAACTGAAAGAATCAGGAAAGAGAAAACATCAACAACCCAGCAAGGGGGGAAAACAAAAGTATGTTAATACAAGGATATATATATATATATATATATATATATATTTAATGGATTGTGTACCTGAAAGTAACAATAGCAAATTTATCTGCTATTTAATCCTAGGACAATGAAGCTTACTTAGAAAATTATGCATTTATAGAGTATGTTTCTTAAAAAACCAATTCTTCAAAATACTGCAAAAAGCAGATAGTGCAAATATTCTAATCCCAATACATTACACAATATAAGTATTTCTGAAATGCTAGATGAAAAGAACACTTAAAAAAAAATTGTTTCATGTATGCAGGAGGAGAAAATGAACGGATGCTAAAAAATTCTGAGACCATCCCCCTTGCCTCATGTTCCAAGGATAACTCAGCCCAAACACTTTCACACCTTGCTTTTTTTTCAGTATGTGAAAGGTTTAAAGTATTTTCATAATTTTTCTGTAATGAGGACAGTGTCTTAAAACTTGAGCTATGAAATACATGTTGAATTCAATTACTCAAACCTCTGCAGGATTAGAAGTTTTAAACTCTTGGATGTTTATTTAAGAAAATAAAATTAAAATTATTATTAATAATAATAATAATAAACATCATTCCAAGCATTTAGAAATACAAAAGATTAAGTATAAACGTAAAGTATTAATTTTTATAGCTCAAAAAATAGCAAAATTTTCAAGTAATTTAAACCAAGAACACTGCAAACTTCACTCTCCATATGTATCAGGTAGGACTCTAGATTTCAGAGCAGAAACTACCCAGATACCATTACAGAAGAGAGCATGTGCCACTGATCTTTGTAAAGATGATCACTTTTCAAGTTTCATAGGTTCCGTCACATTAGTTTATGTACTAACTATGAGTTTTTTCACTACACAGTCTTCTAAGTTTACCCAATGCGTAACTGATCTTTAACTCAGAACAACACATACCTCTATCTGCAGTTTAATTATTTCATTTTGCTTCTCTTCATCTTGAGTTTTCAGCTGCCTAGTTAGCTCTAGTATTTCCAGTTCTTTTTTCTCTATTTGTTCTCTAAACTCCACCTCTTGTGCTTCAGCTAATAACACAGTAACACCAGATATGATGACTAAACTATAGAATATGATCAGATGAAAAAAATAATAACAGCTTTTCCCAAATATTAGAAGTTTCTTGAACAGCAGGTCAGTATTTCACAGGAAAACAATTTCAGTCAAACAAAAGACACATCAAAGCTATGTGGAAACCACCCTGTCCCACGACAGTGAGATGAAGTCTCCTTAAAGAAGCCTCACATTCTACAAAGACTTTGGTTACCTTTTTTAAGCTAAGTGGATAACCAAAAAATCCTACTTTTCAAGGCTATGTCAGTAATGAAAAGAATATCAATACTGCAATCAGGTGTTTCTTTTTTGCAGAATTATTTATCTGCAAAAAATGTATGCTGTCATGCTTATTGAGCATAGCTGGAACACCCTCACAGCAGTCTAGCTCCCACTTCAGCAATTTTCCACATAGCACTTAACCCAAAATTTCATTCCTTCAGATGTTTAGGTCAAAGTTCCCAGTGTCTGTTCTACCTGCTTTGGAATTTCTGTTCGTTTTACATTGCTGTAATATTACCCCACTGCCATTCTCTAAGGGGAGACCTTGTACTCCGATTTCTTTAAAGGAAGTTATAACAAGGTGGGGATCAGGCTCTTCTTCCAGGCACAAAGTGATAAGATGAGGGGAAATGGCCTCCAGTTGCACCAAGGGAGGTTTAGGTTGGGTATTAGGAGAAATTTCTGAAAGGGTTTTGCAGCACTGGAACACGCTGCCCAGGGAAATGGTTGAGTAATCGTCCCTGGAGGTCTTCAAGAAACGCGTAGAGGTAGAACTTAGTAGCATGGTTTAGTGGTGGACTTGTCAGTACTGGAATAAAGGTTGGACTACGTGATCTTAGAAGTCTTTTCCAGACTGAATGATTCTATGATTCTGTGATTCTGTTCTCTTGATCTAAGGTCAAATTCAGTTCAACACTATCCTCTTCTAGCTTTCAAGTGTCTTTGTTTTGTCAGTATGACATCTGTACTCTAAGTAGAAACTGTTTTCCAGTGTTTTCCATGAAGAAGTTGAATTCTTGTATTTGTGCTAGAAGGAGTATAGCTCTTTATAGCTCTTAAAGGTTACAACATGGTTTACCCAACTATATATCATTCAGTCTTGAGAGAACTTACATTTTTTTCTTATGTTGCAGTTCAACCGTGTTATTTCTAATTTGTGGGCTTCTTCTTTGTTTTGAATTTCTATCATAAGTTTCTCAATCTGATCTTTATATTCCTGTGAATGTAAAAAGCTTCATAAAAATCTTCAGGTTTCTGTGCTTACTTAGAAAGCCTTCTGCAAAGCACAACATTCACGTCAAAATGTACACTACTCTATAATTCAGTACTTGTTTTATGTTGCATCTGTTCAATTCTAAAATTCCAGTTACTTCTTAAACAACCTGGTGGAAGTCTACAGATGAAAGATGTAGCAAATTTCATTTTATTACAGCTACTAGTTAAAATAAAGTTAGAAATTTCACTTATGAGGACAAAAGGCAAATGTAGAGGTGGTATCCCTTTCCCCAGTCTAGGATATGAAGTGGTGCTGCAGTTAGTTAAGTGACTACATTTTTACCTTACTGGATTTTTGAATGTAGGACTATATAACAGAAATGGTATTTAAGGTATGCAAGATTGTTAATATTGCTTATACCAAGGATTCCACAACTTTACACTGGCAGCAGTGGAAACATCAGTGGTGTTAGTGGTAGTGACGCTGGTGGTGCTGATTTTCAAGTAAACAGTTTGAGCATGCCTATTTTAAGTTTGATCCAATGAGAAATACTCTGGAACTGGAAAGGAATTGGTTGTATTTGCAGAGGTGCTTACTCCAAAGGTCTTGTCAGGAGCCTTCAGTGGTAGGTAGACACTGACCAGAGCAATTCTTTAAGTCACTTACAAAGGCAGTTACTATTTGGTGGTAGTAGCATATACAGGGTGGTTGAGTAAGTGCCTTCAGAACATCACTAGCTGTGCATTTATACATAAAAGACATGTATAATCATAATTTGCATATGTCTTTTTGAAAGCATTACTTATTCTCAAACTGTCAAGGTAACAGCTCTATTGGTATAAAAGTTTAATATACACTTATGACTAGTATAAACACAGGCAAAGGAAACTGGCAATAAGATCCTTAATCCTATACAGGTAAGAGATACGCAGTCATAGCACAGAGATCTAACACAACACGTGGTTAGCCCTGCTCGTGTTACCTCCTTTCCAAACCAGAGTGGGATAGATAAAAAGTACAGAGGTGGTAACTTGAATTTATTATGAGATATAGGGACCTATTCTTTTTACAGCATTTACTCCCAAAGAAACCACAGACAAAATTCAGACAGTTCTTGATTCCCCGGCAGTAGAGCAGGTATCTTGAATATAATCAAATTATGTGCACTTTCATGTGGAATATTATACTTTAGAATACGAAGTTGAATTTAAAACTAAATACACACACACACACACAAAAGTGCATCTTATTTCTCCGCACTTTGTAGTTTTGACCTTTTAGGCCCTGTAACACATTCTTATATTGATACTGTCATTAGAACAAATTTTCTCTTTTTACACATGATAAATTTAAGGAAAAGTGCAACACTAATGTGATCAGTAGCAAACCCAAGAGCATAAAGATATATGAAATACTTCAATAGAGACAGAAATATTGCTATTCCTCTGACTAAAGAATGATCGTTTGTGACGAACCTGTTCACAAGCCTTTAATTTCTCTTCCAAAATGTGAATGTTTTCCTTCAGTCTATCGTTTTCATCTAAATAATAAATAAAAGAGAATAATACACTAAAAGGTACATTTTGGCAGTTATTAGCATGAAAGGAGAATAAGTAAATTACACTTTTTTACTTGCCTGAACTTTACAAAACTTTACATTTTCTAAAGGTGTTAATCTTAATTTACAGAGCTATATAATCTCAGCCTCCCTATTTTGAAAAAGAAAATTCATAGTATAATCATAATATTTGCTTGGTATTACTCAGTTGAACTGTTTTTACTCTTCTAATTACCCATGCAGTCCAGGAAACCTAGATGCAAAGTTAACTGTCTCAGAAAACAAAAGATTATAATAATGTCCACAGCACTTTCAAATTGGGAGATGCAACTTTTAAAGGACTTGTTTCTCAAAGCTACAACTCAGTTAATGTCTGTAAGCTCTTATAAAGACTGTCTACAGCAACAATAATTATGCAAACTGTAAAGTGGTATCTCAAAAACAGAATTCAGAAAAAGCAGTTGCTGCTTTCTTGATTAGTAAAATTCATTTTGAGTATTAAAAACAGCCATATACTTCTAATCTTAGAGGTTTATTAATACTTATGCTAAATTTCATTGAACACACAATGGGTATAAAATAGAGTATAAGCTGTAGAATTAAACTGTGATATAAAGATACTTTGATATATGATGTGTACAAAAATATAACAAATATTTGTCTATTTAACTTTAAAACAACAGTGAGTAATTGTTGAGTATTTATGGATAACAGCCAAATTTTAATGACATTAAGCTGAGGATTAAGACTGGTTTTACAAAGCACATTGGTAAAAAAAAAAAAGGCATAAATGCTTAAAGGAACTACAGTTTAGTGATCAAATAATACTTTCTGAAATTTTCTAAAATTTTCTGTGCCGCGCTGAAAAAAAATTAAATTCAACTACTAATTAAAGATTTCACTGAGACAGAACTTTTATGGGTGGATTCTAAGTAGAATAATAGCAGTAGACATGTATTAAACACATAGACCACCAAAATCTGCACAGGATTGATTTTAGATACACTTTGTTTCATCCCTGAAATGAAACAAAGCCAGTGAATTTCTCTCTCTGAAAAAAAAACACACGTTAATATAAAGAAAAAATGTAAATGTCTACTTATTTTAATTTACTGTGCAGAATATATAAGAACATTTTTGCTTTTACCTTTCACGTTGCAGTGGTTTTCAAGAGTTTGTGTTAGACCCTTGATCACATTCTGTAGGGCAGTGCATTCTAGAAGAAATGAGAAATCCAGTAGTTTTAAATAACTTCCTCACCACTTTAATTTTGGAATTCATTCTAGCAATTGAAGAAGAATAATGAACACCAGGTTTAGGCAACATTTTAAAAACACAATAAAAATGCAAGAGAAAAACATACATTTTTGAGTAACAGACTTTAGAGCATAAATCCTTCTGTTTGGTCTTCCAAGAATATTCAAACCACATTTTTTGGAATAGTAGGAAAAATATACTGCTTTACCCACTGTAAAGGTGATTTAAACTCGTTTTAAAGAATCAGTGTTGTCTTTCTCTTTGTGAGTTAACCTTGTTTAATTCATCACATGACTTTGAAGAAGGACATTTTTGCACAAGTAACTTACAGAATATATTATTTTAAAGCTTACTTGCACTGTATAAATCAGCTTAGAGATTTGTAGCCTTCTGTTAACACATCACAAGAATTCAGAAAAAGTAAAGAAGCTATACACAGTGTTGTTCTAAGATTGGGTGCTTAAAATAATAATTTAAATGTGAATCACTTCATATTTGAGATTTTGCTTTTTTAGCAATCTTGTCATCCCATGTATCTGCTTTTGAGGGTGGACTTCAGGCAAAACAATGGCATGCTAAAGGAAAGCCTGTTGAGCATTTTGTAGGCAGCTATTTAAACAGCAAACATTGGGCATGTATAGGAATTACTGTTCATCTGGGGAAAAAATACAGTGAACACAGTGTATAGGACAGGGGTTTGAGAAATGATAATAAGCCAGCTATTATTGGATAGATTTGTGAGTTTCCAAATAGTGTATCAAGCACTCTGGTAATCACCATTAAATTCCACAATCTATAAAGGGAGGAAGAGAACACTGGAGAACTCTGGTACACAACATTATCTGCAAATAAATATTTCAATAAAGGAAATTTAAAAGCAAAATAAATTACTTTTCTACATTAAATTAGCTTTGTCTGCTGCAATGTTTTAGTTCTTAAAGGTTGCTGAGAATATCAGTGCTGAAGACACAGTTCCAGGGTGTCTAATGTTTAATTGCTTAACAGTTAGTGACATTTATTAAACATTTTCCTATCTTAATACAGCAAGGAAAACACCATTTAGCTTACAGAAGCCGGCTAAATACTAATTTTAAGGCTGTTCATTATGTAAGTTTTACATACAATGAGTATTACAATTTGATAAAAAGTATATAAAGGTATGAAAACTAACAGCAAGCTTACAAAAATTGAGTTGCATACTTAACAGCAGTAAAAATGAACATGAAAAAATCCATTGCGGGCTCTGAGAAACGGTGCTTTCCTAAAATGTCCTTTGTCATTAGTTTTCATGTGTTTGTCCTCCTATCACATGAATTGCTAAAATATATATTCTTCAGAACAGGAACATTTAAACTGTCAATGGAGGAGACCTAGCCTCTATCAAACATTTAGCTGACCTCCACTCTGAAGATGTGGCCATTTCAAATTCAGTCAAGCTGTTGACTTCAGAAAATCTCTTTGTATGTGCTCCCTAGAGACCATGTACAACTCGCTACTAAATTTTCAAGACTCAAATTGACACTCCCAAAACTGAACAAGACTTCTCCTATTGTATCTCCTAAGAGATAACTGCTGCTCTGTAATAAAAGCTCATGTCAGCCTCTCTGTTCTGTAACCATGCTGTTTCCTTCTGTTGGTGATTAAAGATGCTTTGCTGTGATGAAGAAGGCACAGACTGGGAAAGACATTGTGAAAGAAACTGAGATGTAGATGGGAGGAGCAGGACGCAGCAGAGCTAGGCGTGCCTTGCAAGATAGATGACAGAACTGTGAGTCAAGAAGCAACTAATGGTGAAGAGGAGTGGCAGCTGCCAAGAGAAAAAGGAGAGCAGTGGTAAGATGAAAAACATACAACGAAACATGCAATGAAGTGAGGTGGATAAACAGGAAACTCAGGACAGGATGAAGGCAGGACAAAAGAAATCAGGCTTTAAGGATAATGTGAGTCCAACCACTCACATCAACCTTTCTTAATTATATCATATCTGAATTATGAATGCTCGTAATCATAATTTGTCTTGAATACATGTGTAGGCATACAGTTTCTTCCCAGAATGAGGAGGTGGAGAGAATAGGGAGTGATATAGTGATCTTGGGATAAAACACTACCGTCATCTTTTTAGCTATAGAAAATCAAAATCTTATCATGAATGAGACAGACTGCTGTAGGAAGAGGAACGACTGTATGGACTACTATAGCATTATATTTTCATTAAATACTATTTTTATCTCTTCTGTTCCTTGTAACCTTATCAGTAAAATCACAAAACTTTCAAAGACTGAGAAGACTGGGAACACAAAAACTGAGGTAGCTTAATCTTGAAACTTTGCTTTCTATTTTCAGAGTACCACTGCATTTCTGAAGTTGCTTTTAATTCCCGCAGCTGATAACGTATGCTAAATAACAGTTCCTTGTCTCACAAGGCCAAAGGTCTGTTGACAATTGTAGATCCTATAATTAAAGAATATGTCACAAATAATGGAGTAAGGATGATGAACTAAGTTTCCACCTCCAAGATTCAGTTTTCCACTCAAACCTTTTGACCTTTTAACCTACTCTTCCATCAGTTGCTATTCACTCAGCGGAGTGTTAGCCGCCGACATTCTCCTGTTCAATTCCTCCAACAAAGCAGTAGAGGGAGCAGGAGCAGCACAGAAACGTTGCCTGCTCTCAGTTCCTATGCTAGGTAACACACCGTATCAACAGCATTTGCAGAAAAAATCCTATTCAAAATCTGAAGCTTTAGGTCAGCATGCCCATTTCTACCGACACATTCTATTACCAATTCTCTCCCCTTTGAAAATGCAGAAGATAATCTCAAATGCTTGTAATTCTTACACAAATTGGAAACATCTATTCATTTGAGTAAACAAGGGTACAGCAGCTAGTCTTGCAATGAATCACAGCTATTCAGGTGAAAGCCACTCTTTTGTCTAGTCCCGAGAATATTTCCTTATCTTTATTATCTTTGAAAGATAAGTATTGACAAATTCCTTCTGTAATTATAGTTGTGATTGGACAGAATTAGTGGGCACCTGGTTTGGCTTGGCTGCATTAAGGAAGAAAAAACAAAATTTTGCTAAATGGTTGCAGCTTTGTAGATCACTGGTATTAGCATCTGTTATGGATTCTGTGTGGCTCCTTCTCTGTACAGAACACTCCCTACATTCAGAAAGACTGAACAGCCTAACAGATCTTTTTCCGTGTTTAATTTATAATTCATTGCAGTGTCTTCCATCTGAACTTAGAACTGAAAATATTTGCTTTTTTTCTTATAGGGCAAATGCATCAATGACCTTTTTTTTTTTTTTTTTTTTTTTTTCCTTTAACACCTTTAAAACCATAGTTAACGAATATTTAATCCCAAAGATGCTAAGAAAATGTCTTTCCCATCCTTGTTACTTGGAAGCAATATCTACAGCTACAGAGCAAGTTCTGCAAGAAATACTTCAAAAAAGTGAAGTAATTATTGGCCAAACTAAACAAAAACAAAACCAAAACACTATTTCAGTCAAAATAGAACCACCTTAAGTTTTCTGTGGAAACAATGCAATTGTTTTTTTAAAAAAAACTATGGTATATTTTTGTTCAGAACTGTAGTCTGCACCACAGGACTCCATTTAGTCAGCACAGAAAACACTTAGGAGGAGAAAAAAAATGTCTTAATTGTATCTGCAAGGATTTACACTAAACAAAAACTGTGGCCCTGAATCTCACTTTGGTTTAGCAAAGAGCATATTAAGACAAAGCAAAGACTATTTATTCTCTCAGAAAATGTATACGCTTACCAACTTGCTCATCTTTTTTTACTTTATATTTGGTTAGTGTTCCACACTCATCTCCCCCTTGAGTTTTATACATTTTATTTCTTCCTTTGCATATCCTACTCTTCTTGTACCTTACGGATTTCCAAAGAGACTTCTGTCAGTCAAGGATTTCATGGAGCCCTCACGTTCTCACTGATACTTCTTGGAGATTTCTTGGGGCATGAAATGTGATTCTCATTTCTGTTTCTCATACTAACAAAGAGTTCTTCAGCAAGAATAAAATTCCACTTCCTGCACCCCGCCAGCACTAGCAGCCACAACTCCTTGAGGGTAGGCAGAACAAGAGCCTTCCCTTCCATGCTGCTCTTGCTCTCTGCTCCTTTGCTGAAAGCAGCATGTTTATTTGGAATCATATGTGAACCATTCACCAGCATGTGGTCTCTCATGTTTTTCCTTAGCTGTTCTGTGAATTGCTTTGTGGTCTACTGTTAAGCCTTACAGTCTAAGGTTGAGTTGTTTATCTGCCCTATAAGTTCATTTGCTCCTGTGTTAAATTTGTAGTAAGATGAACGTAAGAATGTTATTCAATTTGAGAATGTACATACATTAAGAATGTATGTTGACATTGTTCATTAAAAAATTGATGCAGCTGTCCAGACTCAGCAATTTCAGCTTTTGGACCAACTCTTCTACAGATACTCTTGGGAAATGTGGCTAAGCTGGGTTCTGGGAAGTGGTTTAGGACATGAGGCTAGAAGAAATCTTTTTTTCCAAGCCACAGCTGGCCCTATCATTATATTAAAGCCATTCTCACAGCCAGAATCTGTTAGGATAACTCTTGCCAGAGTAAGAATGGAAGTATCAATGCTGCTTTTGGTCTCATACATCTTCTCCAGTTCTGCACAGGACTCCTTTATATCTCCACCAATAATAACAAGTGGTTTTTAATGCCACAGTGCTTTGACTTTCAAAAAGGTTCCACAAAGAATCAAACCATTTGACACAGCACTTTCAGTGTTCTGATTCTGAATATACAGTATGCTACTAATTAATATGCTACTAATTTAATCATAAATCTGTCTTCTGAAGGTTGAATGTTGCAGGTGAATTTGATAAAGGTACAAAGATTATTACTATTGATTTTAAAAAGAAAAAGCAAAATGCCTTAGAAATATTTTATAATTATTCTAATTTTTAATTACTATAAAAGCTGTAATGACCTTTTAAAATATTTTTAACATTACAATCACTGCTGATCTCCATTAACATGGTAACTTTTGTTTGGCTGTGAAACTGTTGCCTGATCGCCTGTAATGAATGTAGTTCAAAAATGTTACTTATATAAACTCTTTAAGTATTGTGGTGTGCTAGAGTTCTATTGGAATACCTTATTAACCTAATAAAATGGCTATATTAATTACATTAATTTCTAAATATATTTTTGCCCTTGGCATCTCTCGTTTATCTTATCACCAAGTAGCTTTCAGAAACACTTCTTGGATGTTCCACTTTGTTCCAAGTTCCCCCTTTTGATTTTTCCTTTACTGCTACTAGCAGCTTCGTAATCTTTTACTTTTAGACAAGAATTCTCGGCTTCCAGCAATTCTGTTTCCTATCAATATCCTACCAATTTGTACAACTACTACAACATGAGTATTTTTGAGATGTGTTGTTGTTGCCTTTTTTTCCCCCCCCTTCCATCTGCTGCTAAACAGCTTGAGGTCGCTCTCCTCAGTTTTATCGGAATAACTACCGCCTGAAATCATTTCACTCAGTGAAATATCTCAGTGATGTGAGGCACCACTACTTAAGAAGCCCAAATCTCTCTACTGAATTCCATCTGTTTTCAGTCCATTCTGATTACAGTGTCCTTGCTGCAGTCTTCCCAGCTGGTCTGACTTCCTGCATTGTCTCTTGTGCATTCTCTGCTATCTTTCATACCACAGGTTTTATGGAAAGAATAAATTCTTCTTTTTATCAGTTTTTTCCTTTCCCTCTTTAAAATCTCTTTTGTATAAAAACTCACCTCTTTGTTTTCATTAATAATGAAACTTCTTGGTCTGTTTCTGAATGATTATCCTTCATTGTCTTTTGTGATTAACAGAAAAACAAATTACTCTAATGAGTCAGATCAAAGTTCCACTATCCCCTTTCTTAGTACCCAGTAGAAGACACTTCAGGAAAGAGTAAAAAGGCTGGACAGACACTGCCATAATGCATTCTCTCATCTTCCAAAAAACGTAAATACGGAAGATCCGAGTGAGAGGTACTGTCTTTGTGTTAAATACCTGGGGAGGTTCTAGCTGATTGGAAGCTAGCCAATGTTATACCCATATACAAAAAGTTCATAAGAGAAGACCTAGGAAATTACACAGGTTAGACCTGTTAGTCTAACCTCAGTGCCTGGAAAGGTTATGGAGAAAATTATCTTGGACGCCACTGAAAGGCATTTAAAGAACTAAGCTATTATCAGGCGTAGTCAAAAAGGGTTCATGGGGAGAAAGTCCTGCCTTAGTAACAATGAACTGGGTGATGAACTGGCTGAAGGGCAGAACTCAATGGGTAGCAGTGAACGTGACTACATCTGGCTGGTTTCTGGTCACTGATGGTGGCTCAATTCTAGGCCAGTTCTGTTCAACGTTTTTATCAATATGCTGGATGCAGGAGTGGAAAGCATTTTCAGCAGGTTCACTGACAATACTAATCTGGGAGGTGATTTGGATTCTCCAGAGAGATGAGACTTTGCAGAGGGATCTAGACACCTCAGAGCACTGGGCAATCATCAACGTCATGAAATTCAGTGAACTAAAATGCTGGATGCTTCACCTGTGATGGAGCAATGCCAGACACAAGCACAGCCTGGGATACCAGTGGCTGGGGAGCAGATCAGCAGAACAGGATCTGGAGGTGCTGCTCAGCAGCAGGCTCGACATAAGCTAGCAACATATCCTGGCACCTAAACTGCTTTTGAGGGTGCAATAAACACAGCACAACCAGGCAGACAAAAGAGGTGATTCTCCTGCTATATTTAGTGCTGGTGCAACTTCACCTTGAATATTGGGTGCAGTTCTGGTCTCCACAATATACAAATGATGTTAAGGTCCTTGAAAGCATCCAGAGCAGGGCAACAAAGCTGGTAACAGGGCTGGAAGGCATGTCCTGCGAGGAGAGGCTGAGGACACTTGGGTTGTCTAGTTTAGAGAAAAGAAGGCTCAGAGGTAACCTTGTTGCTCTCAGCAGGGGAGATGGAGAGAGAGGTGTTGGTCTCTTCTCTTATTATAGGATGAGTGGGAATGGCATGAATCTGCACCGGGGAGGTTCAGACTGGACGTGATGAACAACTTCTTTACCCTGAGGGTGGTCAAGCACTGTTCAGTGCTTCCTAGAGTGCTTCCTCTCCTAGTGCTTCCTTTCCTAGTGCTTCGTCTCAGCCTTCCTAGAGAGGTGTTTGGTGCCCCACACCTGTCAGCGTTCAAGGGACATTTCAATAATGCCCTCACCGATATGTTTTAACTTCAATTAGCCCTGGAGTGGTCAGGCAGTTTGATCTTTGAAGGTCCCTTGCAAGTGAACTATTCTGTTCTGTTCTATTCTATTCTAATAAACATGATAAAGTTTTCTTACATTTTTTTTTTTTTGTAATCTTTTTGGACTGATATATACTTCTGATATCCACAAGCTTCGATGGGAATTCAACAACATAATTTTGTTATGTGTGGATTTTTTGTAATTTTGTTTGCTTTAAATCAATCAACCAGTTTGATTTCCATCAAGTTCTTATCACAATCATTACCTAGTCTCTTTCTCTACATCATAATTTTACAGCTATCAGTCATACCAGATGTATTTTTTTTCACTTCAGAGTGAAAAGATATCAGTCAACTTAAGTTTTTCTTTAGATGTTCCACTACTATGGCCATGTTTCTTGGGGCCCCAAGCACATCCTTCCCCAGTCCTCTCCTTGGTGTTTGGTTGGGCTCAGGGCCAGCTCACTGCCCCTGAAAAAAGCTATTTCAAGAAGGTTAGATGATAACTTGGAAACAGCCACCCCTCCTTCACTTGGGAGCTGCTTTTAAGCTACGGTTCTTGCCTTTTTTCTAACTTGAGCTAAGTCACAGCTGTGTTGTGGCTGTACCTGTGCCTAGCCACATACCCCATTGATCTCTGCATTGGTTCCAACCAAGGGAGTGGCTTCTGCCTTGATTTCAGACCTGCCTCATCACCGTGAACCTACTGGGGATAAAAAGAACATATCTGGCCCCTGTTATGGGTTCTGGATCTGATCCTGACTTGCCCTCTTGCCTTGACCTTGGACCTGTACAATCACTATGTACTTTTTTTGGTACTGTGGAATTTTGTCTGACCTTGGCAGCCAGCACTGGGCCAGCCCTGCATGGGTATGGTGGGTCAGCAGTCCTCCTGCTGTTGAGGACCCTGCCTCTGTGAGTCTTGATACATTACTAGTTCCCAACTCTGTCCGTTGCTCCTCCCTGACAATAAAAAACCTTTCTGCCTTCTCTGTTATTTTTTTCTAGTTCTGATATGTCCATTTTAACGTGTGGGGATGTGAACATTGCATGAAAATCACGGACTTTAAAGGTACAAGATGTTACTTCCATAATCATGCCTACCATTATTTTTGCTTATATGACTACGGATATTTTCAGAGAACTGTCCACAAGTACACCAAGATCTTTTTCCTGAGAAGCAGAAAACTAGAGCCAACTGCTGTTTATATATGAAGCCTCCCATATGCACTGCTACTGATTTTCACCTCCTCATTTTATCACCTTGTCATTCTGTATCATGAGATCCTCATTGTAAATGAACAGATTAGTATCACCAGCAAACTTTACTTACTCACTCAAAAGTTTTTCCAATTCATTTGTGAATACGCTGAATTATTTGTGTCCCAGCAAAAGTCTGAGTGAACCTACTGGCAACCTCACTTCAGTGTTCAACTAAGTTTACTTCTACCCTGTTTCCTAACTTTTATCAAGTTAATCTGTCAAAAGCTCTACAAAAAAATGCACCTTTCAGCAACTCTATGAACTACAGAAGAATAAGAAACCACAAAGCCTTCACAGCATAAAATCAATGATGAATACTATATATTATTTCTCTTTTTTGTCAAATACCCATCTGAAAAGATATACTTCTAGAAAAGAAGTATTAAAAAATCTTAATTTAATAGTTTTCACTTTAATTACTCCTTTATTTGACAACTGTTTTATTGTGATGTGGATGCTTAAAATTCCCACCTGTAAAACAGTAAAAAGCCATTTCTTTACTTAGCTTCCACAGAACAGTTTGAATCTTTTTAATATTGATATAAATTTTTTATTATCATTGCTAACTGTTTAGCACCATAATGATACCTGCTATACAAAGTAAAAGAAATACGACCAAAACTCTGATCACAATAAAGGTGATAGTAACACAAGTGAAGCCTATAGAATAAACTTACAACAGCAATATTGGCTTAATTGAACTCAAGCTTGAAGAATTACATGGTATTCTTTAACACCTTGTAACTGAGTTGGAAATGCCACTATGATAGAAACTTGATAGTGACATTATAAACTGAAAATGGGCTGTCACATTGTTTAATTCTGACCTCTTCAGAGATTACATTTCACACAGATACAAAGTCTAATCACTTTGGACAGATCTTCAGTCCTTGGGAAGTCAAATAAATGTATAGGCAAAACAAACACTCATATTCCACCATTGCCAGAGGTCCTTAAAACAGCCCAGAATTAATTTAAGTAAGCAATATTCAAAGAGGAATACTAAAACTTTAATATCCCTGTCAGCATTGTAGAAAATGTATTCCAGCCCCTGAACTGGGTTATTTTAAACAAACCAAATCACACAAACAACTAAGAAAAATAATTCCTCGTGTTATCTCAGAAGACCACCAGTCTGACATCCCATCTCTAATTACAGGGAAACTTTGACATTTCAGAAGACAGTGGAACAGGCATTCAAAAATACATCTGGCTTATTTTTCAGTTGGCAAAATACTTCTGTCAACCAGGTGAAACATGACATTTGCCATATTGAAAACAACGGAACAGCTCAGCCGGACACATGGTAATGCCAATGGTGATCTTACTTTTCCCAAATGTTGACCCTATTGTTCTATACAGATATTCGAGCTGCTTGTTGATTAACACAAGTCACAGTTCTAACACTTTAAGTAGAACTACTGGTGTTAGTTTGCTTAGAAATGCTGGCAATTGTAAACTGCAGCTGTTCATAGGAAGCTCAAAAGGTAAAGAAAAGAAAAAGGTAAGCACTTGGGATCAATAATGTCATCAGGTGTCTCAAGCTTAGGTGACCCTTTTCCTCCTTCCCTGTTTCCTTGGAAAAAGAAGTAATGCAATCAATAGAAAAAATATCACAAAGTTTTTCTTTCATAGGTATTGCATGTGCTTAAAAATCTAACAAAGTGGGTGGATACTAAAATCAAGTGGAAAATAGTAACTTTAATGTAGTTCTCAAAATATATTTGTGAATTAAATTTATCTGTTTTGAGAAAATGAGGTGGATTCCATTACGTGGCACAAGATTTAAGCATCACTATTTTTCACGCAGTATCTTAGATCCTTGCTACTGTATTACTGTATTTTATATGTCTGAAAATAATGGAAATACTTATCAGAACTTCCTGAATACAAGCAAAAACAGACTTCTTAAAAGACAAACAAACAAACAAAAATCAACCAAAAAACTTACCTTCTTTTACTGATTCCTCCTTTGATTGGCTTAATGATAACAACCTGTTAGATTTTTCCAGCTGAAGAACCAGTAGATTGTTTGCTTCACTAATTTCTGATATTTTCTAGAAAATTGGAAAAAGACTAATGTTACATTAATATCTTTTGATATAAACCATGAATTTTGAGTTTTAAATTGATATAAAAATTAACATTGAGACAATACTGCAGTCAAAAGCCTGTGTTATTTGACTTTCTGGAAGTTTCACCGTAGAATGTAATGGCTTGGGTTGAAATGGGCCTTTAAAGATCAACCAGTCCAACTCTCCTGCAATGGGCAGGGACATTTTTTACTAAAGTAGGTTGCTCGAAGACTTTGACCACTTCCAGTGATGGAGCATACACAACCTCTTTGGGCAACTTGTTCCAATGTCTCATGCTTCTCATTGTAAAAAATTTCTTCCCTATATCCAACCTAAATTTACCCTCTTTCAGTTTAAAACTGTTGCCCCTTGTCTTGTCACTACAGGCTCAGGTAAAAAGTCTTTCTCCATCTTTCTGATAAGCTCCCTTTATATACTGAAAGGCCACTGTAAGGGCTCCCCGGCGCCTTCTCTTCTCCAGGCTGAACAACCCCAACCCCCTCAGCCTCTCATTGGAGGGGTGCTGCAGCCTTCTGATCGTCCTTGTGGACCTCCTCTGGAATTGCTCCAACAGGTCCGTGTTCTTCTTGTGATGGGAACCCCAGAGCTGAACACAGGACTCCAGGTGGGGTCTCATGAGAGCAGAGCAGAGGGGGACAATCACCTCTCTTGCCCTCCTGGCCACGCTGCTTTTGATGCAGCCCAGGATACGGCTGGCTTTCTGGGCTGCAAGTGCACTTTGCTGGTTCAGTTTTTCATCCACCAATATCCCCAAGTCCTTCTTGACAGGACTGCTCACAATCAATTAATCACACAGTCACCCAGGTGCAGGACCTTGCTCCTGGCATTGTTGAACTTCATGACATTCACATTTTAGACTTGAAAGACCATGCAGTTGATAGTTTACTCTGCTGAATGAAGAATACTACTTACTTCACTACTAATAAGCTAGTTCTTTCTTCTGAATTCTGTAGTCTATATTCTACATTATTCCTCAGTAAGTTTCTGTCTACTGTTTTGCGTAAGAGGCTGCTGATGCCTTCACTGAGCACCAAAGTGAGTAATGTGTGTGAATGGGAATTGGTATAATATATTTTTTCTATGAGAAAAATATGTCTTTCAGGTGTCCAATCTATATTATCTCTAGTATGGACTTACTGAACAGGATCCATTACCGGAGAGCTGGTCAATGTGGGTCTAACAAGAATTATAATACCAATTTTTCTCAGTGGATCAGTCTCCTAAGAACTGACAAATAGAGAGCTCAATGCATATGGAATACAAGAACAGATGCTTCTGTTATAGTAATGATATTTTTCTAGAAAAAAAAAAGGAATAATTCCTGAAAAGAAAGTCCAGCAAAGCTCTGTAATACTGGTATCACCAATAGATGTTTTTGTTACAAAAAGGTATTCTGCACTTCTCCTGAGAAGCCAAAGTTGGCCTCAGCACCATTAAAATTCTAGTACAGAAAAAGAAGCCTTCTCAGATTCCACAGACTTTGCAGAGAGATCTCTCAAACCAGAGAGCTGAGCAATGACCTGCTACATGAAGTTCAACAAGAGCAAGTGCCGAATTCTGCACCTAGGATGGGGCAACCCTGGCTGTATGTACAGACTGGAGAGAAAGAGGTTGGAGAGCAGCCCCACTGAAACAGATCTGGGGATTCTGGTTGAGGACGAGTTGAATATGAACACTTGGTTTGTTCCTCTTAGAGAAGAGGAGGCTAAGGGGAGGACTCATGGCAGCCTGCAGCTCCCTCACGAGGGGAACGGAGGGGCAGGTTCTGAGCTGCTCTCTGGGGACAGCGACAGGACCCGAGGGAACGGCATGGAGCTGGGACAGGGGAGGGTCAGGCTGGGTGCTAGGGAAAGGTTCTGCACCCAGGGGGTGGTCAGGCACTGGGACAGGCTCCAAGGTATGTGGTCAAGTCACCGAGCCTGCCAGAGTTCAAGAAGCATTTGTACAACGCTCTCAAACCCATGCTCTGATTTTTGGGTGGTCCTATGTGGAGCCAGGAGTGGGACTCAACGATCCTTCTGGGTCCCTTCCAACTTGGGGTATTCTGTGATTTTATGATTCTATTAAATCTCTAGTATCACTCGGAGATACTGTCAGTACAAACACTTTCCAAACAAAAGCATTGTTATTACAAGGCATATTAGTAAGCCAAAACCACTTAGAAGAAACTTTCAAATGATAAGCTTATTAAAACATCACAAAATATTTGTAAATAGGGATTTCATTTTTAAAAAATTATTTTTTACTTTCCTCACTTACCTTTTCTATCTCTGAGAAGTTGTTTAGAAGTTTATCAAGATTCACCACACTGATTTTCTTCATGGCTGTGGTTCACTTATATCTGGAAGATTTCATCCAGTGATCAATGTGTATATTAAAAATAGATCTATGAATGTATGTATTTCCCATTCACACTATATCAAATGATTTCATATGCAAAAAGGTAAGGAGAACAGAGAATACCTTTTAAAAATTATTATTCTTTTTTCATATTAATCGAAATTTCAACTAACATGAGCTCAGGCATTTCTAAGAAATTAGATGAGTATCAGAAAACCCAAGGCAAATCTATCAAACTTAAATGACATCATAGAATTTGGAATTTTTTTGTTGTTGTTGTGATTCGGAAATAAACCTGAATCCTCTCCAGAGACACAATGACACTATTTTACCTAAAAATACCAGCAATCTGCACATGGGATGCTTTTAAAACATATGACCTACTTCTTTTTATATATACTGCTAAAACAGATTGGTTATCCTATTCTCACTTTAAAGAGCAGGAAACTGAATCAATTGAAACAATTACTCATCTACGCTATGCGTAATTTATTGGCAACAGATGAATTTCTGTTAATTTTGATTAACTTAAAAAATGTTTCTTAAGTAAATGAGCTTTTATGAGGCACACATTAATGCAAGATACAGACCTTTTAACTGTGTACATGCTCTAACTATTGAGGCTTCAAGTTACATACATCTTTTCTTATAAACAATTTGCATTAATATCAGTGATGAGACACTGCTGCATATATACCTTACTGTATGAATAAAAATACAGTCTTTTGAGGCACATCCATATAATTCCAGATTATTAACACAATTCCTATTTTTACTAGAAACTCTACGTACAGAATCTTCAACATGCATTTGCAAGATGAATTTGAAAGAAACAATATGAGCATTTCAAAAAATATTTAAAATATCTTTGAATATCAGGCTTCACCAAATAATGATTCCAATACCAGATACAGCATGTATTCTGGACAAAATCATCAATTCTGTGTGGAAGTATAAAAATTGTCGTTTTATAAATAGTAAAAAGATGAAATGAGAGAGCTGAACCAGAAGATAGAATGTGTGCACTACCCAAAAACTGAAGAGATTTCCAGACAGATGTACTTACAATGGAGTTATGCTGAAATATACATGTAAATGAACAAGTGCTGACCAAGAACCAAATGGAATTTTCTCATTCATTCAGTATTTACAGTTCTTTATGTAAATGCAGCTTCTTTAGCAAACAGTACAATAAAGACATGAGTTTTGTGTGTTTAATAATTTTGTCTTGTATCCACTGTTTCCTTTAGTTAGCATTAGAAGGACCAATGCTAATTTGTCAGGTGAAGATAATGAGCTTTTTAAAAAATCAATGGTTTTTAAGAATATGCCTAATATTAAAGAACTAAGTTAAATTAGTTATTTTCTTCAAAGTTAGCAATCTTAATGACCTGCAGCTGCTATTATAATGCAATAAATTGTTAAAATGGAGTTTGAAATATTTATTTAGGACATTCAATTTTGTAAAGCAATTAAGTATGTTAATAATTTAGTAGTCGATAATCTAAATGTAGACTATGAAAACCCTGATCTTTCCAGTCCTTATCATGGGCAGTACCTTAAATGATTTTCTGTTTCACTGTCCCATCTCATCATGCTCTTAAAGCCCTATTTTGCCCTCTAAATTTTGACTGAGGATGGAAGCTCAGCGAACTGCCACATTGTATGCTGTTTTGTTTGTGTGTTTCCCTATTCCATGGCATCATTTGTTTATGTAGAAGGCAGGATGTGCTCAGCACTCAGCAATGTTAGGCAACAGTGCCACTGGGAATACAACTCCTGCTGGACAAAAACAATAAATTAAAAATAATAAGATGTATTATTAATGTTTTATTTTTCCAGTAGGAAAATTCATCACTTTTTGTGTAATTATTGTCACATATGTTATGTCCTCCGAGGACACTTTGGTGAATTCCCTATTTTTATTTTACTAGGTGGAGAACTAAAGAATTAACATGTATTTTCAGCAGTCATAAAACCGACACCTATATTTAATCTCCACCCCCTCATCTCTCACCGTTGTTTTTTAAGTATTGCTTCTGATGGTTTCGGAGGTTTCATTTTTGTTTTGTGTACCAGTGAAACCTCTATTTATAACTGGAAAACCCTGAGAAACTCTGATTTTTTCACAGCACACCTCAGCTGAATGTGATAGTTACCCAGCAGATCGCCTCACCGTTTTCCTGACCTCTACCCACCCTTCTTTAGGGTAGGCACCCGACATTCCCGTGCTTTATTACTCACTCCTTGGGGACCCTCTGGGCACGTACAACACTGTAGGCGGACCAAAGTGACTGGCACCCGGGTAGCCCCCAGAAGCAAATCCCACTGCCCCAAATGATTTCACAGAGCCCTTACCACGAGGTGGAGGTAAGGGCCCCTGCGCCTCACCGGCCCTGCCTGTCCCCCCAGAAGCCCCACAGCCGGTTGGCAGCCTGTGCCCCGAGTCTGAGTGAGGTCCTTTGGGGGGACTCAAGTCATAACCAAGAGAGGACACTGGTAGCTTCTCCCCCAGCCCCCGCTGCCTTGCCTTGCCCCACGTCCCCTCACGGCTGCCTGCAGCTTTTCCCTCAGTGGGCTGAGGTGAGGAGCATGGCGGCCTGTGGCCCTGGGGCAGGAGGCCGGCTCTGGGAGCAGGGTTGCTTCCACCCCCCTCGGCCATGATGTGCCCGGGGGAGTGGGGCAAGGGGGTGCCTTTGCCATGACAGCACCCCAAGGGCAGTGACTCTGCCCCTCTGCTTCCCCCACAAAATAAACAGAACTTGAACACCTCAGCAGAACACCTGTCAAGGCCCTGATTTCGCTGCCTGTGCAGTGCATGAGTTATCTCATCAAATGTCTCCTGACATCAACATTAATGTTAGGTGAGGGGGGATTTCATGTCTGAATATTCCTTTGAACAGAGGTGAATAGACTTCGTATGGGAGCAGGTCTGTGAGTGACAGAAAGATCGATTGATTCCCATTATCTCCAGTTTCTAAGTATTTATACTGTGCCTGTAGCTATGGTTACCAAGCAGTGATACTGTCCGTGTGGATCACTCCTTTCACTGAGGTAAATGACCACAAAGGGCTTCTGGGTAAGGTTTCCATGATAGCCATGTTAGTGGAGAACCATGCCACAGGGCCTGTGGAGGTCGAGCTGGAGCTCACTACAGCAGTCAGGACATTACCTGCTCTGTAGGAAGGCTGCTATTTGGGGGCGTGGTGTGTAGGTGCTGCTGCAGTGCTCGTAGGGATGGAACTGCTGCTTTGGGTAGGCTGGGAAACTGAAGAATCTGCTTACAAATGAGACGGAGCAAGTTACTCTTTTATTTATTTATTTATTTGTTTGCTTCTCTGATGGAAATTGATAACAAATCCAGTTAGGATTACCCTGTCCTAGCATGTTTTCTATTCTGACAAGTGTTTTTTGTTTGTTTGTTTGTTTGTTTGAAAGTAGACACATAGGAATGAAAGAAACCCACCGGGTTACTGAAGACCATCCCTGTGAAATCAAGAGGCAACCAAGCCCTGTAGTTACACAGGAAAACTAAACAACTCCCCCTCCAGCTTCTTCTCACCTTATTAGGTACAAAATGTTTATTTTCCAGGCTAATGTTCAGTTGATGACTGAGACACACCAACATCTCTATAATTCCTCTAGGAGCATCTGTATATTCTGCTTTGTATCCTGCCTTACCATGGAAACAAACTCTGCTGAGGCAGTGGGAACTCTTCAGCAGGGGGGCTCATATCAGTAAATGTTGTAATTGTAGAACAGGCTCAATAGCTAGAGACCTTTACTGAAAATGTCATAGGAAAACATTAACTATCTTGTCATTAAAATGATCACAACTAGGTTTCAGGGTTAGTAGTGCTGGGTGACTATTTGTCTTCACAGAATAATTTAGTTTGGAAGGGACTTCTAGATCTTGTCTGGTTCAAACCGCTTCTCCAAGCAGGGCCAGCTTCAAAGCCAGACGGAGTTGCCCATGACTTATCAAGTTCAGTTTGGAATATCTTCAAGGAGAAGATTATTTTATGATTTAAGCTTCTTGAAGGTGAATTGTTTTAGAAGCTTGGACTTAGGCAGAAGTAATTGTTAATTTATTTAATTGACTTCGATTTTTTCAGCATCACGCTATAAAATTAAGTACTGATATACATTTGCATACCAGAATAAGTGGACTTGCCCTCAGAAATGCTAAATAATTCTCAGGTGGTATGGTTTTATTTGTATCAGAGAAGAAAGACATTACATCTTCAGTGCCTGTTGATGCTGTCCTCAAGACCAGAACTGCTTGTCTGTGTAGATCAGAAGCTCTGGGAGCGTGCAGGATCCTTTATGTCTGAGCATGTCTAGAGAAATAACAACCTACCAGTCATGGTCACAAGCACTATTTGTAGGCAACAACATGATCATAGTGTCTGAGGGTTGCTGTCCACTGGGATATAGACACGGCCAAAGTGATGAAAATCAAATTTTGTGCATAGAAGATCTGCGGCTGAGGTAGATATAAAAGGGTAAAGTGCTGTGCCCTCATGGTCATAGCCTAGACTTGGAACTCTAGATGTGTCATGATGACTAGTATTGATATGGAAAGGAGAACTGTCATTTCCCAGTGAATTTCTGTGATGCTTGTGCTTTCTAGCTCACCTTCCCTGCTTCACTGGCCAATTTTCACAAAATCTGTTATACACTTCCCACTGTACTTGCATACTGCAGCACCCTCAAAAGCCTGTTCTAAAGGGTAGGCACTTAAAGAAAAAAATCCAAGTTTAATAAAGTTATGTGTTTGAGAAAACTAGATCAATGCTAAATCAAAGTTAAATGTCACAAGCCATAAGTGCTCTTCTCAGACCTTCAAAAAGGTGCAAAATCACTGCTGATTGCTCTAAAGATTTTTAAAAAAACAACCCACACTCCTAAGTGTTGAGGATTTTAAAGCACAGTAAACCATGAAGTATTGCACAGCCTGTTTTTAGAGTTAATTATTTACTGGTGTTTTATTTTATCGATTACATTCGCAGGAAGACAGGGAGTGAAGACTGAAATCCAACTCTCATTAGTAGGCAAAAATATTACCCTGTGGCCATCTCTTATATTTGCAATAATGTGACTCCATATATCCATACATAAAAACATCATAGAATCACAGATTAGGACATCCCAAATTGGAAGGGATCCACAAGGATCATGAGTCCCACTCTTGGCTCCACACAGCACAACCCAGAAATCAGACCAAGTGTTTGAGAGCATTGTCCAAATGCTCCGTGAACTCTGGCAGCTGGGTGCTGTGACCAGAGCCCTGGGCAGCCTGTCCCAGTGCCCGAGCACCCTCTGGGTGCAGAACCTTTCCCTAACCCCCAGCCTGACCCTCCCCTGTCCCAGCTCCATGCCGTTCCCTCGGGTCCTGTCGCTGTCCCCAGAGAGCAGAGCTCAGCGCCTGCCCCTCCGCTCCCCTCGTGAGGGAGCTGCAGGCCGCCATGAGGCCTCCCCTCAGCCTGCTCTGCTCTGGGCTGAGCAAACCAAGGGACCTCAGCCAGTCCTCATGTATCTTGCCCTCCAGATCCTTCACCTTCTTCGTAGCCCTCCTTTGGACACCTTCTAATGGTTTTATGTCCTACTTACATTGTGGCTCCCAAAACTCACACAGTACTGGAGGTGAGGCTGCAGCAACACAGAGCAGAGCAGGACAATCCCTTCCCTCGACCAGCTAGCAGTGCTGTGTTTGATGCATCCCAGAGTACAGCTGGCCCTTTTGTCTGCCAGGGCATCCTGTTAAGTCATATTTAACTTGCCATCAAACAGAATTCCCTGGGAAGATGATTACTGGATAGAAAAGCAGAAAACGGACTGAGAGAGCAAAGATGACAGACTCTGACACAGAAATATACAAAACAAACAAACAAACAAAGTTGGAGGGGGAATATTTAACTTATAATAAGTTTAGAAGACAGCAAATATTCTTTTGTTTTAGCTTTTAAAATAGTACTGCTAAATTAGTAAGCAATTTAATATTGCAAACATCCAAAATATGAGAGTTTGTCTATAGTTCATGTAGAGTTCATTCTTTTTTTGCCTTTTCATAGGGTAGTAACTTTTCTAGCAAGACAGTTCAAGAGTCTGGTGGTCACTGAAAAATGTATATGTACTGTCTATTATGCAGGTAGGGAGATTTTTTTTTTTGTGACAGAAATTATCAGGTGGCTGGGTGATGCTTCATTAATGCAGTGCAGCCTACAGAGAGTTTCTAATAGTGGTAAACACAAACGCATTTTACTGCAATCATGAACATCCCCATAGGAGAAACTTTTCTGTGTCAAAGACCCAAGATATGACAGTCCCATCCATAGTTTCTCAAAAACAGCAGCATCTGTATACATTTAAAATGCCATTAGTAGGTTTAGGCCTGCATGATTTTTTACTGTTCTTTATGCTATTATTACTTTCTTTAATACCCACCGCTATTACCTCAGCCATACCAAAGGAATGTGCCACCTGCAGTTAAATTAGCAACAGTGATAGCACTTACCAGAATTAAGCTTTGCAAGATTCCCCTTATACTGAAGAAAGAGCACATGGAAGAGCAGATTTTAACCTTCCTTAGAGCAGTGCTGTCACACATATATTACAGTATCTAGCACACTACAACATCAAGCTGCAGCGTAGCTTAATCAGACAGAAGAAGAAATTTTACTATCACGCGTCCTAGCCAGCAGGATACTGTTTGCTATGTTGTTTTCCTCTTGAAATAAGGACTTCTTTTTCTAGTTTAGGTGAAAGCTGTCTGTCAAGCTTCATTTTTGGTGCAAAATATTCTATGTCCAAAGGATGAAAACATGCAAGTATATGCAAATACGTATTTATTAAGTGCATTAAGGTACTATAACTCATTTAAATATGGATAACTCAATGTACAGGAATGCCAGTGAGTAAGTCCATTTCAATAGGGGCCCAAATTAAAAGCCGCTACACAAATGCACCTACCATGGGAAATAAACAAGGGGAACTGGAATCTTTAGCCCAGACTCAGGGCTACTGTATCATAAGCCTCAGTGAGATGTGGTAGGGTGGCTCTCATGATTGAAGGGCTGAAATGGATGGCTACGGGCTCATCAGAAGAGATAGGCAGGGAAGGAGAGGAGGTGGGGTAGCCTTCTACATTAGGAAAGGTCTTGATTGCTTGGAACTTAGTTATGGTGATGAAGAGGTTGAGTGTCCCTGGGTAAGGCTCAGGGGAAAGGCCAACAAAGGAGATATAGTTGTAAGATTATGCTATAGACCACCCAACCATGATGAAGAAGCAGATGAAATATTTTGTAAGCAGCCAGGGGAATTGTCACGATCCCTAGCCCTTCTTTTCATCAGAGACTTCAACTTCCTAGACATCTGCTGGAAATACAATACAATGGAGAAGAAGCAGACTAGGAGATTTCTGGAATGTGTGGATGATAACTTCCTGGTGCAGGTGGTGAGGGAACCAACTAGGCAAGGTATCCCACTTGACCTGTATTTTGTTAACAGGGAAGGTCTTGTGGGTGATGTGATGGTTGGAAGCTGTTGTGGGCACAGCGATCACAAGGTGATAGAGTTCTCTATCCTTGGAGAAGCAACGAGGGCAGTCAGCAGAACTGCTACTTTGCATTTTTGGAGGACAGATTCTGTCCAGTTCAGGACCTGGTTGACAAAGTCCTTTGGGAGGCAGTTATAAAGAGCAGAAAAGTCCAGGAAAGCTGAATGTTCTTCAAGAATGAAATCTTGAAGGTGCAGGAACAGGCCATCCCTATGTGCAAAAAGATGTGCCAGTGGGGAAGAAGACCAGCCTGGCTGAACAGAGAGCTTCTTCTGAAACTCAGGAAGAAAAGAAGAGTTTAAGACCTTTGCAAGAAGGGGCAGGCAACTCAGGAGGACTGCAGAGATGTTGTGAAGTTACGCAGGGAGAAAATTAGAAGGGCCAAAGCCCAGCTAGATCTTAATTTGGCTACTGCAGAAAAAGACAGTGAAAAGTGTTTTTATAAATACATAAACAACAAAAGGAGGACTAAGATGAATCTCCACTCTTTATTGGATATGGGAGAAACTTAGTGATTAGAGATGAGGAAGGGCTGAGGTACTTAACGCCTTCTTTGCCTCAGTCTTTATTAGTAAGACTGATTGTTCTTAGGGCTCCCAACACACTGAGCTGGAAGCCAGAGGCAAGGAACAGAATGAAACCCTCATGATTCAAGTGGAAATGGTTAACAACCTACTACACTGCTTGGTCACCTTGGACAATCTATGGGACCAGATGGGATCAACCCAGGGGTACTGAGGAAGCTGGCAGAAGTGCTCACTAAGCCACTTTCAATAATTTACCAGCAGCCCTTGCTAACCAGGCAGGTCCCAGATGACTAAAGGTTGGTGAATATGATGCCCTTCTACAAAGAAGAGCAGGAAGGAGGAGCTGGAGAATTACAGGCCTGTCAGTCCGACTTTGGTGCCTGGTAAGGTTATGGAGCAGGTAATCCTGGTTGCAATCACACAGCACGTACAGGACAACCAGGTGGTGAGGCCCCATCAGTGTGGGTTTATGAAAGGCAAGTCCTGCTCAGCTGACATGATTCCCTTCTGTGGTAAGACAACGTGCTTAGTAAAAAAAAAAAGAAGTCTGTGGCTGTTGTTTACTTGGACTTTAGCAAGGTATTTCATGGTGTTTCTCACAGCACTCTCCTGGAGAAACTGACTGCTCATGGCTTGGATGGATGTACTATTTGCTGGGTAAAAAACTGGCTGGGTGGTGGGCCAAAAGGGTTATAGTGAATGGAGTTAAATCTGTTTGACAGCACAGCCGGTGTTCCCCAGGGCTCAGTATTGGGGCCAGTTTTGTTAAATATTTTTATCAGTGATCTTGATGAGGTGATTGAGTGCACTCTCTGTAATTTTGTAGACAACACCAAGTTAGGCAGGAGTGCTGACTTGCTTGAAGGTAGGAGAGCTCTGCAAAGGGACCTGTATGGGCTGGATCAATGGGCCACATCCAGTTGTAAGACATTCAACAAGGCTAAGTGCCCAGTGCTGCACTTGGGGTACAACAACCCCATGCAGCAGTACAGGCTTGGGGAAGAGTGGCTGGAAAGCTGCCCAGCAGAAAAGGATCTGGGGGTGTTGGTCGATATCTAGCTGAACACGAGCCAGCAGTGTGCCCAGGTGACCAAGAAAGCAAAAGGCATCCTGTCCTGCATCAGAAATAACGTGGCCAGCAGGACTAGGGAAGTGATTTTTCCCCTGTGCTTGGCATTGGTAATACCACACCTCCACTTCTGAGCCTCTCACTACACGGACACTGAATTGCTGGAATATATTCTGAGAAGAACTATGAAGCTGGTGAAGGGACTAGAAAACAAGACGTGAGGAGTGGCTGGGGGAACTGAGGCTATTTAGTCTGGAGAAAAGGATGTTGAGGAGAGACCTCATGGCTCTCTACAGCTACCTGAAAGGAGGCTGTAGCAAGGTGGGTGTCAGCCTTTTTCCTCAGGTGACAAGTAATAGGATGTGAAGAAACAGTCTCAAGTTGTGATGTCAGTAGATGTCAGTAGATGTCAGTAAGAATTTCTTCATGGTATGGGTGGTTAGGCATTGGAATAGGCTGCCCAAGGGGGTGGATGAGTCACCATCCCTGGAGATATTTAAGAGATGTGTGGATGTGGCGCTATGGGACAAGGTTTAGTAATGGGACTTGGTAGGTCAGATTGATAGTTGGACTAGATGATCTTGAAGGTCTTTTCCAATCTAAATGATTCTCTGTTTCTATGATTCTATGTTACCATCACTCATACACGTTTGCTACCTAATTCCTGGGATGGGACTTACTAGGAAAGAAAGAAAAGATTATGTATGTGACCTTATCTTTCCTCATAATCGGAGCCATCAAATAACATAAAAGGCCACTTAAGTTTCAGCATGTTCTGGAGCTATTATTTTGTTCAGAAGCAGGTAAAATAAGGTAATATGTTCTTCCACAAAGTGTTTTTTTTTTCCTCTGTACTTGTGTCTTTTCACTTGGCAACAGATGACCTAATCCTTCCTTTATAACTTCATTGAAAAAATAATGGTAATGCATGAAATAAAAAAAAAAAAAAAAAAAAAAAGAGAGAAAGGTAAACACTAGGTGAACTGGAAATGAAATTTCGTAAGATGTATGTCATTCTGTGCCTCTGTAAAAACCCTTGTTTTTGTAGCCTCCAGAAGGAGTCATTAGGGTCAGATATAAAAATCACACAATCTTTTTTATTAGCGGTACCGCATGCTTGACTTTAAACAGCTTTAGTCTGCCTTCTGAAATAACTTTCTAAGTGATTGTGACTGTGGATGGAAATCCAGCTCACTGTATCATGCTGTCTGCAAATCTTAGTCTGGAATAGCCAGTGTTTGTCTGCAGCATAACTTTTAATAAAATATTTAGCCATATGGTATTGAAGATAGACAACATGTTCCAGCACTTTGCTGCATAGACAGACCGGTACGTGCTGTTTCTAAGGGGAAAAAAGCCCCTCATATGTCATTAGAGCCTAAGAGACTTTTACAGTCATTTAGCTTGTCAGAACAATATTTTTTGTTTTAAAAGTCTCAACCATCACCCAAGCAGGACTGAAAACATTAATTTGTAGCACAGCTTATTTGGTCTGTGTCTGACACAGATGCTCATTTATGCTGATTCTGTTTAAATTCTCTCAAATACATAAGTACATACCAAAACCCAAAGAGAAAGGACATACCAAGACTAAATAATTATATTAATGCAAAATTTTAACTGCTGCTACAGGGAAGAAAATGTCTGTCTGTACACAGTTTCAAATTCTTTTGACCTGAGTGTAGCTTAAACATTCCTCAGTAATCAAATGTTCTTCGTTAGTGTGTCAATATCATCAGCTTTGAGCCAGTTTCTGATAGAACATAATTGGCAGATACACATTTTTTACTGTTTTTTTTTTTAATAAAACTCAAAGTCACTAAAACAATTGCTTTTTTTTTTTTTTTGTCTAATGATCTTCACTTTATGAATTACCATTTATTTTTTATACTGCAGCCATGTCAGCATTCCAACCATGCCAAAGCTCTCTCCTGCAAGCTGCTGTGCAAGCTTAGAAAAAGACAGTCTCTGCTTGGAAGCATTTAACAGATAGATATTCTATCCTGTTTGAATAGGATATGACAAAGAAGACTGATGAACTTTAGGGCTGAACAGCAACAGAGAACAGCAAGAGAGAAAGAAGGACGAATTCAAGAAAAATAATTGTATTTTTTTCCACTGAAATCCTAACCTAGTCTGCATTTCTTTGCTTTCTCAGTTACATACGACTGATCTTTCTGTTGACATACCAATGGGCCAAACTGTTACAATTTTAAGCACATTCATAGCAATTATTTTATAATTTATTTGTGATTCTAGGTTTCTTTTAAAGTAATACTGAAGTTCTCCTGATCTAATTTTCTTATACTCCTAAAAAATCAGGGTAGTAGCGAGTGTTTGAACCACATGGATGTGTTTGTATAGGTCAGATTGGCAAGGAGAATAGTTTCTTAAATACATCTAAAACACCATTTTCCAAGATGATTAAATCTGGTCTAATTGATCCTATCCAAAGGAGTCCAATTAGAGAGTATTCTTGTTCTAGTTTGTTTTGTTTCTTCCCAGCAACACCCCCCCCCACCCCCCCCCAACTATTAGCCTTTCTACTGTTGAAATTAAACAGTGGGGGAAGTCCTGTGAGAAAAAAAATGCTTGTGTTTGAAGCATCATTTACTACACCGTGGAAGTAGGAAGACAACTTGTATCAACACCTATGCATCTGTTTTGTTGTATTTGTGTTTGTGACGGTGCTCGACTATCAATACCAGACTAAAAGCATTCATTGAGCATCTGAACAGTCATTTAATTATCACTGAAGTAAATTCAGAACATTGTTGTAATTGATTGATTGGTGGAGATCAACTAATTAATAGTAATCGTACTCCAGAAAGAAATTGCAAAGTTGTTATTTATGCTATAGAAGCAACAGACTTTGTATCCCTAGAGCTTTTAATAAAATACGTCAATCTTTGGTTGGCCTGATGTTGGAATCTGACTACTACAACAAACTGTATGAACTACACCTAAGCAAAATTTTGCATTTTTAAATTCTCTGTGTTTACAAGTTTAATTGCAGTTCACACAAATGCTTCTCCAGAGTTGCACATTCTTCCATTAAAATCCCTTGTCTATGGCTCAGGAAATTTCTCTTAGAAGTTTTCACGTCACTTTCAAGGCACTAGCAAATCTTTCTGATACAAAAAAAAAGTTGGGGGGAGCCATGAAAGAATTCCAACACATAGGCAAAAGCTTAACTTAAGGAATTCCACACTGCTAGGTGAAAGAGAGTGGGCAGAGTGCTGATAATGATCTTAACTCTGGGTAACAAACTTATGGTATGTTGTTGGGTTGGACCCGCATATTTAGTAGCACACTTTTGCTAGGAATCATGTTGGTAACTTTCCAGGCTTGTGCCTTATTCTTCCAAGGAAAGCACATTTAGTTGGCTCACAGAATTAGTTCCTGAAGAAGTTTTCCATTCAGAAAGGCAAGGTTGCTATTTCCTTTGTTTGTAATTCAAGACTGTAGCACTGTATGTGCTACAGGGATAGCTGCTGTGAAATAGATCAGGAAATTTAGTTTCTTTCTTAGTATGGGAAAGTGACCCAACACTGTATGATTCTGAACTTAATATCTTTCTGGTATAATACCATAAGGCTTCATATGCAATACAAGTGAAAAAATATGCAAAATATATGTTCTGTTAATTTTACTACTGAAAAAAAGAGTGTGAGGAAGCAGTTACCTGGTGTGCATAGGCCTCAGGTGTCTCTTAGTGAACAGATTTTATTTTCTTGAGCTCAAAAGCAGAACAAAGATGGTAGTGGAAGCGTCATTTATAGCATCTGTGACTGGAGGCTAAAGAAAGTCGTCAGGTCTTCAACTTCACTTTTACTCCCACTCCCTAAGGATAAGCCTCTGCAGATTTCTTTCCTTCCAGTTGGGAGGAGGGGAGTTCATCTATGTTCTCTCACAATTTGAAACATGCTGTGGAAGGATTCTCTGGATTCTCTGTTTCAGGAAGCTGATATATAATTCATCTGCTAAATTTCATCTATTAGGATAAAGAAGCTCATATTATGAAAAAGAAATACTGAAGCCTGTAGAAAAAAAATTAAACCTGTAAAAAAATTGTGTCAATTTACCAGATGCATTGAGTTTTATAGTTGCATCTGCTTTTCATTTCAGCTACTGACTACAGTTGTCATCCACACCACTCCTACAGCTCCACCTACAACTAATTACCCTGTGCGTTGCTGACTCCTTTTGGCTGCTGCTCTGTTGGACCTGATTCTTAAACACCACTGTTACTGTGTTTCTTCCCTTCCATCTGCTTCTGAACTTTCTCTAGTACCTTTTCTAGTAGCCCTGATTAGAGAAGGTGAGGAAACGTTTACTCAATACAGTTATGCCAGAGTTCTTAAGCAATATACAAATCATGGAAATGGATTTGGGCTACTTTTGGGGTGCGGGCTGAATGCTGAGCACAAGGAACAGGGAATGAACAGAGATGAGTGGTGAAGTAAGACCGGAGTTCAGTGGGCAGAACTACAGCACTTAGGTACATCAGAAAGCATGACTGGGAGCCTGTTGGTGGAGTAAACACTCAGAGCTTAGATCTGAGTCCAGAGAGGTGTGGGATGAGATCACGAGGTGAGGAGGAAACAAACTAGGTGAGGTGTCTAGTATAAGAATAAGCACCTAGGAACAAGGATGGTGAAATTCCCAGTGTAGGTGGAAAACAGGTAAGGTGAGCCTTGAGTAGTTGACACAAAGGAATAAATTGTGTGTAGTCGTGGCCGAGTGGTTAAGGCGATGGACTAGAAATCCATTGGGGTTTCCCCGCGCAGGTTCGAATCCTGCCGACTACGGCCAGAGCTGAAGAGGCTCAGTGCAACTTTATGGATCACAGGAATTTTGGCACCAATATGAGAAAGAACTTCTTCACAGTGAGGGTGACGGAGCACTGGGACAGGCTGCCCGGGGAGGTTGTGGAGGCTCCTTCTCTGGAGATATTCAAGACCGTCTGGACGCCTACCTGGGCAGCCTGCTCTAAGAAACCTGCTTTGGCAGGGGGGTTGGACCCAATCTTTCGAGGTCCCTTCCAACACCTACAGTCCTGTGATTCTGTGATATGTGGATCTTGCTTCTGTTTGGCCTAAGGGCGTGGTTTCTATAGGAGTTAAAGCACTGGCTACGTGTCCAGTTAATGATTAGTCAGAAATCAGAATTTGTACAATGAAATTAGATTTTAACAGAGGGAACTCCAGCATGAAAATACATCCAGTGTTCTCTCCTCAAACTCAGTTGGCTATAAAAGCTGGTTATTACCAATTCCTCCATCTTGGTGAACTAGGATGTTCTGAATTACAACTGGAAAATGTGTAATATAATAGTAATCTTCTGTAGCATCGACAACCCCTCCTCCCCAACAAAATCTGCATTGCTTCTTTAATTAAACAAACAACAACAACAACCTTTATTTTTTTATTCTCTCTTTTCCTCTCAAAATAGTTAATTTGGCACCCTGTGTCAGACACTCCTTGTTGCAGACTGTGTGGTAATAAGCCCTGGTGATAACACACCTCAGTGCAGGGAAATAAAAGTTGCCTCTGGCTGCATTTCAGATGGACTTGTAATTTGCAACTGCACTGATACATACATTGCCCTATCAGCTAATCATAGAACCACAGAATATCCTGAGTTGGAAGAGACCCACAGGGATCATTGAGTCCCACTCCTGGCTCCACACAGCACAACCCAGAAATCAGACCACGTGCCTGAGAGCGTTGTCCAAACGCTTCTTGAACTTTGGCAGCTGGGTGCTGTGACCACAGCCCTGGGGAGCCTGTCCCAGTGCCCGACCACCCTCTGGGTGCAGAACCTTTCCCTAACCCCCAGCCTGACCCTCCCCTGTCCCAGCTCCATGCCGTTCCCTCGGGTCCTGTCGCTGTCCCCAGAGAGCAGAGCTCAGCGCCTGCCCCTCCGCTCCCCTCGTGAGGGAGCTGCAGGCCGCCATGAGGCCTCCCCTCAGCCTGCTCTGCTCTGGGCTGAACAAACCAAGGGACATCAGATGCTCCTCGTATGTCTTCTTCACCATCTTCATAGCCCTCCTGTGGAGGCTAATAGTTTTATGTCCTTCTTATATTGAAGTATCCAAACCTGCACACAGTACTGGAGGTGAGGCCACGCCAGCGCAGAGCAGAGCAAGGCGATCCCTTCCCTTGACCAGCTAGCCGTGCTGTGCCTGATGCACCCCAGGGTACGGTTGGCCCTTTTGGCTGCCAGGGCACACTGCTGGCTCGTGTTCAACTTGCTGTCAACCAAAGCTCCCAGATCCCTTTCCATGGGGCTGCTCTCTAGCATCTCGTCGCCCAGCCTGTCCCAGGTGATGAATATGGCACTTGATTTTGTAAAACTTCCCATTGTTGGTGATTGCCCAGCACTCTCATTTTTCAAGATCTCTCTGCAAGGCCTCTCTACCCCCGAGGGAGTGAATAGCTTCTCCCAATTTACTGTTGTCCTTAAACTCAGTCAGTATACCTTCAAGTCCTGCATCCAAGTCATTTATGAAAACACACAGAACTGGCCCTAAAATGGAGCCCTGTGGAACCCCACAGGTGACTGGCTGCCAGCTTGATGTAACCCCATTTACTACAACCCTTTAAGCTTGATCCATCAGCCACCTGTTCTCCCATCGCATTATGTACTTGTATAGTTATATGCTAGACATTTTGTCCAGAAGGATTCTGTGAGAAACAGTATTGAAAGCTTTGCTGAAATCCAGAAAGATTACATCAACTGGTTTCCCTGGGTCAACAGGGTGGGTAACTTTGTCATAAAATTAAATTAAGTTCATTAAAGAGGACTCCACCTCATGAGCCCATGTTGGCTGTGACCAACAACTGCATTGTCCTTCAGGTTTTCAATAACTCAATTGAAATAACTCCATAATATTGTCCATAAATTCACCAGGCACTGAAATGAGACTGACAGGCCTGTAATTACCAGAGTCTTCTTTCTCGCCCTTCTTGAAAACTGGAACAAGCTTCCAAATGACTGGGACCTCTCCAGATTCCCAAGACCATTGAATAATAATTGACAGAAATCACAATGACATCAGCCAGCTCTTTGAGTACCTCAGGATGAATCCCCTTGGGCCCCGTACACTTATATGCATCCAGCTGCAGCAGCAAATTCCACACAGGTTTGGGGTCAGCTGGGAGTTTATCATTACTGCCACTGCAGTCATAGTCCAACTCAGGTCTCCAGGAGTCCCAGAGCTCATCACTGGTGTTGAAGACAGGCAAGAATGGCATTAAATGTCTCTGCTTTGTCTACGCCCCTGTTTGCGAGGTGACCACCCTCACCAAGTAACAGACCAATGTTATCCCTGGTTCTCCTTTTGCTGTTCATGTATTAAAAAGCCAACAAACAAACAAACAACTTTTTATTATCCCCACAGTTCTGGCCAGCTTCAACTCTAATTGAGCTTTGTCTGCTCAAATTTTCTCCCTACAATGGCAAACAGTGTTGCTGCAGTCCTCCCACCTCGCCCGGCCTCACTTACAGTGCCCATACACTTCCTTTCTCCACCTAAGCTCTAGAAGAAGATTGCCACTCAGCCAAGCTGGCCTTCTTCCCCATCTGTTAGACCTCTGACATTTTGGAACTGTCTGTTCCCGTGGTCTTAAGCGGTGGTACGAAGCCGAGAAGGACAGTAGAGTGCTCCCAACATTGACTGCCATCATAAACTTGAAGAATTAATAAAAACAGGGGAAGTCTATAGAACCATAGAAGTTTATAGAACCTTCCACTTCTTCTTTAGCATACTTACTATTTTGAAAAACAGAATATACCTTTGATAATGTTAATTTTCATTCAGAAAGAGTGAACAGCTGTCATGATCTGCTGATCTCATCTCCTGTATAATAAGTCAGGAAAAAATATTTCAACTCAAGTAGTAAAGAACAGAAAGGTGAGTTATTTTGTTTCACAAAATTATTTATATCTGTGGAAACTGGTATAGATGGTGGTGTTTCAGTCTCTTGTTTCAGTAATTTGGAAGCCTGGGAAATGCACATTTTCCTTGATGGAGAAAAACGGATAAAAATCAAGCTAAGGCGTGCTTCTCGATGATGCCAAAAGGCAGTCAGTGCAGAAAAATTAAGTCCTTCTTGCTTTTGAGAATCAGCATGGTTACAGAATATAGATATCCATATAGACTAGCCTGTACCAGACAATATACGACCAAAAAGTCACTCCAAGAATGGGAAAAATTAAGGCCATTTTACATGACAAAAGCTTTAGATGCAGTAAAAATTACTGTATTTACCATCAAAATACTCCATGTTTACAGTGTCCCTATGAAATGTGTATCTTTTCACCCTGAATATTTTAGCCATTGATTAAACTTATTAAGTATAAATTTAGTCAGCATTTCTAAGAGTGAATTCTGTCACTTTTACATTGACTTGTATGTCCAGCATTGGTACAATATGTATCATTACAGTATAAGAGAGACAATAACAAATAACCAGTCCACAGGCTCTTTCTGTACAGCACAGGTATATTTTTTCATCCATTTCAAAGAAAAGGTGAAAGTAAATAAATAAGCTGCTTTGCAACAGTGTAATAAAAGCTTTTCTGTATCTGACAAGTGCATCATACCTTGAAATAATAGGCTGCTCTGTTCCACAGGAAAACGATGAATTGCCAGCATAAAACGTAAAGTTCAGACAGCTGGAAGCCTGACACTTGGATTTGTCTTCTGAGCAAGTGAATTGTACGCACAGCCAACCGACACTAGGCGTGTAAATACTTCAGCTACACTACAGATGGAGACAGGCAGGAACTCAAGCTGGCTTTCCTCAGTCCTTTTAAATTGATTGGAGATAGTTACCACCAAACGAGGTTGTTACACTACCTCCCTGCATACACCTACCTTGCATACACCTACCTTGAGCCATGTACTCCTCCTGTCTCTTGCTTATATGAGTGAGCTGCACGCAGAAGACTTTTTGGCCAAAAAAGATATTCCTGTAGGAAGATCACTGTAGCTCCTACCTCCTTTGCTCTTGGCCATGTAGTCCTACCTTTCTTCCTTGGTATTCATCAAGGATTTTGCTCAATGAGTTTATCTCATTAATTAATAGAAGATAACTTCTGGTATTTTGCTTCCATGAAACCCCCACTGGAGCTCGAGTAGGCCTACAGCCTTAAAAAAGCCATAAGCCTTCTGAAGCTTACCTCTTCAGGCAGGAGCTATAAGCAACCACGTTTACCCAGCTTGATAGTTCATTTGCATTGAGTTCTGTAGCTGAAGCTTTTACACAGAGCATGAACCATAAGAGAACAGCAATAGCCCTCCTTTGCTTATCTTCCAGCAAAATATTAAGACAGCTTAATTAACACATATATTTTTGTGTCTGAGTGTGAACAAAACGTCAATGGTCCCCTTGAGTATGAAGAGTGGAGAGCTCTCACCAGCTCACCTAAAGCAGACAGCTGTATCTGGTCAGCTAGGTAGCTTGTTAGACTCTTAGCTAAAATGGTAATTCAGACCCACCTGACACAAATACGTTTACTTTCCTTGAGCTGTTTCTGTCCACTGAGGATTGATTCAGCTGCCAAATCTACCATCCTTTTGGCTTTTAGATGAGACAGAATCTACAATAGACCTGTGCTGTTCGGATCAGCACCTGGAAGCCTGATTATATACCTCACATGTCACTGGACTCCTGGGTAGAAGGAACTGAATCATACACTGATTCCTTGGGGAGGAAAGGGTTTACCAGTGTCCAGTTGTACTCCAACAGCTCCCTCTCTACCCCTGGATAGAGAAGACTGACAGTAGTAAATTACTACATTACACACTGGGAAACATTCAAAATATGGCATTTTTCACAGAGACAGACTATCTGCTGTTTCTGACTTTTCAAATACTGGTAGGTTTTGGGTATAACTGTAAATAACTATCGAGGTGTGTCAGAATATCTGATTCGTAGATTGAATTGTAGGTGTAAATCTTGAGCTAATGCAGTTTATTTATTTGCAACCACAGGCTGTTCCAGCCAAAGGTAAACTGGTCTGCTAAATTAGTAACACGTCTGGGCCAGTTCTGGGTACAGCATGTCCAATCTCTATCTATAAATTTAGGCCTGTACTTCTATTTTTAACTATATACATATCAGCCAGTGAAAACACTGAATCCAGCAGGTATTGCTTCTCTTCTAAGGAAAGATGTGTTCTACTTTATTCAATCAGAAATACTTGATCCTGACAGAATCTCTCTTCTCCATAAGCACTCAATTATCTGAAATAAACACAGTGTGTCAGGACAGATCAAAGACAATACATTTATTAAACTTTGAGGAAAACAAACAAAACACTGACATAAGGAAAGTTAAATAGAAACTGAAAGACACATCTTCTGACCGGCTTATAATGGCTTGTGTGACCAGTAAAGTACCAAAATGACATTCTGAGTTTGATTGAGGTATTTAACTATTTTTGGCAATAGAAACAGAGTAAGAAACTTCTTCCAAACACACACATAGGCATTACTTGCATTAGTGTCTATCATCTATGAAATTTTATATGAAACTAAATAATGTAGCTGTTAGAAAAATATAGCAGCAAATTAGCAGAATATCTAATGCACATTTACCATAAAGTACATGCTAAATGTAAAAATCCCACTGAATAGTTGGGCCCAGTCCTGTAGCCCTTGGTCACAAAGAGAGCATCAGTGAGTTCAGTGGGAGACATCGTGAGCAAGACCTGCATTCACTGCACTTCACACGCTGTTCAGGTCAGACAACGGCAATGAACATCCCCATTTGCTTTCTCAGAAGAACCCCGTCATGACGGAACTATAGCCTAGCAAGGTAACTTCTGAAGCAATAACATTTCATTGCAAAGCCCTATCAAGCTCTTAGTATACTTAATAACAAAGAGAGCATTCCCACTGAGTTTTGGTTTTCTCGCCTTTCCTAAGAAAGTCTGCCTAACGCAGTCAAAGGAGATGCTGTTAGGCTGCAAAGAAGATAAACTCTTTTGAACAATACTGTATTCAATTTGCTTGTTCCATTGAAGCCTTTCAACCCAGTTTTAGCTTTAAAAATCAACTGTTGGCCAAATCCTGAAGTCCTTGTTTTATTTTCTTAACCAATACTTTATGTGGCACAAACAATAACTGTAGCGGTAGCTTTGGCTGTTGGAGGGCTTCAGAACTTGGTCAAATATGAAAAGATTACGCTGTTAAGTCACCAGAGCTTATTCATGTGTTTTCAAAATTTTTCAATTAAAGTGTAGTTCCACGCTATTTAATATTGTGGTCAACAAAATCTTGCTTATAAAAAAGTATATTATTATCATTAACCAGAACTTGACGAAGAACAGAATCTTTTGTCCAAATAATTTGTATAGTTTAAAGTTTTCTATAAAACTTTAAATTTTCTATATATTTCTATATTAGTCACCATAAGAAAGTAATAGGATCAGTTGCTGTTAAGTTCCTACAATATTTCAAAATTTCTCTAAGATTTCTCTGGAGGTATAAAATGGCTCTGTAAAAATCTATTTTTAATTTTTGCTGCAAACAAAAAATTTGTAAAACAGAAAACTCCTTTTTAAGATCGCAGTAATTACATTCCTTGGATGGGTCATCATAATTAAACTACAGTGTGTAGTGTAATATAAAACATCTATGCTTTTTTGACTAAAATATTAAAATACATTTTATTAATTTATATAGATGAAAATAAAATGTTTTATTCAAACTACTTTTGTTTTTTCACCTATGCTCAGTTCCCAATTATTGATATAAAGATCTCTGTCAACAGCATGATTTTTACTAAATTCTTAGATTTTAGACCACTTGATTTTTAGCTTTATCAAAAAGCATGATTTACTGTACATTAAACATAGTCATTTCAATGTTTAGTATCACAAAAATCAACACCCACGAGAACAAGACAGTCACGGCTAGTAAAACAGTCTCAAGACAAATTCATAGATAATATTTACAGAACAATAGGAATATTTTGATGAATATTTTATGTTTCAACATTTGAGATAAAATTATAAGAACCACGAGAAACGTTTAGACTTCATTTTGGTTTCAGCATACAAGCCCAAGCTGACTCTCTGCTGTGAAATACTGCACACACCTAGTCAAAGGAGAACTACGGCATGATTTTGTTCAGCTGGTCTGTGCTCACATAGCCACAAGACATGTTGAATTCTTTCTCTGGCACAGGCAGTGCAGTTGCATTGAGCACAAGGCCTTGTGGAGAGTGAACTATATGGATAGAAGTATAGTCTGGGACAGGCATCTCCAAACTTGGGGTTTCTGCCATTGAAGCCCCAAGACTGACACCACTAGTGGTAAGGCTCTCTGTGGTGAAGTAAGCGTCCTCATTACAGCTTTGCTCCTGCACGTGCGGCTCATCCTCTTCCTGGGAAGTCACAGCAATACATTTTTTCACATCTGCCTCGCAGAAATAGGCACTGTCCATGGTGAAGCTTTGTTCTGTGCAGCCTTCACACTGTGCTCTCCCCACCTTGGATCTCTGCCCTGGTGAAAGTACAACACTGCCTGCTGGAGTAATATCACTCACTTGCGCATAGAAGTCAGTGTTTGTCAAGGAATTCTGGTTACTGAGCTGGGTATGGACTGATGGACTAGCTGAGTCGGTGCTGTCTGCAAAAGCTGGCCACGACTCGCTACGTTCAGGCTGAGTACTGGTATGCGGCTGTTGGGCGTCTGTGTCAGCAAGAGTTGGAACGGACTCGTGATCATCTTTCCTGTCAAGGCACAAGAGATCTTCTTCTTTATCAGTTACCTTTTTGAACTGATCAATATCAGAGATGGCGTCACACGTGTCGCTTGCACTGAAGTCTGTCTCTGGAATATCTGGTTCACAACAACTGGCCCGTCCAGAATCATCATCCTTTGCTCCCAAGCAACTGTGTGATTTCAGACGATCATCACTCAGGAGCCTGTCGGTGTCTGAGACTCTGTTCTTTTCATCGGAGTCATCTATGTCCAACTCAATAAACTCGACCCACAAGTCATCATTGTATAGCTGTGTCTTGTAGCTGTCATGGCTGGCTAAGATGGAGTTCACTTCGTCTAGCTTTCCTTTCTATAAAACAAGAAAAAAAGGATGTTGCAAAGGAAAGAATAACAATGTTTGTGCTTTTATGATGTCAATTTAAGCAAAAGTAACTGCGGTTGATCTAATAACTGCAAGGTGGTTTTTTTTTGTTGTTCCTGTATTTTTGAAAACGAATTTGTGGCAGCTCCCCCATGTTGCCATAAAATGTAGCATTTTTTTCATACAGATTTGTTCTGCTTGAGACAACAATTGTTACCTGTTACTACTGCTGCGATTCCCATTGTAGATTTTAAAGCACAACATTACCTTCAGGAGATCTGGGTCAATCCCTTTAATCTTTGGAACTGGCACAGGGGGAAAAATCAGCATTTTTAACCTGGAAAAAATAAATGATTGTTTTTAATTTACAGCAGTCCTTTTTGAGGAAGCTAGAAAGAAAAGAGCTTTACATTGTGTTTAGACTTACTTACTTAAAAATTGAAATGATTGAAAATTCAATTTAAAGTAGTGCTAAGGAAAAGAATGATTGTTATTTTTCTCTCATTTCAAATAATAAAAAAAGCTTTCTGCAGCCTGCCCTGCTGAAATCATACACACTTATGCTGGACTCCATTCTGACACCATTCTGTTACTTTAACGCTCATAGGAGAGTAAATTCCTAAAGCATTGTCAATACTTTCCCTTTTTATGTAATTTCCCAAAGTTTTTTTTGAGGGATAAAGTAGTCTTGCATAAGCCCAATAAATTTAAAGAGGGGAACAGAAAAAGGGAGTTGGTGAAAAGAATGAATTACTTTAGAACTAATAAATAAAACAGAAACACAACAGCAAAAATGTAGGCCAGTATTTTATCTCTATGACTGTTCTGTTTTCTGAATTATTAATGCGAAAAGTAATATATAATAACAACAAAGTTTTGTCCTTGTAGACAAAGACTAAGCAACTTGCTTATGCATGCGCATACTGTGAAAACAGGTATTTTTCTAACCCTTCATAAAAAGAAATTCAAATTCTTTGGGAAAATAACACTGATAATAATCCAGCATCAGTGGGTGATGCCTATCCTCCTCCATTTTACCTCCCTGCTTCTTTTACAAACAGATAAACTCTACTCCCCAGAAGAGAAATTCAGTGTTGTCTTTATACTGGATTACTTGCCTATTTTAGAAGGTAAATGGTGAGAATGGTAGAAACAAATCGCATTATTAATTTTGCTGTAATGTAAAGCAATGTAATGTAAAATCCCTTGGTAAGGTCCAGGGATTACCAAAGGAGTCTTAAGAAGTGCTAGAGAGAAATTCAGGCACCTTCTGCTTAACTACAGAAGGCCCACATTCCCCAGCTGTTTTTGTTTTTTGGCAGACCCTCAAAAGTTCTGCCCAGTGAACCTCAATGAGAGCCAGAAATCCTGTGATTTTCCACTTAATCCCTGGAGGGGCTGTGCTAGCTGTGCACTGGCTGGGCTGTCAGTGTACTAGTTTAAGATTTGCATTTCCAGTTGAATCCACAAATCAGATATTCTGGCAGGACTGGGCATTGCATCTAACAAAACAGCTGACAGAGTTTACCGCTCTCTGCCTCGAGAAATAATCAAGGAGGGAAAACTACACTCAGCACCTTTCTCAGCCTCAGGTAGCTTAAGCCTGCATCTCTCAACTCTCAAAGAGCCTAAATAGCCTAAACCTGGGGCATCTGTCCTAGGGAGCCTAGTTCAGAACTTGTCGGATCAGAGCTGAAGAAATATGAATTGGGATCTTTTCAGATACAGGAAGAAACAACCTGGATATTTTGCACTGCTGGAAATCTGTGCAGCCTCTATCTCCTCTGCAGGAGGTGTTGCCACTCCCTGTACAACACGCATATGCACCAGATTGGAGGAAACGGAGGCCTATAGGTCCAGAAATACATTCCGGATAAAGGGTATTTAGTGGACAAAAGCCTTCTCCAGCAATCATGATTAGCACTGAAGAAAATGAGCTGTGATCAGAGACATGCTTCATCCCTCAGGGTTTTTTGTGACCAAGCCTCTTCTTCCTCATTGTGTTGAGTGGAAAGCTCCTGGTCCAACGTGTGAGATCTCCCTGCACCAATCTGACATATCTAGCTTTCGTCACGCATTGTACTGGGAGCCTTGCTCTTAACTCCAGGATCAGGATGCTATTGTAGGAAGTGGCTTACTGGAAGTTAAACACTGCTAAAGTGCAGTGCTGCTTGCCTAAATTATTTTTTTAGAGGTAGCTCCAACTGCACCATCTTGTTTCTATTTCAGTGACTTGTCTCTATACTGGTATATGCAAAACACCTCAGTGTCCACTTTTCATGTGTATATATAACACCACTAACAACATGCCTGTGTGCACTGGGGCTGGACCATGGTGTTGCTCCATAGTCTAGGACAGTATTGTAATGACATCTAAGGTGAATTAGTTCTGCCAAAACCCATCCCTGAACACATGTTTTAGGGGATGAGTTCACTCTGAGACCATTCTGTCATTCTTATAAATGTGCCATCGTGTCTTTTTTATAAATGACACAATCCTGAGTTTTGTTTTATTTTGTTCCTGTTATTTACAGGAGCGGCAGTCTATCCACAGATACCAAATACTGCTCTATGACTCAAGTTCTTTTCCTTGGCTCAATAAAGAACTAGTCAGATTACTGGAATAGTCTAAGAACAAAAACAAATATAAAGCCATATGTTTGAGTGAAACTTTTGAACAGGAAGTGTGTAAAGACAGCGTTTACAAAATTTGAATGGACAAAAAAAAACCTCCTTCAAAGCCTAAGTAAATTAACTAAGTAAATACTGTATTATAAAATATTCTGCAATCTAAAAGGAATGGAAGCTGTCAAAATAATCAGATTCCTCCTGCTCAAGGATCAGGATCAGTACGTACATATACCAACATCCATGTAACTTAAGTGGATGGACAGCAACAGTCAAAATAATTTCTACTCCCCCAAATTTGAAAAAGTTGAAGCACCCTTTTTTTAAACTACAAGTAAATAAAATCTGATGGACAAAGATCCCTACCTCGGTTGTTTAGACAACAGGATTAAGATCACTGTTACGGCCAGCCCACATGCTCCGAAGATAACAACTAGGAACCATGGAAACTCGATTTCTGAAAACACAGAAGAAAAACATATTAGCAGGAATCTGCACCTCTGTTGCATCTTTAACTTCCACCTTCTCTGCCACAAGAATTCCAAAGTCATAAAAACTTACAGAAGAATTTTTGGTTACATAAATGTTGAAGTTCTGTAGCAAGAAGAAATAAAAACACCCTTTGGTATCAATAGTTTCTGTACTGCATTCATGACACTACCAAGACTCCCTGCAAAAACAGAGTGAGCTTTTTGATATGAATAGGATCTTGGCACTGATAATACATGTAAAGAAACAAGACAAGCAGAAAATTCTGCCTGCTTGGGACACACTACCAGTAGTCTCGTTGCAGAGCATGCTATGGGTTCTGTTTGCCTAAACTGAGAGAACATCATTAACAGAATGTAACTCCACTAAATCATAGACAAAGTATTCTTCTCTCTTAGAAACTAAAATATGGTGGCATCAAAAGCCATAATATTACTCTTTCCAAAGGCAGAATATTACTCTTTCTAAAGGCAGAACATTAATTGTGTCATGGGCTGTAACAACCAGTTGCAAAAAAATAAAAAAAAAAAGGTCATTAATTGAAGTGATTTGGCAGGAACAAAAAAAAAGGTTGATAAATGAAATGCTTTATCTTTTAAATACTGTCAATTCCATCATACTTACACCAACACTGTAGAACACAAAGTATAGAAAACTTTATTCTGCTTTAGCCTTAGTTTCTTTTAATTTGTTCCCAAATTTAAGTTTTCCATACCAACTTCACTCATTTTTTGGGCCAAGAAATACTGGACAGGGAGTTTTAGAATTCTATACATGAACATAAATATATGGCCTTTTGGGAAAAAAATATTTTTAGGCACCAGTTTTAGGCATCGGCTCCCATCTTAAAGTTTTGACTGCACTTTTTTGAATCTGAGTATTTAAAGTTCTATCTAGAGATGTCTGTGTTAGACAGGTCCCTATTTTAATGGAGAACCAGTAACTTCTTCTAATGTCAGTAAGACCAGAGTCTACCTTCTACAAAAACTTAGAATACTATATTACAATTTAAATACATAACTTTTAACACGGAAAATTTCAAGTCTGTGTTCCTAAAGGTGAAATACAAAACAAGGAAGAATACATTTTGCCAGACCCGTCTTATGCTTTCTCAATTTTGCCCTGTGTACTTCCAATTTGTGTCCTGATTCAGCAGTGCTGTACATGGAAGAGAACTGATCCAGTAAATAAGATCACTGCTGCTATGTGAGACGTACAGATAAGAATCAACTTGCAGAATTTGGATTGTAGTGACTGAGGAAAACTGTGCTAGTATGATGGCCTTAGATTTTCACAGTATTTTAATTTTGTTCATATGAAAACCTTGATAATGCAGATTGATTTGGGGTAACGAAACAACGTGGATGGAATATTAGCTGTAATAATATAAATGAGGAATGAAAATTAGTAATGCAATGAGTTAAAAAGGGGACTATGTCAAGACTTAGAAAGATAAGAGTTATGAGTGGTTTGATTTAACTCCTAAACTAATATTCTGGAAAAAGAGGCAAAGCAGTTTGTTAAAACAATTTGCTGATGACTTCATATTTTGAAGAGTTAATTTAGTAGCTCAGACCTGAGAATGCTCTAGGAAAAGGCACTGTCTCATTCCCTTCATAGAAAAAATGTGGTGCCCAATGGTTGCTTGTTCTTCCGTTTTTAACAGCAATTTAAAAACAACTACAACCACAAAAGAAAGAACAACGCTGTCCTTGATTGTACTGGGCAGATCAGGAAAGCACATCATTCTGATAATAAAGTCAGCAAATATTATAACACCTTATTAGTGAAAATTCTCCTCTTTGTTGCTGGAGTGCTCAGCTTACACAATGAAGGATGAGATTTAACTGTCTTTATTTTAGGCTCTATAGCATTTGCAAAAGCTGTTATTATTTCTTAAAACTATCTGCACTTTTGTTCTCTGATGAGCTGGGAAACAGTCTTGCTGAATGTATTTCTGAACCTGTGTATGGAACTTGCACATTCTCAATCTCACCAAATGATTTTCATGTGGTAGGCTGAATTATCAATCCATTTAAGTATACCACATCAAAAGGAAGGAGAAAAAAAACGGCATAAAGACAGCAGTGGTTATAAAAACACTTCATTGCACCTCACTTATTTACCTTCAGCGCAATGAACAAATTCAACGCCTGCTTGAGAAAAAGATACATAGAGGATTTCACTGAACTCCCCAAATTTTTCGGAGGTACGTTGTCTTGATCGGACTCGTATCTCATAATCTCGTCCCATCTTCAGAGAGTACAGTGGAACCATTGTTGAGAGCCTGGGTTCTAACTGTAAAGACAGAATGACTGTGATTTATTTGTTTGAGTTGTACCTGCAATTTAACACTACTTCTTGATTTCAGAAATAAACATTTAAAGGCATTTTGCTACCTGGAACTTCAAGAATACATTGAGAAGAGTTCAGAGAAAATTCACATCATTTACTTCAGACTTACTAGCTATTGCGTTTTGTTGTGATTCAGACGACCAAACAAAAGAGATTCCAAGGTCTCTAAATAAACAGTGAAAAAAGGCAGCTGCCCCCAGTTATATGCTCTAAGTGGGTAGTGTGAATATCTCCCACTGATGGTACCAAGCTGAAAATCCTTCCTACTGTTGACACAACATTATTGACTTCATAGTGCCAAAAACCTTGCTAAAGTCACATGGATATCTTAAAACAACTGCAGTTTCCACTACGGAATTAATTGTAAGAAGAAAAATTATTTAAAGGTCTTCTAACCAAATTTATTACATCTTACAAACATAATTATTTTGGGAAGGCTGCATAGCTCCCCAAATCTTCAACTATATATAAAATGGGATAATGTAGGGAGACTTTGGTAGAACTGGTATCACATTGCAGGTCTTGAGACTTCTATATTATGTATTAGTTACAACATTCTTACTTACTGCTGCATATCAAACTATGTTGGAAGTCACACCGTAAGTCTTAGTATGTGAAATCTCTCTTCTACTGCTTCTCTCAGAACACGCATTTGAGCTCCAACAGCCCAACAAAAGTAAAGAAAAACAAGGAAAATGTGCGCAAAATATAAATCCATGTGGCAGTTGTTATACTCTACTTTTACTTCAGAAGGATGATACTGGCAAAACTCATTGTGGGCTAAGAATTAAAACATCTGAAAAACAATACCTATTGGGGATTTCAAAGAAGAATGAACAACCCAATCCAATAACCGCTGTGGCTGCATAATCTAAATTTGAAACAATTTCTATTGTTAGCCATGATCTGTGGAGTACCCGTGATCCTTTATGCCTCTAGACCTGAGTGTTCTGACAAGTAAGTGGTGAGATTCTGGACAAGGCAGTGATCAGACAGACTGCTTTTCTCTGTTAGTGGATGAGCACAAGATCCTGCAGAACCATTGCTCTATGCATCACAGAGGTTTTTAATATGGTAAATCAATCCAGTTCGAAAGTGTTGGGAAGGGAATATGATCTATGCTAATCTAGTTTACTAATTTTGTGCGATGAAGCCATAAAACATAGCACACTGCAGATTTACAGCACGTAACAACGCATTGTGTTTTTTTTTTCTGGAGCAACTAATGGAGATACTTAGGAGAGGGGTGCTGGCCACACAAAATTTTTGCACCTCAGATAACAGCAGCACTTGGAAAAGGCAGTATGCAGGCCAAAATGGAGCACTGAAGGATGTGAAGTAGAATTGCTGCAGCTGTGTAACTGCAGTGACCTGAAATTGCAAGGGTTGCTACAGAGCAGGTAACTGGTTAATGGGCAGGATGCCTCCAGTCCATCAGTGGACTAACAAAACTTCACATAAGATGTATAGAACAGAGAAGTTAGAGCATGAACTGGATTGATGAATAGCATTTCTCATATGGACAAAATTAATTAAAAACCATATGGGAGAGATGCGATAATATAATTAAGGAAAATGCACGCAGCATACAACAAACATTAAAAGTATCTGAAGGGGAGCTTCGGATGCAGACTACTGGGTTGCTGTGTCTGCGGCATGCCGTTCGGTCAGCGCAGGGCTACGATCTGATTGCCATATTCTGCTGAGTGAAAACCCACGGCCATGCTGGGCTGTGACAGTGCTGCCCGTCTGCAAGGTGGCGTTAAAACAGGCCAAGGAGCAGCCCTGTCCCCGGTGGGACGGAGCCCCGGTGGCTGGGAGGCACCGGCGGCAGAGGCTGGCCCAGGCCCGACAGGCCCCGTGGCCGTGGCTGCCGCTGACCCTGCGGTGAGGCCTGGGAGATGCACGGCCGGGGGGAGGTTTGGAGGTACCCTTAGGGCAGGCACAGTGCCAAGTGGGACACCCACACCACACACAGGTAGTAGGTTGCACACCTAAGGCAGTGTAGGGGGATGAGTTTAGCACCCTGCAGACTAGTAAGCCCAGTGTCTCAGGAGGGTTAACCAGCTCAGACACAGTGCTGTGGGGATGCAGCGGTGGAGGTAGCATGCCATGCTTCCCTGCCCTAAGCACACTTCACTGCATTAAGAAATTGACCTTTCCCATCCAAAATCCAACAACTTAGCAGAGCCAGCAGAGCCCTCGCTGGTCTAGCCCTCTTCAGTTTTAGTCTAGTGACTGTAATGGACAACACTTCATCATAAAAGAGTAGAATTTTAAGATGATACCCAGCAAGGGGCTAGTACCAACAACGAATGTTTTTCAAATTGTGAACCAGATGAAATTTGGCTTTGTCTCAAAACCAGACATTCTATAAGGGTGGGGATTGTATTGTATTTAGCAAGGTTCTCAAAATAATTTTGATCCTCTTATCACTGCAACTTACTGTTGTAATAGTTTACCAATTAATGTCTTAGTCCTCTTTCAATACATACATTATTTTCAGTTAGCAAATTGATTGAAAAAATGTACGATGTATGAAATATTAAACAGGTTCATCCCCAAACCTCTAAAAAAATTAGATGGAAATCTCAGCAAGGGGGTGACTTAGAATTTAAGCACTATGAATTCATTTCTATATCGTTTTTTGGATCAGTTATATGTACAAACCATTATTATATATTTATGCAGTCTGAGATTATCCTTTGTGCATAAAACTAGCAATTTAGTACCAGTGTAACACATATCCCTCTCTTTACTGCTTCAACACTTATTTTAGAAGGTGTTTGTGAATGCAGAGTGAAACTGCTGCTACACTACTGTTACTAAGAGTTTTGCCATTGTCTATGTCCATACCAAGTTTTTGTTCAGAAATTTCTCTTTTGTGTTCTAATTGATAGGTTCTCAATGTCATGTTTGTGCTTTTAAAATGAAAGGTACAATAACATACAATATGTACAGCTCCAGTACAACATAATCTATAGTACTGTTTTTCTTGAGGCAAGTACAGTATTCAGCAGTATCTGTTTTCTGCAAGAAGAAATACTGAACTTCAAGGTTTGCTCTCATGAGGAGAACCATTCTCAAGGCATACTGTAATTATTGATGATACTGGAGCAAGAACAATGCTTTAGTAGGGGATTTATGATTGATATCTAAAGGCTTATAAAAAAATCAAAATGTGCATTTTTAAAGAAGTACCTGTAGTTCCACCTGCTTTTGTAAATCTCATAAAAACTCTGCAGATTATCAAATTGTTAAGGAGTACTTATTTACTCCCTAAAGTTAAGTCAATTCACTTAAAATATAGAGGCAATACAGTAGATATAGAATCATGAAATCTCAGAATGTTTTGGGTTGGAAGGGGCCTTAAAGATCATCTAATTTCAACCCCATATATATAGCTTAAACAAGTATAGAGAGAAATTCAGACAAGTATTAGGAAAAAGTTATAGACAATATAAGTCCTGTTTGGCTTCAGACTTACTAACAAGGATGAGGATAAACAGAAAAAAATAACGTTGAAAAGATCAGAGGTGAGAAGGGCTCCAAGGTCTTTCATAGATGAAGGCCAACAAACCAACTTGACTATGTTTCAGCTGGTAAACTTGCTTTTTGTAGATTAAAAGTACTATCTGCTTCCTTTCTGTCATTTAACTCAGTTCATATTAATAAGAAAATAAAGAATGGCTTCTGCTCTGAAAAGATGTTCTTACTGCATTGAGCATGTATTCAGAGAGAAGTCTCCATATGCAAATATTCTGCAACATATTGGCAGTCAGCCTATACATTTAGGTAAGCTGGGCACAACTTTTTCCCCATAACAGGAAAACTGACTATATGATAAATCAGTGATTTTCAAATGAAAACTTAAAAAAATTTGAGGCATATACACTTCATAGTATACATTTTCATGGACTACCCCTACAGTCACAAACTTCACTTTGCTGTCTTGCATGAAATCTGTATGTCTTACCTGTGTTGCATTGATTTTGTTTATTGTATCAAATTTTAAATTATAATTCAATCTTTGACTTATTTTTTAATCCACTGAAACAATATTTATAAATACTAGAACTTTATAAGTACCCTGAAGAATCTGACCAACACGGTGACATTTTCCAAGGAAAAAATTCCTGTTCTAACTACTAAAAATGCCATGCATTTTTTCAAATAGATGAGGTTTAAGAAAACAATAGAGAAATATTTTATTCTTGAAAAACTTGTGTATATTTGACTACTGCTATACTTTCTAATCTAACTCAGGGATTTCAGGGTCTCTCTATCATCCTGCGTGCCAGCTATCTTTACATATAATGTTACAATGTTTGCGAGAAAACTTTAAAAGAATATGGGTATATTGTTTAAGACACAAGATATTGTCTAATTAGCATTTACAATCCTGTTGCTTTTCAAAATAGCATAAAAGAGGATAGAACAAGCCTGCACTGTACTATGACTATCATATAATAAATATTTGCTCCATACCTCCTTCCATTTTGTCTCATTAACTTCTTTGTACTGCAATTCATACTCCAGAGTAATCCATCCCTTCTGAACATCTGCTGTTGGTGGTGGATCCCATCTTACTTGGATATCCCCATGGATCCCAGTTTGACTAGTATTTAGCAGAGTCCAGTTAAGGTGGACAGGGGGATCAGGTAGTACTGTTTAAACAGAGTATTTGGAATGAAACAGCCAGTTTTCAATGCAAAATGACCATTCTTACTACACACTCTTAAATGATTTCAGGACTAAAAAAGCATATTAATCACATATTTGCTGATTAAAATCAAAACCTATGAGTCAATGACAAAGTCACTGGAAGCCTGATAACAAGAAGGCACCCTGCTACCGTGTTCTGCATAAATTTTACCTGAAAAGCTAATAAAAAAGACTAAGAATGAATTACCTATTAAAATTTATTTTCCAGTACCAGCTTATAGAACACTGAGGCATAAGTAACTCTCCATCAAAATTTATATTTAGAGTTCTCTCACTTAATAAAAACTATAATTGAAGTAACACAGAACTATAAATATTCAGTAACGACTTCAGAAATAATGCAGAAATACACTGAAAAACAATTGTACCTGAAAAGTGATTCGGCTTTTACTGCACTAAAGAAAAGGGTACAGTGAGTACTCTAGTCACTTGCAGGAATAAAGTGTTAACTGCATGTCCATACATCACTGATCTGGACAAGCAATAATGTCTGGAAAGTCCAGACAGTCACAGTTCATATTGCAATAAATATAAAGTGTCACTTGGAAATGCTAAATGTCCTGATTCTGCACATGTGTTGACTGAGGAACAAAAACCTACTTGGTTCCAGAATTTTGCAGAAACAAGATATTAACACCATCCTTACTCAGGCTGACCAAGGCTACATAGCATCCATTTGAGAGGGCTCAGAGTGACAGCCAAAGCAAAAACATCTCCACATGTCTGAGAGAACACTGGTCTTCATAAAGAAAAAAACACAAATTTGCTTTTAACCTTTTAGCTTGCTTTCAACAGTGGCACTATTTTCTGGGTGTAGATCACATTACATATTTTCAAATCTAAATCCCCTCCTATGTATTGTATTTTTTTTAGAAAGTAATTTTTCTGAGGGGGAAATTTAAATACAGAATGAGTTATATGAAAGCCTATAGAATCACACCTGTTGCAGTATAAAAATATAGAGGTAAAATGCACAATAGAAGCATACCTATTTCATCAACACTGAAACATTTTTCATCAAATACTTCATCTTTATTGGCAAGCTTAACACAATATGGTATCCATATAGAGGTGTAGGATGTGTTAAAATAACAGCTATTTTCTCCTGCAGTGATATAATCAGGACATTCTTTCCAGTCTTCATCATTCCTAGAATGACAACAAAAATATGAGATACGTGAGAGAGAGATTTATGGATTTTACAAACTAGAAATTATAGATGCTACAAGACACAATGTTGATAAGTCACATCTTCTATGGAAATGAGAAGTACATGCCAATATTTACTATGATTTACAATACTGTGATAATACTGTGATTTGACGACAAATAACCACCCAAGCAAGCTACATAAATGTATTTAGGTTCTCAGAGTTACTGTCAGTGACATTTGTATGCTTTGGATGGCATTTCTGTAAGACCAGTCAGAGGCCACATACTGTTATGTTAATGACTGCCAGCAAACACGAACTTTAGTCAATTTAATATGTATTTAAACAACTTTTCTTCAGGCAAAATTAAATTGCAGTAAGATGCCCACCTAAATGATGAGATCTGAAACACTGAAAGCCAGTCCTTAAGGCAGATCAGTGCTGCACCACCTGCAAGGCTGAGGAGAGGGAACCTCTGCAGGGGAACCGAAAGGGAATGTAGGCACTGGGGCACTGACTACTCCAATGGGAAAGTGCCCAAGGGCAAATGCTGGAGGAGACCTGGCACAAAACAATCCAGAACTGCGGGATGTGAAAGAAAGGAAGAGAAATACAGTGCTGGGAGCGAGGAAGGGCTAAATTTCTTGGGATACAGAACTTCTAAAACACAGGGTTGGAAGTACTAGCAATGAAACCACTGATGGTTTTCCGTTCTGACTTTGTTCAAAAATTTACAAATGTTCTCTGTAAATAAAAGAATTGCAGCAGGAAACATAATATTCATATATATCATTTCATCTCTTAAACAAAGAGAAATCAGCAGAGTTATATAGAATGGGATGAATTCTCAGACTGTGAAACACAGATCCCTGTGTAGGGTCACACAACCAAACTGGAACAAACGAGCAGGTCCAAACCCCCAAAATTATTTATTTAAAGCAAAATGGGAACAACCATATTATTAGAAATATTCTACAGGAAAAGCATCAGATACTCGGTATTTCTGAAGTATTCAGATATTCATTATTTCTGAAGTCATTTTAGGAAAACAAATCTCATAGTGAACAGATCTTCTGTTCTGAGTAGGGATCTTTTCAGAAATTATAGTCTTGGTTTGCTAAAAACATCATGTAAATGCCTTTTCTTACTAAGAGCTGTTCAAACTATACAGAAGAGGGATTAGGCTAAAACAATTATTCCAAGTGCATCCTTCAATGCTGGAGTGGGTGCTTAAGAAGTAAAAAAGGCAGATGCTACATAAATGGAATGAGGAGCATTTCTGCCAATAGGCAAGGGTCTTGTATTCAGCTGATGAGACCAGACAGGTTTCTAAAGGAAATGCTCCTGGCAAAGTCAGGACTTGATAAAGGTCTACGAGGTCAGATAATATGGCTTAACTTAAGCAGGAGATTGTGTTAGCTGATGTAGTTCAGTCCTGAGCCTTAAATATTGCTTGCATATTGAAACAGAAATAATTTTAATGTGGCTGTTCAGTTCACATCTGTTATTGCAGTATACTAATTTTTTCTAGGCCAAGATGAAATATATGATCTGTTCAATGTATGTGGTACTTCTTTGTTGTACGTCTAATTTTTGAAGTTTGTGCTTTCGGTGCATGCCACTAACAACTGTCAGCTCAACATTTACATTTAAATAGTCGTTTTAACTTGGATCCCTGTATTTCTGAGCACTCTGGGAAAAGTGGTTAGAAAACAAGCCTAGCCATTAAGCTTGTTTCCTAAGCAAATGTATCATCACCTGTAGGAAGTGTCTGTAGATCAAAAGGTTGAAAACCAGTACATTAGATGTAACAGGAACGCACACTCTCCTCCTATTCCTGTGAACAAAAGGCTTTTGTTTCCTAAATAGCCATTACTGGGTAACATGGTAACGTGCCTGTTCTCTTTTCAGCTAATCATTCTAACAACCTGAAAATTACAAAAGCTTAAGTGAAATATGAATCTGAATCCAATAGGTCTCAGTGAAACATAATCCCCAGACTCTGAGCAGGCTTTTTACCTGGACCTGCACATTCAGCCTTCAATCTAGCAATTGATCAATTAAGGTTTTATGTAACTTTAATAACAATTCAAAGGGGCTTGTATTCAAACTGTTCTTCTGTACACACACATAATGAATCTCACAGCTGCTATTAAATTGATAAGAAATAAACCGAAGTTCCCCATTAAAAACTCCTTTCCAAAGCCCTACAGTGTTCAACTTCAGATTCTGAA